>NC_135626.1:5270555-5594444 GCF_053574225.1 Canis aureus | reverse complement strand
TCTACCTTGATAGTGTTGCCGGGCAGATTGAATTGGGTGATCCTTGGACAGTGGTCACAACAGGTGCCGTATAAATATTTGATCAAGATGCAAAACCAGGGACGCCTGGGTGGCTCAGTGGTTAAGCGTCTGCCTTCAGCTCAGGGCATGATCCTGGGGTCCCAGGATTGAGTCCCACATTGGGCTCCCTGCGGGGAGCCTACTTCTCCCTCTGCCTGTGTCTCTGCGTGTCTCTCATGAATAAAGAAGTAAAATCTTAAAAAAAAAAAAAAAAAAGCAAAACCCCTGGGGCTTTGGGCACATAGGACAAGTGGTGGGGTGGGCCAGGTAGATGCTGTCCCATCTGCCATGGTGGTGGCCAGTGTCTATTTCATACACTCAAAGGCTCATAGGGATGTGGGCTGAAGGTAGCC
This sequence comes from Canis aureus, assembly GCF_053574225.1. Lineage (NCBI taxonomy): Eukaryota > Metazoa > Chordata > Mammalia > Carnivora > Canidae > Canis > Canis aureus. Next base: position 5,594,031 of record NC_135626.1, on the reverse strand, counting down.
AGATCCTCTGAGTTTCTTAAACGAATCCAGAAATCCAGGTTTGGGGTACCAAAGTGGACTGATTGCAATTAAATATTTTTAAGACCTTACGTGGGACAAGCAGAATATCTCCTGAGGCTGGTGGGGACCTCAGATCTGAACAGACCCCCACTGTCAGGCTCAAACTGCAGGCAGAAGAAAGGAGTCTTGTTCTGTGGCTTGGGGGCCTGGAATATGGGTTTATGAGTCCCTAAATCAACATCATGTTAGATATAAAATGTCCCCAAGTGGGATATAGGCCTTTGTAAACCCTGATCCCCCCAGGAGGACATGGTAACATGGAGTGAGGAGCAAATCCTTTTCTGGGAGTCCTGACCTCTGACCCCAGTGAACATTTGCAGGTTTGCTGGCTCAGCTTCTGCTTCTTTGAGTTTATTTTTTTATTTTTTTAAAGATTATTTATTTATTTGATGGGAGTGGAGGAGAGAGACCACAAGCAGGGGAAGAGGCAGGCAGAGGGAGAGAGAGAAACAGGCTCCTCGCTGAACAGGGAGCCCAATGTGGGGCTCAATCCTGGGACCCCAGGATTATGACCTGAGCTGAAGGCAGATGCCTAACTGACTGAGCCACCCAAGCGCCCCACTCTCCAGGCATTTTTTTAAAGATTTTATTTATTTATTTATTCATGAGAGACACAGAGAGAGGCAGAGACACAGGCAGAGGGAGAAGCAGGCTCCCTGCAGGGAGCCCGATGTGGGACTCGATCCCGGGTCTCCAGGATCATGCCCTGGGCTGAAGGCGGCGCTAAACCGCTGAGCCACCCGGGCTGCCCTCTCCAGGCATTTTTAATTAAGTCCTCACAACCTGGTGAAGTTCATTCCCATTTGACAGATGAGAAAATTGAGGCTCTGAGAGACAGGGGAAGGGCTAAGCCAGGATTCCAGCTCAGAATGGGAGGTTGTGAGTGTTGTTGGGGCACTAAACACTCCGTTTGTACTTATGAACCAGGCATAACGTGAGTGGGGCTTAGGCAGAGGAGGGAGTGGTCTCACAGTGATTGTGAAGAGCTGAGGTTCACGTTTACTTAACAAACACATGTATGACACCCAGTCTGTGCCAGGCATTGCTCTAAGTGCTTTATAAATATTTGCTCATGTAATTGCAATAAGGAACCCATGAAAGAGGGCCTGTTAGGGGCTCAGCAGTAGGGAGAAGGAGCATGAATACAGCCGATGAGGAAGCATGGGGCTCTGAGCACAGAGTCTCAGCCCTGCCACCTGCTATCCATATGACCATGGGAAAGTCACTGCCTGCCCAGTCTCAAATTCCTCATCTGCAGAATGGGTTGATACCGTACTTGGAGCTGGTACAGGGATCCTGTGGAGTCAGTGCCTGTTACCGGGTGGAGGAGCAGCGCCGTGGGAGCTGTATGCTCATGCCTTTCCTTCCTCTCCGCAGCCGCTGGTCCGAGAACCGTGCCGCAGCTGCGCCGTGGTTTCCAGCTCCGGCCAGATGCTGGGCTCAGGCCTGGGCGCCGAGATCGACAGTGCTGAGTGCGTCCTGCGCATGAACCAGGCACCCACTGTGGGCTTTGAGGCAGACGTGGGCCGGCGCAGCACCCTGCGCGTGGTCTCGCACACGAGTGTGCCGCTGCTGCTGCGCAACTACTCACACTACTTCCAGCATGCCCGAGACACGCTCTATGTGGTGTGGGGCCAGGGCAAGCACATGGACCGGACGCTGGGGGGCCGCACCTACCGCACGCTGCTACAGCTCACCAAGATGTACCCAGGCCTGCAGGTGTACACCTTCACTGAGCACATGATGGCCTACTGCGACCAGGTCTTCCAGGACGAGACGGGCAAGAACCGGTGAGCCTGGGGCCAGCCTGCTGCCCGGGGGCATGCCTTCTCCAGCACCTCCTTGTCCCTCCAGGGTCTGTTCCACCAGGCGCTGGGGGTCAGCGGCGATGGAGGCAGATGTCCTGCCTCTGATGGAGGACAGAATCCGAAGGCCTGTCATTCATCGAATTAGCACGCATATCCCAAGTGCTGGGCAGGGGGGTTTGGCCTTGCAAGCACTAGATAGGGGAGCACTGGCGGGTGGAGCAGTGGCAGGGAGCCCTTCCCTCTGGAGTGGATATTCCCTGAGATCTGAATTGGTGTGTAAAGTCCCTGCCACATAGCAGAAGTAACAGTTGTGGTGGTAACAGCCCTCTGCGTGCACCAGGCTCTGGGTTAAGCACCCTACATTGAAGATCTCATTTTATCCGACGCTCAGAGGAGCATGCTGACTCCCGCCAGCCTCCTCCGCACACTGGCTCCCGCCAGCCTCCTCCGCACACTGGCTCCCCCAACTCTCCCCGCTCTGCCCCAGCTCAGGAAATACAGTACCAACCTCTGGTTTCCCAGCCAGAAACTTGGGTTGTGCGCTCGACTCCTTTATTGCATCACCTGCCACCTATAGTGGGCTCTTAACTCTCCTCCGGTGCCCACAGGTGCCACCTTGACCTAGCCATCATTCTGCTGGCCCCACCCCCCTGCTTCCCTTGCAGCACCCCCTTGCTGCTGCCGCCGCTCTGCTCCCACCCCCGCAGTCTGAGCGCCAACCCCCCAGTGAACTCATCCCATTGGTGGCCTGCCCTCAACCTGACAGCAGCTTCACTTTGCATGGAGAATAGAGTCAAGGCCCCCGCTCCCCCCCTCTCCTGGCCTGCAAGCCTTGTATGATCTGGCCCCTGCCTACCTCTGTTATTTCATCATTTCCCTTCACTTTGCCTGCCCCAGCCATCTGGGGTTCCTCGAAGCAGATCTTGCACATGCTATTCCCTCCGTCTAGAATATTCTTCCCCCGTATCTCCCTATGACTGACTCCTTGCTGTTCAGGTCTGGATGGGATGGCAACTCCTCAAAGAAGCCCTCCTGGACCACCCCATCTGCAGGCACACCTCCTTGCATGATATTGTCCTCTTCCTTTGTCTCCTTGCCTTTTCAGCAGTTCTGCCCCCATTCCTTGAGAATGTTAGCACTGGCTGGGGCAGGTTCCTGGCTAGCACAGGGCCTGGGAGGTATTGAGTTTGAATGAGTGAGCTACCCCATAACCCCCCTGTCGAGGTAGAGGTGGGTAGCCCTCAGCTAGGAGAATAACCAGTGCTGGTACATTGAGAAGGTTGAGGCAGGGGCTATCCACACAGCCCCTTGCTCCCAGGTGGGTACGGGGGCAAGGGGAAGGTGCTGAGCTGACCATGTTCCCTCCCCATAAATATCTCTGATTCTCCCCATTTCACAGGTGGGTCAGTGAGCTCCAGAGAGGTTTGTGAGCAAACGTACTGCAGAACAGATTCAGGGTTTGAATTGAAGGCCATTTGACTCCAGACAACTGTCTTTTTTTTTTTTTTTAATTTATTTTTTATTTTATTTATTTATTTTTTTTTAATTTTTTAAAAAAATTTATTTATGATAGGCACACAGTGAGAGAGAGAGAGAGAGAGAGAGAGGCAGAGACACAGGCAGAGGGAGAAGCAGGCTCCATGTACCGGGAGCCTGACGTGGGACTTGATCCCGGGTCTCCAGGATTGCGCCCTGGGCCAAAGGCAGGCGCTAAACCACTGCGCCACCCAGGGATCCCTAATTTATTTTTTATTGGTGTTCAATTTACTAACATACAGAATAACCCCCAGTGCCCGTCACCCATTCACTCCCACCCCCCAAACTGTCTTTTTTTTTTTTTTTTAATTATTTATTCACCTAAGAAAGACACACAGAGAGAGTATGAGCACAGGGGAGAGGCAGGCAGAGGGAGAAGCAGACTCCCCACTAAGCTGGGAGCCTGATGCAGGACTCGATCCCAGGACCCTGAGACTATGACCTGAACTGAAGGCAGATCCTCAACCATCTGAGCCACCGGGTGCTCCTGCAGACAACCGTCTTACCCATTTTCAACCACTGTGCTCTATGGCCTCCTGCCATCTCCCCAAGCTTGGTCCCTTAGAATAGCAGAGGTTGTGACCACACTGTCGTCTGGGGGGTTGCTCAAGTCCTGTGTGGGTGGTAAGGGGCTGAACAGGCCTGGGTTTGCATCCAGCTCCACCTCTTACCTGCTGCTGATCTCAGGTTGGCTCTGTCCCCTCCCCAGGCTCCCCCAGGGTCCCCTCTGCAGGGGTCAAGGTAGGGGCTTTTGGCTGGGAGGGTAGCCAGCGCCGTGTCCTAAGAGAGCTGAGGCTGGGTGCTCCACACAGTGCCTCGCTCTGACTTGAGTTGGGGAAGCAGCCAGGCTGACTGTTCCCCCTTCCTGGCAGGAGGCAGTCGGGCTCCTTTCTCAGCACTGGCTGGTTCACCATGATCCTCGCCCTGGAACTGTGTGAGGAGATCGTGGTCTATGGGATGGTCAGCGACAGCTACTGCAGGTCAGGCCAGCCGGGTCCTGGGCAGGAGGAAAGGCCAGGGCAAGGAGGACCCTGTGGGGCCCCTGTGCTGGCCTTACCCCGGGGGCCTAGGAGCTGTGGGACCCAGGGTGTGTGGGCTCCCCAGTGGGCGGCTGAGGCCCAGACACCCCATGGGCCTGGCACCTGATGGGAAGGAGCCAGCCTCATGACCAGTCTCATCCTGCCATTGTGACTTTGGGCCAGTCACACCACCTCCCAAGGGCCTCCATTTCCTCATGTGTAAAAGAAAATAGTCACACCTCCAGAAGGTTGTAGAAACATTTAGAGAGAGAATAATCTACCAAAGTGGTTAGAAAGGCATTATCAGGCACCAGCTGATAGGCGTGTCAGGGATATGTCACATCTGACCTATTGCTGTTGATACTATAATATTCCAGTATTAAAGTTTTTTTTTAAAGATTTTATTTATTTATTTGTGAGAGACACAGAGAGAGGCAAAGACACAGGCAGAAGGAGAAGCAGGCTCCCTGCAGGGAGCCCGATGTGGGACCTGATCCCAGGACCCCAATGCTCAACCATTGAGTCACCCAGGTGCCCTAATATTCCAGTATTATTGGAAGTGACGTGTGGAACATGAACACGTCCCAGATCTTTATCTTCTGTTCTCTTTGGAGCTTGCTTGATGAGCACATGGGTGAGATGGCAGGAGCCTGTATGCCCTCTGCCCTCTGACTGTACTTTACAGTCTTGATCTTTTGGGACCTGTGGTCTCAGATGACCCTCCATTTTATAGATGGGTTATTTATACTCAGAGAGTACATCTCTGGCCCAGAATCAGCCAGCTTGCCAAAGGCAGAGTCGGGGTTGAACTCTGACCTCTGGGATCCGTGGGCTGTCCTGCTGTTCTGTCCTGGCCCTCTCGCTGGTGTGGGGCTTTGGGGGAGTACCTGGTGAGGGGTCGTGGTGGTAGGTGACAGGGTGTGCTGGGAGGCGGGCCAGTTTTGGTACCCCATGCTTGTCCCTCTTCCCCACCTGCAGGGAGGAGAGCCACCCCTCGGTGCCTTACCACTACTTTGAGAAGGGCCGGCTGGACGAGTGTCAGATGTACCTGGCGCACGAGCGGGCGCCCCGCAGCGCCCACCGCTTCATCACTGAGAAGGCTGTGTTCTCCCGCTGGGCCAAGAAGAGGCCTATTGTGTTTGCCCACCCATCATGGAGGACCCAGTAGCCCTGTCACCCAGCCAGCCGCAGCGCCTTCCCCAGGCCTCTGTTCCACACTCCACCAAAAACATTTAATTTATGGATCCTGTCTCCTGCCACATGCCTACTGGACCTAAGGTCCCTTTGTGCCCTACCTTGGGGACACTTGGAGCCATCCTAGGACTTGAGGGGGAGAAGAGGCTGTGGCGACCTTGGCGCCCTCCTCACCCCACTCCCTGAGTCATCCAAATCTTCATCCCTTCTCTGGGTCTGTCCAGTGGCCTTTGCCCTGGGGCCGATGGCCCCCCACTCACCAGCATCACAATCTTTGATCTTGCAACAGCCCTGGTCCTCCCTCACACTCCCCCTTCTACTTGCCTTTGGTGCCACACTTCCCAGGCCGGTTGCCTTGGTCAGGGCAGCTTGGAGCTTGGGGTTCGTTGGGCAAAGGGGCCTTTGAACTGTGACTGTCAGGGCCATCTCTGCAGTGTACGGGTAAACGTGTGTTTTCTGGAAGTCTGTCTGAAGTGTGATCATGTGTCTGGGGGAGGGGATGGGGGTTCATCTGCCTGCCACCATCCCGTAACATGTTGACTTGAGGGCAAACTGAGTCCTTGGGCCCTTCCCCAGGCCCACAGCTGGCTGGGTTCCTGGCCCTGAATCTGCCCACGTTTCTCTTCCCCAGGAGCCTACCGGCTTCCCTATCAGGTCAGGGAGCCTCTTCCCTACCAGGCCAGGAAGTCTGGCCTCCTGGGTGCACTTGACTCAGAGAACGCCCTAACTCAGAGGCTTCCAGGGACCCCCCCACCCTGCACCAGTGAGAGGAGAGTCTAGGGCCTGGCAGGAAGTGACTCAGGATGGGAAGGAAATTGCCCCACCCCCTGTCACCTCCCTGGTCCATGAGTTAAATTCCAAGGACTTGACCAGTGAAATTCCCTTTTAACTCTGCAGTGGGTCTCACTGCAAGAGAGGGAGGCAGAGAGCAGGCCCCAGGCTTTCTCTCTCTGAGCTTTAGCTTTCTTACCTATCAGGTGAGAAAAAGACACCCACCAGTAAACAGCAAGTGCCAGTGAACAAGGGCCTGCAGCCACCCTATGGAGAGGGGGCTGGTGTTAGCCCATTTTACAGATAAGGAGAGGCCACTTGGCTGAGCCAGGATGCAATCCCTTATCAGAGTGGAGCCTGATGCCTGGACCCTGCACTAGGGGGCTGGGAAGGGCCCACCAGAGGGCTTCACTACTCCTCCCTCCTTTTTTCTCCTCTCTTCCTCCCTCCTTCATTGGAGACCAGGAGCCTAATGGAGAACCAGGACCTCAGGCTCTCAGGTGGGATGAAGCCCTGGGGTCTAGCTCCCTGCTCCAGTTTGGGGCCTGCTTCATGGGCATATAACCTGTACAGTTGTTCAGAGTCCTGTGGTTGGCATAATGCTCTGTTGTTGTCAACTTGAAAGTCTTAATGTTTTTTAATCAGGCATGTTCTCTTTTTGCATCGAACTCCCACAAATTATGTGGCCAGTTGTGCCAGGGAGTCTGGGTAACCCAGAATACTCCCCCTCCTGCCCCCTGCTTTCTCAGGAGAGGCTGGAGACCTGGCACCTGGACCACAGCACTGCCTTTTGGGCCCTGCCTCCCCCTCCCCAGTACCAGGCTGGCCCAGAAGGCTCTGCAAGTGTGGGAGGAGGGAGGAGTGCCCTGAGCTGGGCAAGTGGGGAGGAGCAGGCTGGCGGCCAACCCCAGCTGCTGGCCTGACAGTAGCCAGAGTCTCCAAGTCTTCCTCCAAGTCTCCCTCAAAGCAGGTATTGGGCCGAGGAAAGGGTGGGATGTGACCTGGCTGGCAGAGGGTTGGGAGTGGAGCTTCCAGGCACAGAAGGACCTGGAAGGAGACCTGGCCTTACTCAGGCTCCTGCCATGGAACTCTGGCAGATTAGGCCTCAGCTTCCTCATCTGTAAAAAGTATTACAGAATCTACTCAGGTGCCAGGCGGGCTCAGTTGATAGAACAGACGACTCTGGGTCGTGAGTTCAAGCCCCACGTGGGTGTGGAGCCTCCTTAAAAAAAAGAAAAGGAATCCCTACCTCATGTGATTGTATGAATTCAGAGAGATGGCCCCAGGGCTGGCATTTCCTATGTGGGATCCATCATTTTCAAAGGGATCTCCCTTGTTCACCTGGCCCTGCCCTTGGCAGCGACAAGAAGACTGCCCACCCCTACTGGCTCCCTCCCTGCTCACAGCCTCATCCTCGGTCTCCAAAGACCAGAGACTGCTGGTTCTGATGGGATTTGAACTCACCCTGCCTTCCAGGAGGTTGGGTTGCTTCCTCCTCCTGTTCCATTCCCCGGGAGATGCTGGCTCAGCCCCTGGGCCCAGCACACAGAGGAACCTCTATTCTGGTCCTGCCCCCCGTGTGGGATGTTTTTTGCTGGTTTGCCCTAAATAATGTGTCTTTCTGGGGTGGTGACCTGGCAGGACAATCCATTGCTACTTCCTCCAGGCCAAAGAGGATGACCCCTGGCTGTTCTGTGACTGGTTTAGGGCCTGCTGAAGGCTCTCTGCCACTGGAGTTCCAGCAGCTTCCAGGAGGTGAGTTGGGGGCAGGAGCTTCCTCTCAACTCCAAGGAGTGTGGTGGGGGTGGGGGCACCAAACTGTGCAGACCTTCTTTGGGGCTCTTCTTTCCTGTCCACAGCCCTGCTTTTTTGTCCCCCCTGGCAGGCCTGGTGGGGACTCATCTACTTCCTCCTAAGGAGACACCAGATGAACCTCTCAGCCTAGAGGTTCTTAAGGGGCCTTTTTTTCAGAAGGAACTTGGGGCCAGGCCAGGAACTCACCTTCAAACCTCATCTAGCCGGCTGAGGAAAGGAATACTGGTTCTTCCGTGTACCACTGGGTTCTTGTGTCCAGTGTCACCTGGGCCCACCTGAGCACTCCAGCCTGTTTGTGAAGAACCAGCTACTTCCTGGTTCCAGACTCACTGTCCAGGTCTTGGGAACACAAGCTTATGGAGAGCTCCTGTGTGCAGGCCCACACCTGCTGGAGCCTCTTGCTAGCCTCTCTTCCAAATGCCCTTCCATTGGGCTCCTTCTCTGTCCAGAGACAGAGAGAAGCTGCAGTTTCTAGGCTTGGCTCCCACACTGGCTCTGCCCGAGGAGTCAGCAGGGAGACTTGGACAGGTCTTGACCCCTCAATGGGCTTGGTTTCAGTCCGTGAAAATTGGGAGCTGGGGTGGTGGGTGAGGAGGCCCCTGTGGTCCCTTTTTAGGGCAAAGATTGCTAAGTGGTAAGAAAGGAGGGTGGTCACACTCAGGACCCCCACTCTGGGACAGGAGGAAGGCCTGAAGCAGAGGTCACTTGTGCCAGACCATGGAAGGGCAACCCTGTGGGGAGGACCAGCTCCGGGCAGGATTGGAGTGTAGCATGGGGATTGGCATGGCCACCCATCCATGAAAGCCCTGCTGTGGGCGTAGGCAGGCCTGGGGCTTCAGGGCAGAACGGCTTGTGGTTACTCAGCGGACAGGCGGGAAATCCCGGCCTGGGCAACTGCACACACCCCAAGCCTCACTTTCTCCCTCTGGAGCAGAGTGTCCATCTCATAGGTTATTTTAAGGATTCTGTGAGGTATGTCTGCAGAGTGCTTACTTAGCATGAGAGAAAGCCCCCTACACGAGGGATCTGTTTTTCTTATCCTTGTTATTATTGAAAGGCTTGTTCTTATTCTTGGGGCCCAGGAAAGGGAAGCTGGCCCTAAAGTGGAGCCTCTGGAGTAAGCCTGTGCCTGGAGACAAGGCAGGCCTGAGGGGGGAGCTCCAGGTCCAGATTTGGTCCAGGAGCTGGGTTATTGCAATTTGATTTCTGGAGTCCCTGTCCTTGGCCTGGGGCAGGACAAAGAGCTGGGGACAAGATGCCCCTGCCCCCTGTAGAGCCTCCAACCTGCAGGGTGACTTCAGGCAAGGGGCTCCTCTTCTTTGAACCCTCCAACATCAGGCTTCTCACCTCACTGCCTCGTTCCTTGCCCAGTGGTTTGCTGTCCTGTGGCTGGCAGGGGGAGGTCCAGTAGCTGGAGTGGGGTGGGACTCAGGAAGCAGACGGAGGTGGACAGCATGGGGGCAAGAAACAAAAACTTATGGCCCCAGAGTAAATTCTGCAAAGAATAAATCGCAAATAAAAATTAAAAGAAGAAGGAGGAGGAGAACAAGAAAAGGAGAAGGAGAAGGAGAAGGAGGAGGAGGAAGAGGAGGAGGAGGAGGAGAAGGAAGAGGAGAAGGAGGAGAAGGAGGAGAAGGAGGAGGAGAAGGAGAAGGAGAAACAGCTGCAACAGCAGCAACAGCTGCAGTAGCCTCCAATCCACCTTTGGCTCTCTCTACTGAGCCCTACTGTCCAGTGGGTGGTGTGTCTCCACAGCCTAGAAGATGGACCTTGGGCCTGTCCTCACCCCACTTTTGTTTTAATTGAAAACAAAGTGGTATGAACTTAACAAATGAGTCCAATGTAAACAACCTGGAACTTAAGAAAGCAAAAAATGAAGGCAGCACCCACCCCTCCTGTGCCACATCCACTCTTCAGGGGCAACTACTGACAGCAGTCCAGTATGGATTCTTCCAGAACTTTGGTGTACATTTTCAAATACATAGGCATAGGTAGTTGTATTTTTTTAAAAGGAATCATGTTATATAGGCAGTTCAGGTTTTTTTTATAAGTTAAAAACTCAGTTTTTAAATATGAAAACATTGTGTAACCATGATTTTAAAAATTTCTGGAAAATCCAGTTAAGCTTCCCCTCAAAAAAAACAAACAAAAAAAAAACCCCAAAACAAAAGCAGTCCATAATCTCGACATTCCAGAAATAACCACTCTTAACACTTTTTAAAAATTTTTTTTAAATTTATTTATGATAGTCACACACACACACACACACACACAGAGGCAGAGACACAGGCAGAGGGAGAAGCAGGCTCCATGCACCGGGAGCCCGACCTGGGATTCGATTCCGGGTCTCCAGGATCGCGCCCTGGGCCAAAGGCAGGCGCCAAACCGCTGCGCCACCCAGGGATCCCTCTCTTTCTTTTTTTAAAAAAACATTTTATTTTATTCATGAGAGACAGAGAGAGGCAGAGACACAGGCAGAGGGAGAAGCAGGCTCCATGCACCAGGAGCCCGACATGGGATTCGATTCCGGGTCTCCAGGATCTCACCCTGGGCCAAAGGCAGGCACTAAACCACTACGCCACCCAGGGATCCCCTCTCTTAACACTTTAATCACTCGTAGGCAAAGGGTATCTCCATATTTTCATTTGATTTATCTCCTCTTTCTTTTTTCTTTGAACACCGTGATGCATACAAATGATGGCAGGCATCATACTCATAAGTTATAAAATGTAGTAATGTGGGACGCGTGGGTGGCTCAGCGGTTAAGCGCATCTGCCTTTGGCTCAGGTCGTGGTCCTGGAGTCCTGGGATCTAGTCCCATATCCGGGTCCCTGAATGGAGCCTGCTTCTCCCTCTGCCTGAGTCTTTGCCAATCTCTGTCTCTCATGAATAAATAAATTAAATATTTAAAAAAACACAATTGTTTAAGTTATAAAACATAGTAATGTAACAAACCTCTTGAATCCGGGTCCCAGTGGAAGACCAGAGGGTAGGAGGACTGCATGCTTCTGTATTTCCTCCCTCCCCTCCCCTGCATCCCTGCCTCCCTGACGAAGACAGCTGTGTTCTTGACTTTTGCTTGTTTAAAACTTTAATCATTCTGATAGGCAAAAGCTCAGTCTGTCCCAGGCTGTGAGAGGCGTCCCTGCTGACAGCTGTTTGCTTAAACAATATAGTGTGTAGTTTTATTTGGTCTTCTGGGATTCGTCTTTTTCACTGCGCATGTCTCTACAATCCATCCATGTCACATAGCTCGTTCATTTTCCCCTGCTATATAATACTCCACCATGGCATACTGCAAAGGAAACATCAATTTTCCTGCTGATGGATGTATAGGCTGTTTCCGGTTTTGTGTTATTTCAAAGCTACTCTGAACTTTGTCTTGTGCATGTGCAAGAGTTTCTCCGGAGTACATATCCAGGAGTGGAAAGCAAGTTTTTACAATTTCCTTTTCCAGAACGATTAACTTCTTTCATTTGCTTTCTTAAGTAGCTTGTAGATATCCTGGACGTTTCTTCCTGTCAGGTGCCTATTGACTTGCATCCTTCATTTTAGCTGGGCTGTGCTTTTGTTTATTTAACCAGGCCCCTATCGTGGCTACTATCACATAAAACCCATGTCATGAATACCCCGACAACTCCAAGAAGTTACATAACATTTGTAACCCTGACAACACCCTATGAGCCTGTTCTGCCTATTTTCCAGAGCAGAGGAAGGGTGAGTAATGTGCCAAGCCCCAACAGCTAGTAAGTGGCACAGCTGGACTTGAATCCAAGGGAAGACCCCTGGGTTCACTCCCGGCGACTAGTGGATACAGGGCTCTGGGGGCCCGGGGTAGGGGAGCTCTGGATGAAACTCAACTGATTTCGAGCTCAGTGCGCCCTGGGACTCGGTTTCCCCATCCGGGCCGTGGCGGCAATAAAGCGAGATAAAACAGGCCCCACTCACACTGAAGGGCTCCAGTAGGCTGCTGTAATTTTTTTTTTTTCATCGCCACTCCCGGCTGCCGGAAGGAGCAAGCGAGGCGCCTGCACGGCCCGGGCGCGGGGTCGCCAGCCCCCCACCCCTCCCCGCTGGCGCCGCCCCTGGGCGGAGCCTCCCGCGGCCCCTCCAGGCTCCGCCCGCCTCCCTGGCCTGGGCCCGAGCGGCGGCGGCGGCGGCGCTAGGACCCGGCGGGCGGGGGCTGCGGCGGGGCCTGGGCGGCCGGAGCGGCGCGGACCCCCGCTCTCGGCTCCCGGCTCCCGGAGCCATGTGAGGGGGCTCGGGGGCCGCGGGGCCGGGCGCTCCCCGGGGGAGGTGAGCGGGCGGCGCGCGGGGGCGGGCAGCGGGAGGGGGGCGCTGCGTGCGCCCGGGGGAGGGGGTCGGGACCCCGGGCGGGGGGGAGATGTGCAGCCCCGGGCCCCCCCTAGACCCGCTGTCCCTCGGCGGCCGCGCCTGGACATCCCGGTCCTCGCGCCCAAGGGCTGTCGCGGGGTTCGCGGGGCCCCTGCCGCTGACTACTCCATTAGGGCTCGGGGACCTGCCGCCGTCCTGCCTCCCTCCTCTCCCCAGCCGGGGCTGGGCTCCGGACCGCCCGGAGTGCGGGAATTGGGGCGGGGGGGGGGGAGGTCGGCGCGAGAGGGGGCGTAGAGGGTGAGTCGCCCCCCACCAGTGGACCTAAGGGCTCAGCGACCCCCCATCTAGACATCAGGAGCCTCCCTCCCCCTTCTCCCCAGCCCTCCTCCCACGCGGCTCGTGGGGGCGTCTCGACCCTGCAGGAGGACTCCCCGGCGGAGAGGGGCAAAGCCCCCATACAGGGGGCAGGGTGTGTCCCCCCACACGCAGCCACGGACTGAGCCCTCCTGCCCGGCCAGTCCCGGCCGAGGCCACGCTCCTGGCCCAGCGCTGGATGCCGCCGCCTCCCCAGCACGAGCAAGTCACTCCCCAGCAGGCCTGCTCCCTGGTGCTAGGCCAGGTGCTGAGCACACACTTGGTGGCCTCTGGCCGATTCCACCCGGGGAGATCCCTGAGGGAGATCCCGGCAGGCTCAGCCCTGGACTGCTCCCTGCAAACAAGCCTGCAAACAAGGCTCCCCGGCTGACTCTGGGCAGCTCTGCCTCTCTGTACCTCAGTCTCCTTATCTGTGAAATGGGGAATAAGAGCCCTTCCCTCCAGGGTTGCCGGGAGGATGGGGTGAGTGGGTGGTACCTAATGTGGCTCCCTGCACATCTTCCTTGGTATTAGAGGGAAGTGGCTAGGCGAGGTATCTGAGAAGGGGCAGTGTTCTGGCAAGCTCTAGGTGAGGCAGGCCTCCAACAATGAATAACCACAAGGCTAACAGGCACTGACCGATCACTTTCAAGCCCCCTACTTCCCTTGCCACGTCTGCTGGAATCCTTTCAACAACCCCATAAGTTACCTACTCTTATTATTCCCATTTCAGAGATGAGGAAACTGAGGCTCATAGAGGTCACATGGCTTGCTCGAGGCCCCTCAGCCAGTAAGTGGTGGAACCGGGATTCACACTGGCACCTGAGATGCTGTATGACCGTGGCCTTCTCAGAGCTGGATTGTGATGGGGCTGACCAGGGGGTCCGTGGTCCTGGCTGAGGGCACTCATCAGGCGAAGGTGGGAAGGTAGGGAGAGGGTGGGCCAGGGAACTGGAGTGCCCTGGTGTGTCTGGGGCGTGGGGCATCCGAAGGAAAGGGTAGTGAGAGGGGAGGCTCCGCTCAGAGGCAGCTGGACGGTGAGGGCCCAGACTGCCAGGGGGTCAGTGCTGATGGGCGCCACGCTGGGATTCTGGACTCCCGTCTCGCGCCCCAGCGGGGGCTGTGAGTCCGAAGACAAGTTGTTTCCTCTCCTAATGGGCCTCAGTTTCCTGATCTGTATGGTGGGCACTGGACCCAGCGAGAGCTCCCCCCCGGGCTGGCCCTCGGGTCCTGGCCCTCGGTCTGGGAGGAATCAGAGGCCCGGGCTGGGAGGAGGGGGCCTCCCCCGGAGAAGGGGCGGGGTTGTGCGGTGGGCGGAGTCGGGGCCCAGCCAATCAGGAGCGGCATGCGAGGAGCCTCCTTCGGCCTGGGGTTCTGTGGCTCTTGGTGGTGGCGGTGTAGGAGTAAACAGCGGCCAGGTCAGGGAGCGGGGACAGTGGCCGGAGCTGGGAGGCCCCTGGACGGAAGGACGGAGCTGGGGAGCCCTGGGCCCCTGTTTCTCCCTCCGCACACTCTCCCAGTGGCCTCGAATCTACTGGAGGTGGCTGGAATGCAAGTACTCCCTCCCTTTGGACAGGTGGGGAGATTGAGGTCTGGAGGGGAGCTAGGGCCTGTGAAGATGTCCCCTCGCAGCCGCGGCCGCTAAGGGCAGATGGGCAGGCAGGAAGGATTGTCCAAGGCTGCCCCGTTACTGGAGGTCCTCCACCCGCTCGGAGGGTGGGACTGTGATTATTGCCCTTTGGTGAGTCTGTGCCCTTAACCCCGAGATCTTATTGTTAATTAACGAAGTCATTAAGCGAACCTCCTGCACCCATCTCTGAGGCTTCACAGAGGAGATGGTGAGTGAAGATCTGGGCCGGCCCCACCCTCAGGGAGCTCTCAGCCGCTCTCAGCCTAGTGGGGAGGTGACACATAGGAAGTTGTTGGCCTCCCCCAGGCTTGGAGGATGAGAGAGCGTGAGCAGGGTGCAGGAGGGCAGGGTGTTCTAGATAGAAGGGATGTGTTCTAGATAGAAGGGACAGTTAATGCAAGATCTGGAAGGGTGCTTTGCAGAGAACTTTGGGGACCTGTAAGGAATATTGCCTTATTCCAAGACCACAGGGACCTACATCAGAGTGTGGCGTAGGAGTGTGCATGGGGCTCTTGCTGGGTTGGGGGGCCAGCCTCAGACCAGTCGGTTGCCTAGGAGAGCTAAGGTATGGGGAGGTCCCTGTTCGGGGAGCGGAGTGGGAGAGAGCAGGGGACCAAGAGAGAGGCAGGGCTCTGCCACCACCTGGCTGTGTGACCTCAAGCAGGTTGCTGCCCTTTCTGGGCCTCAGTGTCTCCCTCTGCAAAATGGATATGGCCTTGAGCCTTGAAGTCTTGCGTGGGTAAGAGGGCTGGTAGGGTGGGGAGGGTGTAGCCTTTGACCGGCTGTTCTAGGGGAGAGGACTCAAGCCATAACCTTTTCTGTGGCTTGCAGGTGTGACCCCACATCCCTGCCCCCTGGGCCACCTACAGGACGCTGGCCCCTGCCCCTCAGCAGACGCCGGAGAGAGATGAGTAGCAACAAAGTAAGCCCCCCTCATTTCTTGTCCTTATCTCAGCTTTTTACTTTCTCAGTGAAGTGGGCTCCTTTGGGCCTGCCTCCTCAGGCTACTACCGGTGTCTCTTCCCTACCAAGAAGTGGCTGATGCCTGAGAGGCTTGAGCTCTGCTGTGGCCACTGATCCCTGTAGCTTTGGGATCAAGCTCTTTTCTCATTCTGGGCTAGGTCCTCCTCTGTCCTCCTAGGTTGACTGGTCCATCTGTGGTCCAGAATTGGCCGAGAAGGTGACTGTGAAGTGCTGTGCAAGGTGGGGGTGGGGTGGGGTGAGCAGGCAGTGGTCAGAGTCAAAGATGACAGGATGTTGGGAGCATCACTCTGAGGGTGTCACAGCAATCCATTCATTCACTACTATGTTCCTGGCCCTGTGGACCCCTTCCTGGGATCCAATGCGGGGCAGCCTTGGCACAGCTTGAGGGTCAGGGGTAGTGTAGTGTGGACATACCAATCTGGGTCAGACTGGGAGACAGAAAGCACACAGTAATTTGAACCAGGAAAGTTTAGTGTAAAGAACTATTAGCTACAGCCAGGCATCGAGTAATGAGGGATTGGAACTCTTAGGAATACAAGACTAGCCAGGAGAAGGAGCAGCCACCACCTGCAGGCCTGAGGCCCAGGCCTTGCTGGAGAGGGCACAGCTCTGGCGCACTGGATGACAGAGACCTTACCCGGTGCTGGGCTGGCAGAAGTTGTCATAAAAACACTTCTGAGCTACGAGGAAGGCTGCCACTCTGAAGAGTCCCTCTGAGCCTGTACAAAACTGCTCCAGGGACAGAGCTCTGGCCTCTGGTAGTTGAGTGTACTGCATGAACTGAACTCTGGAGAAGCTGTGTTCCTAGCAGGAGCCAGAGGCACTCTGCTCCCAAACTGCCTGAAGCCAGGTGCCCAAGCAAGCACAGCTGAGTGCTTCTGGCTGCTGGTCACTGGGTGCTGGGGATGGAGCATGTGCTCTGGAAGCCGTGTGCTGTGGAAGGGCAAGGGCACAGACCAGGTGTCAAGTCCAACTAGAAGCAGGAAGCAAGCTCCTCTTGTCTCGCACTGCCTCTCCAGCATCCTTTCCTGACAAAGCTCAATCTGCAATTAATTGGCAAAATGACACTAGGGCCCAGGGCCATTTTCACAGAGCAGGCAAAAAGGGTGAACTTGGAACTGAGGAGAGATACATGAGTAACCAGCACAGAGGGCTTAGCGCAAAGAGCCAGGACTTCCAGATCTTGTCTCACCATGTGGACCCTGGGCAGATAAATCCCAGTGGATACTTTGGGGATTACTTTCCTACACTGGCTGCCCACACATTCCAATTCCTGACCAGATCCATCCCCTCTAGGCTTCATGAATGATAAACATTACAGAGAGTTCCTGTTTGGGGAAGACCTTGGGCCCTCTCCTTTGAATGCCTCACCTGTCTCTAAGCATCCTTCCAGCTGCAGCTGAGGTATCCCTCTGACACATCCAATCCAATCCAGCGAACCCTCCCCAAGAACCTTCTGTGCTTCTGTGTTCTGGGAGGTGGGATAAGGTGGCCAACGAGGCTGTCTCAGTCCCAGCCCACAGAGCTCATGGTCTGACTGGTGGGGAGGGGGTGGGAGACCACAGTGTGACCAGTGCTGTGATGGGGGTGCTCAGGGGCCCGGAGGAGGTGGTGCCTCAACTGGTCTGAAGAGCAGGAGTTAGCCAAGCATTGTAGGTGGCAAGGACGAGGCAGGGGCCTGGGGGGTGGCTGGGCACTCATCGGCCCCTCCCCTCTCCAGGAGCAGCGGTCAGCAGTGTTCGTGGTCCTCTTCGCCCTCATCACCATCCTCATCCTCTACAGCTCCAACAGTGCCAATGAGGTCTTCCATTACGGCTCCCTGCGGGGCCGCACCCGCAGGCCCGTCAACCTCAAGAAGTGGAGCATCACGGACGCGTATGTCCCAATTCTTGGCAACAAGGTAGCGTGACCACTTTGGGAACTCTTTGAGACCAAGCTGATGGTTGGTCTTCCCTGCTACCCACCATCTCTGTTCCCACTCCTCCACCTCTTCTCTCTGCTATTTCCATTCTTCCTAAAGGAAAGGGGGAACCCCAGGAGTCAAGGCCTTGGCTTCCAGTGCCATCAGCCCCTGGTTTGCTGTGTGATCTCAGACAGGTGCCCTGTCTGTCTCTGGGCCTCCACTTTCTGCAAGGTCCCATTTTAACATTGATATCCTACTGCTTTCTGAGTCTGAATCCCTAAGGAGAGGTATTGCTGGCTTTCACTGATCTCTGTCTCTGCAGGGGTGTCCATACAGGGTTTGGGAGCGGAACACTGGAGTACTTGACAACACAAAACAGTCATAATAATGGTTGTCCTTTGTCAATTGCCTGCTGTGTGCCAGGCACTGTGATTAGCAGTAATCGTCACACCTACAGAGGCTGTGAGGTCAGCATTGTTATCCTCCTGGAAGAGATGGGGAAACCAAGAGTCAAAGAGGTAAAGTCACTTGTCCAAGGCCACACGGCAAGGGAGGGGCAGAGCCCCAAATCCCTTTGGAGTTGCAGCTGTATAGAGAAGCCAAAGGTCATTCCCAGGGCTTTAGTTTGCCTTGGGTAGCCATGCAACTCAGGCTGTATTTCTGGGGTTCCCTCTATAATCCTCTAAGCCGTAAATGTTTTCTGAGAGGCCAGGGAGATAATCATTGGCCTGGAATATGGACTCCACCTTCCAGGAGGAGGAGGTCTCCAGATCCCTGCCTGCCTCCCTCTCTTCCGTCACAAATCCTCCTAAATCTATCAGGATCTTTGTACACTTGGTGCCTGGGGCTCTGAATACACCCTTACTGCGAAAGGGCCCCTTAGCAGATATTTAGACACGGATCAACATCTAACTGAGATCCTAATGCCCTTGAAATAAAAATAACGGAACCTAGGAGAAAGTAGAAGAGCTTGAGTGCGGGTGGAGGCAGTGCTGAGCTTGTAGCTACCTCCAGCCTGACAGGGGAAGCTGCAAAAGCCATCAGCTGAGGTCCATGGGACCAATTGTTGGATCTTGGAGTAACGGCTCAGGGAAGACTGCCTGGAAGAGGTAGCACCTGAATTTAGGCTTAACGGGTAGAGAGGAATTCCATGGGTAGAAGATAGGTCCCAGAGAACTCATGGTTCCAACTCATTCAGCAGTGGGGAAACAGGCCCAGAGGGGCTTCCACCCTTTCCTAACTGACAAGGTGGTGTCTTGTTGGTGGGTGTTGTGGAAATGTCATGGGTGCCCTGGGCAGGATTCCCTCCTATGGGAACTGGACTAAGGCTGGGGCGCTGGGGCCACACAGAGTTGGGTTCCTACCCAAACGCTCCGCTCCTCTGCTGTGTGCCTTGGGGACATCCCTGCATGACTGTCTTGTCCTCCTGTTCCTTCACTCTGCCCCAGCCAAGCATCCTTTTGCTTCTCAACATACCATGGTCATTCCCACTTCAGAACCTCTGGTCTTGCTGTTCCTCCTGCCTTGAGTACTTTCCTATGTGGTTCCTTTTCATCCTCCAGGTCTCCACTCCGAGAGCCCCCCATCCCCCAGATGATCTTTCTAGAGTAGCCCCTACTCCTGTCTCTCTTGATCCCTTGCCCCTACTGTATTATCTTCGTAACACGTTTTACTCACCACCTGGTGTCATTTTGTCTTTTACTTGTTCCCTGACTCTCTGACTGTGAGCTTCTTGAAGGTAGGAATGGGGTCTCTTTTATTCATTGCTCTGTCCCTGGCATTTGGCCATTAGCTAGCTTGATGTAATATTTGTTGAATGTTGAGTGAGGAGCCTTTAGTTTCCTTGTCTTTAAAATGGGCAAAATAGGGGCACCTGGGTGACTCAGTCAGTGAAGTGTCTGCTTTCGGCTCAGGTCATGATCTCAGGGTCCTGGGATCGAGCCCTGCATCTGGCTCCCTGCTCTGTAGGGAACCTGCTTCTCCTTCCCCCTCTGCACCTCCCGACACACAATCTCTAAATATACAAACAGGTAAATAAATATGAATAAAATAAAATGGGTAAAATAATTCCTGCCTCCCAGATGCCTGGATGTACAGGGCATAGGGCCTGGCACTGAGTGGTCATGACAGTGTTGACTTTCCTTGCCCCCCACAGACGCTGCCATCCCGGTGCCACCAGTGTGTGATTGTCACCAGCTCTAGCCACCTGCTGGGAACCAAGCTGGGTCCCGAGATTGAGCGAGCCGAGTGCACAATCCGCATGAATGATGCGCCCACCACGGGCTACTCAGCCGATGTAGGCAACAAGACCACCTTCCGTGTGGTAGCCCATTCCAGCGTATTCCGTGTGCTGCGGAGGCCCCAGGAGTTCGTCAACCGGACCCCCGAAACCGTGTTTATCTTTTGGGGCCCCCCAAACAAGATGCAGAAGCCCCAGGGCAGCCTTGTGCGCGTCATCCAGCGGGCAGGCCTGGTGTTCCCCAACATGGAGGCCTATGCCGTCTCTCCCGGCCGCATGCGCCAATTTGACGACCTCTTCCGGGGTGAGACGGGCAAGGACAGGTACCAGCTTCCTGCCTGCCCCCTCTAGCCAGCCCTGTGCTCCCCCTAAGCATTCTCTGCCTACCAGGCCTTCGGTTTCCAGCATGCACTCCTCTGAGGCTGTGGTCACTTCCTGCTACCCTCTGGTCAGATTTTCCAGGAGAATCTTCTTCACGTCTAGCCCCTAGCCTGGGTCACTTCCAGCATGCTCTGCACGGTCTCGTCTCCCCAGGAGGGCTTCCTCCCAGCATGCATTGGTCTGAGGAAACAGGACTCTTAGCATGTTCTGCTCTAAGAATCACTCACTCCTAGAATCTTTCTAGGAGAACTCCCTGTTGCTCACGGCAGGAATTCACTGTACCCAGCATGTCTTGCTTGAGGCACACAGTTGCTCCCAGCATGCTCTATCCTAAGGGTACATCTTTCCCAGCATGTCCTTTTCTGGCTGATCGTCCCAGAAGAGCTAGGCCAGTGCTATCCAATAGAAATATAATGCAAGCCATGTATGTAATTTAAATTCTTATAGTAGCCAAATTAAAAAAGTAAAAGGAAACAGGTGAAATTGATTTGAATATATTTTATTTAACCCAAAACACTCAACATCTATACCCTGTATTTTTTTCGGTTTGATTAATCCCTAAATATTTAAGATTTGAGGGAGCTATTATAAATTTTATTTAAAATTTTAGGGAGTTTCCATTTATTTATTGCTAGTATATAGGAATACAATTGATTTTTTGTGTGTTGGCCTTATATCCTATAATCCTGCTAAACTTACATATTGGTTCTGGGAGATTTTTCTAGGTTCATTGGGTTTTCTATGCACGAAATCATGTTGTAAGGACATGTAATTCAGAACACCTTTATTTCTTCCTTTCTAATCTGTATGCATCTTATTTCTTTTTCTTGCCTTATTGCACTGGCTAGGACTTTGATACAAGGTCAAATTATATGGGGGATGATGAGAGTAGACATCCTTGCCTTGGTCGCCATCTTGGGAAAGCATTTGGTCTTTCGTCATTGAATATGACGTTAGCTATAGAGTGTTTAGTTATCCTTTACCAAACTGAAGAAGTTCCCTTCTCTAATTTGCTAAGAGTTTTCATAATTATTGGATATTGAATTTTATTTTATTTTTTATTTTTATTTTTTTTGGATTTTGAATTTTATCGAGTGTTTTTCTGCATCAATTGATATGATCATGTGGTTTTTCTTAAGGCTATTACTATGGTGGATTATACCACCGTATATATTTTTGAATATTGATTGATTTTTGAATATCGAATCAGACTTGCATTTCTGGAATAAATTTCACTTGGTTGTAGTGTATTATTTTTATATAGTGCTGGATATGACATGCTAATATATTTTTTAAGATTTTATTTATTCATGAGAGACACACAGAGAGAGGCAGAGACATAGGCAGAGGGAGCTCTTGCAAGGAGCCCGATGTGAGACTTGATCCCAGATCCTCAGATCACACCCTGAGCCAGAGGCAGATGCTCAACCACTGAGCCACTCAGGCATCCCAACATGCTAATATTTTGTTGAGATTTTTGTGTCTGTACTCAGGAGACATACCAATGTGTAGTTTTGTTTTGTTTTTGTACTGTCTTTGCATGGTTTTTGGTATTATGGGTAATGCTGGCCTCAGAAAATGTGTAGAATTGGTGTTATTTCTTCTTCAAATGTTTGGTAGAATTTGTCAATGACACTATCCGGACCTGGAGAGTTCTTTTTGAAGATTTTCTGTTTTTTTAAAGATTTATTTATTTATTCATAAGAGACACAGATAAAGACCGAGACATAGGCAGAGGGAGAAGCAGGCTCCCTGCAGGGAGCCGGTTGTGGGATTCAATCCTGATCCCAGATCTCAGGATCATGCTCTGAACCAGAGGCAGACGCTCAACCACTGAGCCACCCAGGTGTCCCTCTTTTCTGAAGGTTTTGTTTTTGTTTTTATTTAAGGCTTTTTTTTAAAAAAAAATATTTATTTATTTATTTATTTATTTATTTATTTATTTATTTATTTATGAGAAAGAGAGAGAGAGAGGCAGAGACACAGGAGGAGGGAGAAGCAGGCTCCATGCCAGGAGCCTGACGTGGGACTCGATCTTGGGACTCCAGGATCGCACCCTGGGCCAAAGGCAGGCGCTAAACCGCTGGGCCACCCAGGGATCCCCCTTTTTGAAGGTTTTGAATGATGAATTCAATTTCTTAATAGTCACACACACTCAGGTTCATCTGTTTCACCTTGACTGAGTTTTGGTAGTTTCTGATTTTCAATCTAAGCTGAGGATTTTATGTATGTAATTGTTTGTGGTTTGCTTATTGCCCTTCTCATGTCTACAGGGTCTGTGATATATAATCTCTGTTTTATTATTGATAGTAGTAACTCTGTCTTTTCTCTTTTTCTTTGTCAGTCTTGTGAGAGGTTCATTTTCTTCTTAAACTTCCCCAAGAACCAAAACAAAAACAAAAACTTCCCCAAGAACCACCTTCAATCAAATATATCCAAACTATTTTCAGTTTAACATATAATCAAAAACTACCAGTGACATTTTCTATGTTTGTTCTTTCATACTAAAAAATCCCATGCATATTTTACACTAATGGCACATTTCAACCACATGTCATGCTACTTACTGGCTGCTGTAGTGGGCAGCTCAGCTCTAGGTCCTTGGCTACTTTCCATGTCTTGCTCTGAACCTGTGGTCACCGCATGACCTTCTCTGATTAGTCTCCCATTAGTTTGCTCCTAGTGTGGGCATGGCTGCTCTTAGCAAGCTCCATCAAGCAAGACCACGAGTCTAGTGAGCTCATGGTCACTTGTGACCTGCCCTACTCTGACTAATCTCTCCAGTTGATTCCCAGCATGCCCTGTTCCTTCAAAGGCGCTCTCTCCACACCCTTCGTCTCTGCCCAGACAAGTCCTCTGCCAGCATGCCCATGCTCCCACAGTGGGGCTTGAGCAAGGGGGTCACTGAAGTTGGGGGAGGGCCCCAGTGGGGGTGGGGGTGGGAGGAGTTTCGGGAAACTCCAGGCGGGTTGACCTTCCCATGTGTGTGCCCCCTCATTATGCCCCCTCTCTGCCCCCAGGGAAAAGTCTCATTCGTGGTTGAGCACCGGCTGGTTCACCATGGTGATTGCAGTGGAGCTGTGTGACCATGTGCACGTCTACGGCATGGTCCCCCCTGACTACTGCAGGTGAGCCCCGGATAGAGCCCAGAAACTTCGGCTGGGGGTGCCTCTGAGGGCCTCTATGGTATTCTAATTGCTCTGCAGAGATCTAGGCTTCTTGGGGCTCCTCCCCTCAACTCAGCCAGAGTCCAGAATTCATATATTAATAACTATTATTATTATATGAAAAGTCTGCTAGGTGACAGCCTTTCTTTACCGAGTGCTGACCATGTTACAAGCCTCGCTACATTTGTGATGTCATTTACTCCTCACAGTGACCCTAATGGGTAGTTACCTTATTCTTTCTGTTCCATAGATGAGAAAAGCTGAAGAAAACGTTTTGTGAGTAGCCTAAGGTCCCACAAACAGTAAGCACTGGGGCCAGGTTCCAGAGCCCGCCCTTCTTACCACTACCCCTACATCACCACCCTCTTAAGGAAAGGAAAAGTTTCAATCATATTAATTAAAAAAAAAAAAAAAAAAAAGTCGAGTGGTCATAAACCTAGTCCGCTCTACACTCATTTTACAAATGGGGAAACGGAGGCCCTGGGAGAGGCAGGGATTTCCCCCACTGAAATCCTCTAGTAAGTCAGGTGCTGGAAAGCGCAAGGACCCTGCTGGTGCCTGCCCTGCCCTGACAGCCCCCATCTGCTCTGCCCCAGCCAGCGGCCCCGTCTGCAGCGCATGCCCTACCACTACTATGAACCCAAGGGGCCAGATGAGTGTGTCACCTACATCCAGAATGAGCACAGCCGCAAAGGCAACCACCACCGCTTCATCACCGAGAAGAGGGTCTTCTCATCCTGGGCCCAGCTGTATGGAATCACCTTCTCCCACCCCTCCTGGACCTAGGCTACCCTGCCTGTGGACCTCTCACAGGGGACACAGGAGAGTCCTCTCTCCTCCCAGCCACTCAACCAAGGGCCATCTCTTGGCCAATCAGGGCTGGCCGGAGTGTCTTTTGGCCAATCAGGGCCTCGTATCCTCCAGCCAGGGCCTGGGGGTGTCTCTTGACCAATCAGGGATTTGAGCTATGTGGTTAATCAGGGGTGATGGAGGTATTTCTAGTCCAGTCAGGGTCTGAGCATAGTCTATCAGGGTATTTCTGAAGTTATCTGAGGCTAAGGACATGTGCTTTCCCATGAGGCCTTGGTTCAGTGCCCCAGGATGGACCCCCAATCACTCCCTTATTGGCTGGGACAGTAGGGTCCTGTCCTGAAGAGCTGGGAACCCTGAGCCAGAGAGAGGGTTTGCATGGGAGTGGGAGCTGTCTGGAAGCTAGGCCAGGGCATTTGTGGGCTTATAGGGGGCTACTAGAGGTGGGAGCCCCCATCCGGATCTTGGCTCTGCCCTGAGTGGCTTTGGACAAAACCCTTGCCGCCTCTCTGGTCGCCCTCCTGCCCGTGTCAGGTTCTAATGTGGAGTCTGAGGCCCCCTCCCACTTTCCCCACTGACCTCTTTGGGTCTGTCTTCCAGTAAGACTGGGCCCCTCCCGCCACCACCCTTGCTGGGGGGCTCAGCTCCTGGGGGTCTGGAGTCCCCTTCCTCACTTCCTCCTGGAAACTTAGGGTATTTTTGCACAAACTCCCACAGAGTTTGGGGGGGATCTAATAGGAAAGGGATAAACCTTTAGCTATTTTCTTAATCCCTCCACTCAGCTGCCATTAGTTTGGCTCTTAAAGAGCCAGGCTCCCTTTTCTGCCATCTAGCAGTGAGGCTTTCCACCTGTTGGAGTGGCCTCTGGGGCTGAGAAAGGGGGAATCCCAGCCCAATTGGGGTTTCACACAGCCCCTTTGTCGCTGCTGGAATCATCCAAGGGTCTCCCCTCAGCTGGGCCTAGGAAGGCTCTCGGGGGCCAGGAGCCGTGTCACCTGGGTTCTGTCCCCTCACTCTAGATCAGGCACTTTATTGTTGGACCTCAGTGGGGTGGGCTTGCCCCTATTCTTCCAGAGCCTGGAAGGGAAGACTAGAGGGCTTCCTGGAGGAGGCTGTGGAGCAGGAGGGGTCAGGTGGAGAAGAAAGAGGCCAGCAGCAAGCCTTTGCACACTGGGGTGGGGGCTGGGAGCCGGCGACTACCCCAGACTTGGTTTTGTAATGATTTGTACAGGAATAAATGCACCTAAGCTCTGTTTCTGTTTCCTGTGTCTCGGATCAAGCTTGGCCTTGTCCGGCCCTGCTGTGAGCCTCCTCAGGACAGTGCCCACGCCCTCCAGCCTGGGAGCCCACACTCAGGACAGCCGGCCATTTCAGCCAGGCAGTGAGTCATGCATTTTGCAGCTTGGGTGGAGACCTGGCAGCTCCAGAGGTGTGTGGGGTTCCCGGAACCAAGCCCACCTGGCTTTTCCAGTGTGACCTCAGGCCAGTCACTTCACCTCTCAGAGCGCCGGTTCCCTCAGGGGCGAGACAGGTCCAGACACTGCCCTCCAGGTTCTAGGGAGGCTCCAGGAAAGGGAGGGGCCCCGTGCTAGTCCTGTCCCAGACAGGGCCTGGCGGGTGGTCAGGACTACAGGACAATGACACTGGGCCCTTTATCGAGGTGACATTCTTCCGGAGGCTTGAAGGGTGAGGAGGAGTCTGTAGAAGTTTGGGGTAAATGCTCCTGGCAGGAAAAAGTGTGTGTGTGTGAGGAGGAATGATATCGTTGTCACAGAAGCAGAAGCTCTGCAGGAGGCCAGAGCAGCACGACCAAGGGGAGACTGCAGGGGGTGGGTGCTCAGAGTTTGGCTCTAGGGCCTCCGGGAGCTGAGGGCAGGGACATTTCCTGTGAGGCCTGGCCTGGAAAGGAGGCGAGGCCACTGGGCTGCAGCCTGGGGAGGGCCCCGGTGAGCCCCGGACTCCACGCGGCTGCCGCCACGCTCTAGGCAAAGGGTTTGTTTGCTCCAGGTTGGCAGGAGGAAGGGGGTCCATGACCCTGGCTGATTACAACCTGTTGAGGCAGATAAGATGCCCTTGGGAGCAGAGGCCTGACAAAGGCGCTGTGTGAGTTGAGGGCAGGCTGCCGGGACTGCAGGGACGAGGGGGGGAAGAGCTCTACCCCGGCACTGGGCCAGCTGGGAGGGTGGGCCACAGACTTGGTAGGCCGCAGGGGCACCATGCATTGGTTCTTGCTCACATTTACGTTCATGCAACAGGTAGCACATGTCATGTGCTGTGTTAGGTGCAATTGGTGAGAGAGGGAACGTCAGGTGGGAAGAATGGCCTGAACAAAAGCCTGGTGGGAACAGGGAGGGGGGACCTATAGCCTCGCTCTAGTCAGCCGTGAAGCCACAGAAGGAGGGAGCAGTGGGAGATGAGACGGCTTGGGGTCAGATGGGGAAAGGCCATGAGTGTCAGCGAGAGAAGGCCAAAGGCGCAGCCCTTGGGCAGCAGAGGGTGGACAGGACGATGGGACGCTGCAGGGCCCGGGCCTGGGGCCAATCAGGTACAGTAACGGTGGAGGTGGTTGGACAGTTGGAGGGACAGGGACTCCTTGCAAAGTCCTTATGTGGGGAGCCTAAGGCCCTACATGGCAATGGGAAGACAGGAATATGGCAGCACTTCCAGTCTCGCACAAAGGCTTCTGGGAATCTGGGTCCAGGCAGAGGTTTCTAAGTCAACCTTCTCCCAGAACACTGTGGTCCCTTTGCCTGCTCACTGGTAGGCATGAAGGCAGATGCCAGAGGAGGACATTAAGAGGGGGGTTGGTCGCTTCTCCTTCTGCCTATGTTTATGCCTCTCTATGTGTCTCTCATGAGTAAATAAAATCTTTGAAAAAAAGAGAGAGGGGTTGGTTGCTGGGGGTGGATCCTGGGATAGTTCAATTTAGCATCAGAAGGTAGCACTTAGGGACGCCTGGGTGGCACAGTGGTTGAGCGCTTGCCTTTGGCTCAGGGTGTGATCCCAGAGTCCTGCGATTGAGTCTCATATTGGGCTCCCTGCGAGGAACCTGCTTCTCCCTCTGCTTGTGTCTCTGCCTCTCTCTCTGTATCTCATGAGTAAATAAATAAAAACTTAAAAAAAAAAAAAAGAAGAAGGTAGGACTTGGAAGGAGGCAGGGGCCCTCAACCCCACAAACTCATGGCCTCAGTTGGGACCCAGCAGAGACTGGTCCACTCATTGCCAAAACTAACTATCTAAAGCCACCTCACCATGGTTGTCTTTGCTCTAAAACCTTCACTGGCTCCCCAGTGTGGCTAGGACCAAACCTATCTCTTTCTTTGGGACCTGCCCCCCCACCCATATCTCTGTGGTTCCCTTTCCCGGTTACCCCTTTAAGGGGCCTACTCCTCACCCCTCCTTGGGGCTAGGGGGGCATCTCCCACCAGCTGCAGACCTGACGTGTGCTTCCTGGAGTAGCCAGTCCAGCTGTTTCCTGCTCAGCTCAGGGGTTCAGCCAGGCCCACCTGGGGCAGCTGGGCTGTGCCTGGTTCCAGCTGTGAGCTTCAGAGCAAGGCTGCCCCAAGAGTCAGCCTCCCCCAAGCAGGCTTGTCTAAAAGCTTTGGGGTTCTTTTTCTTAACCAAAATATTTTTTAAATATTTTAAAAACTGGTTTCATTTTATATGTTTTTAGTTTTTAGTTTTTTTTTTTTTTTTAACGTTATAAAGTGATACAAGATAGAGGGCATCACCCCTCATCCTATTCCTGTTAACAGTGTAAGGTATAATTTTCCAGATTTTTCCTCCATGCAGCTTTTTGCCTTTTCTCCCTCTCGCTTCTCTCATTCCCTCCTTCCTTCCTCTCTTCCTTTCTGCCTTCTTTTTTTCTTTTTTTAGGTTATAGCCTGGGGCGGGGGGCGGAATCCTGACACTTTATTATCCCAGCATTGGTGGAGAATCCACAGGTCATACACTAATGAAATAATTAAAATAGGTACTCAAATACAGAAATTTGGTTGGCTGGAAAGCTCATTGAACTTCCAACTTGCTCAGATAGAATTACAAAAAAGCAAAATTGTGTTTTTCACAGACTTCAATCTGGCTGAGACTTGAATGCAGAATAAAACAAGTACTTAAAATTTTAAGATTTATTTATTTATTTATTTATTTATTTATTTATTTATAAAGATTTTATTTTATTTATTCATGAGAGGCACAGAGAGAGGCAGAGACAACAGGCAGAGGGAGAAGCAGGCTCCATGTGGGGAGTCTGATGCGGGATCCCAGGACCCTGCGATCACAATCTGAGCAGAAGGCCTCAACCACTGAGCCACCCAGGTGCCCCTCTTTTTTAAGGTTTAAAAATTATTTTATTGGGGAACAAAAACCAACATAAGATTTACCGGTTACCCATTTTTAAGACTACAGTTTGGTAGTGTGAAGTACACTCACATTGTTGTAAAACATCTCCAGAACTTTCTCTCATCTCATGTGCCTGCAAGTCAAAGTCTATTAAACGGCAACTCTGAATTTCCCCTTCCCCACTGAACCCCTGGTTGCCATTTCTGCCTTCTGCTTCTATGAATTTGAGTACTCTAGATACTTCATATAAGTAGGATCATACAATATTTTTCTTTCTGTGACTGGCTTATTCACTTAGCATCAGGTCCTCGAGGTACATCCGTGTTAAAATTGTTTTATGTATAAAGTAATAGGTGCTTGTCTTATTTTTAGAAAGCAAGCAAGCAAGCAAACCATCCTCTAAGTAAGAAGTGAAAGTCCCACCTCATCAGGGGGTCATGAGCACACCCCCGCCCTGCCCCCTCTGTTCTGCTTCATTTTATGACTTAAAGATACCATCAATTTGATTATAAGGCAACACGATTTCTGAGAAGGTAAAATGCAAAACAACAAAAACAACCTCCCCCCCCAAAGAAAACCAAACCGGGAGGAAGAGATTTTACACACACGCCCCTGCATGTTTAGAATTATTTTCCCTGGGCTCTTTGCCTGTTTCTCTTGCTTCACAGTCGCACAGACCTCTGGCTTCCTTTCTCCTGCGGACTCTGCTGCAGAGTCCCACCCCATCCAGCCTGGCTGTACCACCTCCCTCCCATCAGTCAGACCCACTGGCACTGGAGAACCATCCTGTACACATTTTGTGCCCACGTGTGAGAGAGATTCCTAAAAGAAGAAGGGTACATTTGAAGTTTTGATGGACATCATCAGTCTGTTTTCCCCAAAGATTGTGCCAGGGTACTCAGTCACCTACAGCTTTGGAGAGGGTCTTTCAAGCAACTTCAGCTTCAAACTTCTAAGGCAGAAAGAACCTCTGGCCCAGCACTTACTCCTCCCACACAGATGGAGGAAATGAAGGTCCCATGAAACAGGGCCCTTGTCTCATGTCACAGGTGGCAGAGCTAGGACGAGACCCAGGCCTTATTGCCCTGGCTAGTTTTTTTGTTCAGGAACCACCCACCTGATACAGTCTCACTTTCCTGGTACTCTCGCTGTCTTGCTCAAACACCTTCCATGGCTCTCTAGTGCCTACAAGACGAACTCTTAAGTTCAACTCACCACTCTCTGGGACTGCTACCTTCAAGGTCATGATGTAGCCTGGTGGCCAGCTGCATGAGTTCTGACACTGCATGGTCCTGGTCTCTACCTTGCTACATTATTGAGCACCTTCTGCTATGTGCTGGTCTCCACGAAGGAACACATCACTTCTGCCTATTTGAACTAAGAGAAAGAACTGAAATAAAACAAAAGCCTTTATTTGGGGTCTGAGAACTGTAATTTGGGGAGCACAGATTCAGGGGAGCGACCCAAATTGCATCCGGTGAGGAGGGGAAGCCGGGGTCTTTATCAGCAAATTGCAGAAGTATTAGGAAGAAAGACCACACAAATTGTTTTCTAAACATATGGCTGAAGAGAGACTGACATTTTACAGTGTGTCAGGTTTCTAATACATTATGACAGTTGCTAGGAAAATAATCAACTTGTTGATTTGTGATTTGTGATTCTCGGTATCAACTTTGTTGATTATTTGTTAAGAATGGGGGGGCGGGGTGCAGGGCACCTGGATGGCTCAGTGGTTGAGCGTCTGCCTTCGGCTCAGGGTGTTCCCAGGATAGAGTCCCACATGAGGCTTCCTGCAGGGAGCCTGCTTCTCTGCCTGTGTCTCTGCCTCTTTCTGTGTGTCTCTCATGAATAAATAAAATCTTAAAAAAAAAAAATAACAGAGGTGCAGCAGCTCTGTGCTCCATCATATACGCCTTTGTCCAGTTCAATAGTTCAGAAATCCCTGCGTCTAACACTGGATGAAATTTTTTGTCCCAAAACGAGGTTTCAGGTTCAGAGGTTTCACAGAGGTTCACACTGGGGACCCCAGGCGGGCTATCTTGCAGGCGTGACCCTCAGTTTCCACTGTGTTTAAGGATCCACGGGCCCAGTGTGAGCCCCGCGCCCTGCCCAGCACCTGGCACAGTGAGTGCTCGTAAAGGGGAGCCGTTCTGCCGGGATGGTCCGTCCCCCATCTGGGTACCCGCGTCCCACTCAGCATTCTGCATGTCCCACATCCTCGTGCTCACCTCGTGGGAGCTGCCTGGCAGATAATTGGAGGCAGAGCTGATTTTTTATCCCCTTTACAACCACTAGCCAGGGAATGGGTACATGAATGGTGTTTGGGGTCCTGAGAGAGTTTCAGTCCCAGAGAAATTCTCCGGCCCCTTCTAACAGGCAGGAGCCGAGGAGTTCCAGGTGAGTCTGGGCAGCATCTCAGGAGGGCTGGGGGCCTGGTCTGGCTAGCGAGGCCCCCTTGCCCCCCAGTCCCTACATTGGTTGTCTCCCGCACTGGGGTCTGCTCTCTCGCCCACTGTGGCGGGATTTTGTGCGGAGCCTCTGGCCTCGGAGCCTCAGTTTCCCCAGCTGTTACAGAGGAAACCCGATCCCCCCCGCAGTGATGTGGGGGCGGCGGCGGCGGCGCGGGGCGGGAAGCCCTGCAGGGGTAGGAGGCCCGGGCTCCCGGGCCCGGGCGCCCCCTCCCTCCGGCCCCTCTCGCCCCCTCCCTCCCTCCCTCCCTCCCGCCTCCTCCCTGCCCGCCGAGCGCCGGCTCCCGGCATGCTGCGCGCCGCCGACAGCCTTATAAATAGTCGCCTTTGCGGGCGGCGGCGAGGACGGGCAGGGCACCACCGGGCAGGGCACCACCGGGCAGGGCACCACCGGGCAGGGCACCACCGGCCCCGGCGCCGCCGCTCGCCTCCCCAGGTCAGTGTGCGCGGCCGCGGGGGGGGGCTGCGCGTCGGCAGCCGTGGGGGTCGCGCGGCCGCGGGCCTGTGCGGGCGGCTGGGACCCGCGAGGGTGCGCCCGTCCGCTCTTCCCGGGCTCTGCTCCGGGTGTTCGTGCCACCGGCCGCCGCGCGTGTGCCCGGGTCGGGGGACGTGTGCTGCGCTCCACGCCCCTTTGTGCCCCTGCCTTGGCGCGTCCCGGCTGGGGCCCAGGGAAGGGGGCTGTGGCCTGACGCCTGCCCTGGAGGACTGGCGGGCCGAGTTGGAGGAGAGGAGCTATCCTGCCTGCCCCGTCATTTTGAGCCCCCTGGATGTTGGGCCCCTGCCCCAGCCTCCTGAAAGGGCGAGGGCTCTAAGGGAGCCCGGGGCCAACACATGGGACCTTTTCTGAGCACCGCTCAGATCTCCACCCAGGAGTCTCCAGCAGCAGCAGGATGGGGCCCGGGGGTGCAGGCCCAGAGAGGGGACGCCAGCTGCCCAAGGTCACACAGCTGAGTGACGAGGAACCCTTAAGTCACTGTCCTTCTGGGCCTCAGTTCCCCAGGCCCCTGGGCGGACCACCCAGTCACAAGTGGAGTTGCTGCAGGCTCGACCTAGGGGCCTTATAAGGCCTGGGTGCTGAGCCGGTAACCCAACCCCATCCTGGACCCCTGGCCTCTGGGAGGCCTCCTCACGACCCAAGTTATTTTGGACCAAGGAAGTAGCAGGTGCCAGTAGGACAGAGGGGCTTAGGTTACTGGGAGGAGGCAGGGCAAGGTGGGTGCGAGGCCACTCCTCAGGGTGTCACCGCAGGTTCTCCCTGGCCTTGGGACCCTCCACCTCCCTTGCCAGCTGCTTCGGAGCATTGGCTGTCTCTACCCTTCCTTAAGCACACTCAGCAGGAAAGAGGCTATAACTCATGCCCCACGAGTGGCAGGACAGTCAGCAAAACTGCTCAAAGACCTACTGGGTGCCAGGCCTAAAGCAGCAGAAAATGCAGCCTGAGTCTGACCCCAGCCAGTCTCTGGAGAAAGTCTCTGCTCCTCTCTAAGCCTCAAATACCTTCCAAGACAGCTCCGAGCACAGAGTGAGGCACCCAGCCCTCTGCTCTGCCCAGAGCCAGGCCCAGGCCCAGTCTGGTGGGGCACACACACCAGCTGCACAACAGAGCGGTCCAATACCATGTGGTGTGTGCAGTGCTGGGGGCGTTCAAAGGAGGCAAAAAGTCCAGGAGTGGAGGGCAAAGTCCAGGAAGACTTTCAGGAGGAGGTGACACCTGAACTGAATCCTGGACAGTAGCACCTGGAGAAAAGCATCCAGGCATCAGGGTCTAGAGGTGGGGCACAGACATGGGGGGTGAGGAAGCTCCAAACTGTTCAAATGGTAGCTGTTAAGGCTGCAGAGGGGGGGCAGGAGCCAGGTTGTTGAGCCCTATCATCCATGTTAGGGGCTCAGGCTTATCTTGGGAGCTGAGGGGGCCCCACATGGAAGGGTTTTAAGCAGGTGAGCGATGTGGTCTGATGCTGACCAGAAAGAATCCTGCAGATTGCCTGGTGGGGTATGGAGGCAGGAAGACCCATGGGAGGCTGGGGCAGTGGCCAGGCACTCTGGCTGGAACAAGGAAGTGGTGGTGAGGACACAGGCTGGACGGAGAGTGGTTCAGGAGCAAGAGAGGGGGTATGCATGTGCAGGGGTGAAGTGGGGTGTGGGAGAAGAATGTTCACACAGACTGGGACCTCTGGCTGGGCAACAGGGCATGGAACTGGGGACATGGGAGAGTCTGTGGGGACTCCAGGCCTGTCCAGGGACCGTAGGCTGGGGAGGGAGGGCCAGGTTTGGCTGGGCAGAAACAGGGATCCTGGGAACCTGAAGCCAACAGGGTGAGGGTGAAGTAAGGGGGTTGGGGAGATGCCAGGCAGAGGGAATGTTGGCTAAGGGTTGGGCGTCAAAGGTCAGGGCAAGAGTGGCTGTGATGGTCGCTGGTGGCCTTGGGGAGGGCAGATGGGTATGTAGGTGGCAACTCTAGGTGGAAGGAGAGGTTGGAGCAGAGTGGGGTCCCCAGAGGGGGTGTGGTTGACTCACATGCTGAGAGGAAGGCAAGGGGTACAGCAAGATCCTAAGGGGGTGAGAGGGCAGGGGCCGAATGAGGGGGTGAGACCCCCCCCACGAAAACTTTCCAGGGCTGTGTCCACTTGAGCAACTCCTGCAGCTTCCTCCCCGGCAGGCTTCTGTGTCCCTTTGAGCATCCTTGTCCCAGTCCCAGCCCAGAGGAAGACACATGCAGCTCAAGAGGGCTTCCCACCCCGGCCTCCCCTCCACAAGCTTTCCTCCTGGCCCTAGGGAGTGTTGCCAAGGTGTTGGGCAGACGTCTGCTTTCTGGGACTTAACTAGGGGAGCCGCTCAGCGGTTGCTGACGCCACTGTTGGTGTCCCTGAGGACTGTCCTCACCACTGGCTCCTCCAGTGGGAAGAGGTGAACGGGAAGGGGCTGCCGCCCTGTTGTGGCAGGCAAGGCCGTGGAAGCACACCGAGGAAAGGTGACTTTCCCAAGGTCACCCAACCTTCGGGGCCTTCCCTGCCCTGTACCCTTGGGAGCGTCAGGGCCTGGCGCATACCGTGCAGCCTGGCAGGAGCAGGGCAGGTGGAGGAAGGTCCCCCTCACCTGCCCTGCCTGTACCCTTGTCTTGCAGTGTGCTGACTCGGCTCCCCGGACCTCAGCAGGATGGAAGGTACCGAGGCTCTTCTTTCCTGCTCACTGCCTGGGCCTCAGTGTGCCCATCTGTCAAGGGGGTGTGCTTTCAGGAGAAGGGTTGGAGGAGGTTCTGGGGCTGCCAGAGGTCCCTGCCTGGGAGCCTCCAGCATCTTCCTCAGGCATCTCATGGGATCTGCCAGCTCCAAGATTAATTTTAGAAGCAATGAGGCCTCCGTGAGGCTCCTGAGGGCCCCATAGCTCACCTCCTACGCTGGTATTTATAGAGCTGAATCCCTGCCTCTTTCTAGAAAGGGTGGGTGCTGGCAAGGGGGTAGCTAGCCCTGGGGAGGGGCCCCAAGTGTACAAATGCCAAGCCTGACAAGGACGAGGTGAGGTCCAGCCCCTCTGTGGGACTCAGTTCCTCTGTTGTCCAGAGGGGGTGGGTCTTGAGAACACCGTGGGCCCTCCTGGCTGCTCTGGGCCTGGACAGGAGGGAGACGTGCAGCCAGCAGGGTGCCTGGCTGGCCTGCCTCCTGGCAGTTTCACCGCCCCATCCTTGGCGTTGTGCCTCAGCCTGGGCGGCTCTTAAAGGAGCCTGCTGCTGCTGCCTGAGCCAGGGGTCACCCTTCTTCCCCTTGGGCCCCAGACATCAGCTGGCCCTGGGGTGTAGCCTCCCCCCACCTCCAGGTTGTACCCAGCACTTGGCAGGCACTTGGCAGGCAGTTGATGGGAACCCACACAAGGAGTTGTTCTTCTGACAGGTCCTCTAGGCCTCCAGCCTCAGGGCCAGAGGGCCCCTGGGAGCTGCCAGGCCTTCCTCGGGAGGGACAGAGAGCCAGGGAGGGGTGGGGATCCTTGCCTAAGGTGACATAGTGAGGGCCTATTTGCCTGAGAAGAGGGCAAGGCTGAGCAGTCTGGGAACAGGGCCCAGGTTCCAGTTCCAGGCCCGGCATCCTCAGAGCAGGCCCTGGCCTCTACAAGCCTGTTTCCCTTGTCTGGTGAGGCTGGGGTCTTGCTGAGTTCTAAGGGCTGACAAGGCAGAGGCTGCAGCATGAGTTCACCTCCCTCTCTGGGCAAGGGTTCCACATGCCCACCGCAGCCCTCTTCCCTGGCAACAGTCTCCAGGGCAACATATGTTGCGGTTGCCAACTCCATACTTGTGCTGCCCAGAGAAGGCGGGCAATGGGCAGGCCCAGGGTCTGGGAGGGGAAGGCTAGGGGACACGGGAGAACAGGACCATGGGTGCCTGCTGCTCCAGAAACCACCGCAACGTGGAAGACTCTAAGGCCAGAGGTGACCCGCTGCAGCCCAGCCGCCCACAGGGAGGGGCGGTGGGGGTGGCCTCTGAGCCCCTTGGAGTGGTCCTCAGCCTGTGCGAAGTCTGGAGCCTCCAGGCCTCTGCCTGTGCTGGTTCTTCTGCCTGGAATACCCTTCCCCCTTCCCTGACCGCTGAGCTTTGCTCCCCTGTCACCGGTCACTCTGGGCAGGAGCAGGAGCCGTGTCTGTCCCTCTGCCTAAGGCCTGGCACGGGCCTGGGACTCCAGAGGTGCTTCTGGCTATTTGTCAAGTGAGTGACTGAACCCTGCTCCCCCTTTCTCTCCCGCAGAGAAGCTGAAGAAAACCAAAATCATCTTTGTGGTGGGTGAGTCCAAGGCAGGCGGGTAAGGCAGCAAGCAGGGAGGCTCTTTGCAGGTGTCTGTGGGAGCCTGGGCCTGGGGGCTGCACCCCGGGCTCCGCCCCTCCTTCACTGGGTGATCTGGGCAGATTCTGTCCCTGCAGCAGCTCCCATTTCATGGGGCTTCCGAACGGGTGGGTGCTTGCAGGAGGGCCCGGCTCGGGGAAGGGCACCCAGTGTGAGAAGATTGTGCAGAAGTACGGCTACACCCACCTCTCCACCGGGGACCTCCTAAGGGCCGAGGTCAGCTCAGGCTCGGCCAGGGGCAAGATGCTGTCGGAAATCATGGAGAAGGGGCAGCTGGTGCCACTGGTGAGTGGGCCCGGTGGGGTGGGGGGTGATGGTGGCCCTGAGCGGGCTCCAGCCAGCAAAGCCCATGATGCCCTGGCAATGCTGCCTTGATCTTCCCCGGCTGCAAACACTCCTGCTCTGGTCCCCATTGCCGTTGGCAGGGAAATTCCTTCTAGAAGCTCCCAGAGCTCTGAGGACCCTGCCCTGCTGACCCCTTCAGCCTCACATTACCCACTCACCCTACCCCACCCCAACTTTCCACCTTCCAGCTGCCCTGGCCTTTCTGTCCTGTCAATCCCGTCATACTCCTTCCTGCCTGGAATATTCTTTCCTCCTCCTTTCAGACATTCCTGGCTCCACGGATTTGAGCTTAGACCCCCTAATCTTATAACTACAAAAGCCCTCCTTCTTTGCCCATTCAACCTATGTCATGCTTGGAAATTGATTAATCAACATCACCACACTGTGAGCTTCTTGAGGAGGTTCTGCTTTGTTCCCATGGTCCTCCTGGGCAGGAGCTGGCTGGGAGGAGGGATTCAGTACATACTGTTGAACAAATGGATGGATGAATGAATGATTTGATCAACCAGTCAAGTGCTCACAGTCAAAGGAGGCTTCCTGGAGAGGGAGGCTTGTTTGGAACACCTTTATTAGGGCAGAGGCCTGGAGGAAGAGATAGGGGAAGGAGCTCATGACCCCCGCCATCTTTTCCTGTGCCCCCAGGAGACAGTGCTGGACATGCTCCGAGATGCCATGGTGGCCAAGGTAGATACTTCCAAAGGCTTCCTGATCGATGGCTACCCTCGAGAGGTACAGCAGGGAGAGGAGTTTGAGCGGAGGGTAAGGCGCAATCTGCTGGGTACATTTGGGAGCTGTGAGGTGGGGGAGCCAGGCAGAGGCTGCCATTATGGCCAGAGAGAGACTGACTGTAGGGTCGGGGAGGGGAGAAGGGTGAGGAGGGCAACCAGGGAAGAGTTTAAGAAGAGGAAGCACAGACTGGAGAGCTCACAAACCTGAGCTCAGGTTCTGGCTCAGCAGACCTTCGGCCAATCATTTTGCCTCCTGGAACCTCATCAGTGTCCCCATTTGCAAAATAGGGGGACAGAGTTGGCGGCTGCCTTATGGAGCAGAATGGCGATGAGAGAGAATGTACCCTTCAGAAGTGGGGCTTGGCATCTTATAAACATGTAGGCAGAGGGGCAGGGAGCAGGATGGACTGGGCTGGAAGGGTCAGCTGGGGGGCAGGGCAACCAGGACAGATGTGGGAAAGGGTTCAGACCTGGCTGGAGGCTCCTGAGGCCAGAAAGTCCAGTCTCCTCTGGGCCACAGGGAATCCAGCTGGAAAAGGTAGGCCTCAAGGAAGATGGCTCTGAGCTGCCTGAAACAGATGCCCAGCAGGAAAATGGGGTGGGGGACACCTTTCCCAAACATACAGGCACACAAGCACATGTACATGTGAGCACATACAGAGCACACACACGTGTGCACAAAGCCACGGACAGACACACATGTGCACAGGCATGCATGCATGTGCACACACATCTGGCAGCATACATACGCACATGCTCACACAGTGCATGCACACTGATACAGCACACTTATACACAGGGCTGTACACC
Source organism: Canis aureus (assembly GCF_053574225.1). Taxonomy (NCBI): domain Eukaryota; kingdom Metazoa; phylum Chordata; class Mammalia; order Carnivora; family Canidae; genus Canis; species Canis aureus. The sequence goes on along the minus strand of NC_135626.1, from coordinate 5,556,505 downwards.
CCTACCCCCATGCCTCTGGTGTCACAGGTCATACTAGGGAAACAGAGCTGCAAGGGGAGGGGGAGTAGCAAGAGGTGGGGCGGGCTCAAGGAGGGCCTCTTAGTAGATCCCAGTAGGCTGGAGCAGGACCAGTCCCTCAACTCCCACTTTCCCAAGCCTGCAAGACTGGGGCCATCATTGAGTTTCCATAGCTTTGAGCCTCATCCAGAGGTAGGAGATTGTATTTCCTGACCTTTAAGTGCCTGCAGGACTTCAAGAAAGTGTCTACCCTGTCCTGAGCCTCAGTTTCCCTATCTTTGAAATGGAAGTTGGCTGGGCTTCCTTCAGACTAGGAGGGCATGGACACTGTGGTCAGGTGCTAGGCAGCCTCGAAGCATGTCCGGTTGTGACACACACGTACCAGCTGTGCGATGTCATCTCTGACCCTCAGGGCCACACCTGGAAAATGAGATTACTCAGTCTTCTTCCCTCCTGGGGCTGTTGTTGGCACTATTGTGGGCAGTGGGCTCAGCACAGGGCCCAGCCCTGCCAAGGCCTCCCAGGGTTCGGGCACCTGGTCTTCTCAGATCTGGACACCAGGGGGCATCAGGGCCTCATCGACTGAGGATGGGTCAGCCTTGCTCCTTCTCACCCTTTGCGGGGATGAAATGTTTATTCCAGTGACAATGACATTGTTCAGAAACACCACCACCACCACCACGGCCAGCTCAGCGGGGCCGTCACCCCTCCAGGCAGCCTTTGTCAAGTCCTTGCCCAGCTCTGCTGTGCAGACAGATGCCTTGCTGCCCTCAGGGGCCCCTGGCTGGCAGGGGAGAGGGAAACTAAGTAAATCACCAGATACCTCCTGAGACATTCTGGGCGGAGGAGAGGGCAGGATGGACTTGGCTGGAAGGGTCAGGATGGTGTGGGGAGAACAGAATCAAGGGGACAGGGCAGGGGATCCCTGGGTGGCTCAGCGGTTTGGCGCCTGCCTTTAGCCCAGGGCGCGATCCTGGAGTCCCGGGATCGAGTTCCGTGTCAGGCTCCTGCTATGGAGCCTGCTTCTCCCTCCTCCTGTGTCTCTGCCTCTCTCTCTCTCTCTCTCTCTCTCTCTCTCTATGTCTATCATAAATAAATAAATAAATAAATAAATAAATAAATAAATAAATAAATATTTAAAAAAAAGGGGGGGGGGGACAGGGCAACCAGGACAGATGTGGGAAATGGTGTTCAGGCCTGGCTGGAGGCCTCCAAAGCCAGGGAGTCCAGTCTCCTTCTCTGGGCCACAGAGAGTCCAGCTGGAAAAGGTAGGCCTCAGGGAAGATGGCTCTGAGCTGCCTGAAACAGATGCCCAGCAGGAAAACGGGGTGGTGGTGGTGGGGTTCCCGCAGGGAGCTGGGAATGGTGGTGGGGGTAGCATCCGGGAAGACTGCCCTGGAGGAACGAGATTTTTGTTCCAATCTGAAGGCCAGCACTTGGTATTGAGGGTAACAGTTTCTGGCATGAGCAACGGCCTGGCGTGGGAGGAGGTTGATGAGAGCCCAGACTACAGAGTCCACGTGGCTGAAGCAAGGAGAGCCAAGGAGTGGGAAACACGAGATGAGGAGGGCAGGAAGCCGTCCTCTGAGGGCACTGGGGAGCCATGGGAGAGGTGGGGAGCAGGGCAGTGGTTTTTGGAAGGTCCCTCAGGCTGCCTTGGGGAAAGGCTTGGAGGTCTGAGTGGGTCTCAGGTGGGGCCATACACGGGGTGGAGGTGGCCCAGGGGCAGGAATGGGGCCCCTATGAGTACTGCTCCACCTGCAGATTGGACAGCCCACGCTGCTGCTGTATGTGGACGCAGGCCCAGAGACCATGACCCAGCGGCTCCTGAAGCGTGGAGAGACCAGCGGGCGAGTGGATGACAATGAGGAGACCATCAAGAAGCGGTTGGAGACCTACTACAAGGCCACAGAACCTGTCATTGCCTTTTATGAGAAACGTGGCATCGTACGCAAGGTGCGCCCTCTGCAGGCCGCGGGGAGCCCTGGGAAACCGGGTTTTTGCTCGGGGTGGCCAAAATCCCGGTGACCTGGGGCCAGCCCTCCTTTGGTTCCCCCAGTGGCGCGGTGATGGGCTGCTGCCCCTTGTGGCAGGGCTCCGAGCTCTGCAGCCAGGCCAGGCCCCTGCGGGGAGTGAGCCCCTGCCTCGGTGGGCCGGCCCAGACCTCCCTGTCCCCTCCGCCCCTCGGGCGCTCTCCCCACAGGTCAATGCTGAAGGCTCCGTGGACAATGTCTTCTCCCAAGTCTGCACCCACCTGGATGCCCTCAAGTAGCAGTCCCAGAGCCCCTTCCCCAGCCGAGCCCCGCCCCACCCCTGTCCTGCCTGAGGCTGTCCTGGCCTGGGCTCAGCGCCTCCACCCTGCCCGGCTGGAGCACAGACAGAGGAAGCCACTTTATCCTGTTTTCATGGACAGCCAAGCACTAAAGGAATTTCCAAGGACATTCGGTCTTATTCCTTTTTCTTTGCTTTCACTGGAGTTGATCCACACGGGATGGCCTCTCCTAGTCCCTCACCCTCCCGGGCTCCCTCGGGCCCCTCAGCCCACCTTGGCCAGCTGCCTTCCCCTAGTACCACGGGAAGACCCAGGGCCCTTCCTCACCCAGGGCCTGGGAGCCTGGGGGGCCAGGGTGACTGAGGCAGGATCCTTGCTCTCAGAGACGGATTGTCAGGCACAGCCGAGCCCGACCTGGGTTCCTCCAGGTCCTTGCTGTGTGGCCCTTGGCTCTGACCCCTCATCAATCTGAGCGTGTTTTCTGTGCTTAACGCCACTGGGGCCTGTGTGCAATAGGCAGCGAGGTCATGGGCTTTGGGGAGCTTCCAGGGCAGCAGGGTGGCGCATGTCAGCTGTCAGGGTGGGTGTTGAATTGGCTTCCTGGGTACAAGAAACTCTGAGTGTCTGAAAAGGGCATCGAGATGAATGGTCAGTGGTACCTCCCTGAGGAGGTGAGACGTGGAGGATCTCCCACCATATGTCCCCAGACAAATCACAACCCGCCCTTTCTGAGCCCGTTTCCAAATCTGAGTTAGGGTCCATGCCTCCTGAGACCCCCACCCCTCAAGGATAGGATGAGGACACACTGGATGAGGGTATAGGCTGTTGGTCATCATGGCTGTGGGAACTGAGATCAGAGCGGCCTTGGGGATGAGCAGAGCTGGGGTGTCCCAGAATCCCCGGGGGGCGAACCCGCTTCCCTTTCCTGTTCTTTCACTCTGTGACCTCATCACCAAGGAAGGTTCAACTTGGTGCTCACGTATCCTTAACACCTGTCCCAGCCCAGGCGGACTCCTCTAGAGCCAAGAGGGCCTTCAGCAGGTCACACTGGGCCAAAGCAAAACCCCACATGGGGCTGATTGTGCCCATGCTGCATCCCCTTTTCTTTATGGCAAGTGTGGCTGGTTTTCCATCTACATTAGTTATTCAAACTTTATTTATTTTTTTAAAAGATTTTATTTATTCATGAGAGACACAGAGAGAGAGAGGCAGAGACACAGGCAGAGGGAGAAGTAGGCTCCACGCAGGGAGCCCGATGTCGGACTCGATACTGGGATCCCAGGATCAGGCCCTGGGCTGCAGGCGGCGCTAAACCGCTGAGCCACCCAGGCTGCCCCGAAACTTTCCTTTAAAATAAAACAAATTTTAAAAAAAATTAAAAATAAAATAAAATAAAATAAAATAAAATAAAATAAAATAAAATAAAACATATTTTGGGGATCCCTGGGTGGCTCAGCGGTTTGGCGCCTGCCTTTGGCTCAGGGCGTGATCCTGGAGACCCGGGATGGAATCCCACATCAGGCTCCGGTGCATGGAGCCTGCTTCTCCCTCTGCCTGTGTCTCTGCCTCTCTCTCTCTCTCTGTGTGACTATCATAAATAAATAAAAAATAAAATAAAATAAAATAAATAAAATAAAATAAAATAAAATAAAATAAAATAAAATAAAATAAAATATATTTAAGTTATAAAAGTGGGTCTATTGAAAGAAGAACACAGAACAAATAAATGAGAGCCCAGGGGAGGTAGAAAGCAGGCATCACATGGGGATGAGCCCTCTGGCTTGGTTAGACGTGCAGGAAAGCCCTCTGCCCTGCAGTGCAAGGGGGAGCCTCAGTCGCTCTGTGGCCTTCTACCGCCGAGTCTCCAGGTCACATCCACCCAAGCAGGTTAATGTGTGTGCACATGCGTGCACACACACACACACACGCACCCACGCACGTACACACCTTCTAGCTCAGGGTTGTCTGATCAGCGTGAGGATGAGCGGGGAAGACATGCCAGAGATAATAGCTAGAGAACTCACCTGACAGAAGCATCTTCATGATCTTTATTATTTTTAATTATAGCATCATCGAATCAGGTGTGTCCCAGTTTAATGAAAACCTAAGCTGACTCAAACTACTGCTGGCTGCAGAATCACTTTATTCACTTAAAAAACAAGTTGAAAACTTGAAAACACACACAGAGACATACACAAACGTAAAAGCACCAGTAACCACCACCCCATCCTTGCCACCACAGACCTTTCTTTGAGGGTTTCCTTTATGCGTGTTCATTCACTTAGCAACTTTCCAGAGCCCCAGCCATGCTGGCAAGCAGAGGCTCCTAAGCCCCCACCTGCTGTGATATGGCCCCTCAGCACAAGGAGGGGGCCGTGGTCACAAAACTGAGACCAGTCTGGGCAGCTGAGTGCACACTCAGAGGGGCTCCTGCCGGCAGCCCGTTCCTTGAGGTGGAGATCTGTAGTGGGGCCTTGTAGATACCTAGGAGCTCACTTCACCATTAGAGAGGTCATGGAAGGGTAAAGGGAATAGCTCTGCAGAGCCACAGAGCCTGTTGGGTGGGATGCAGGTGAGAGGGGGTGCAGTAGCAAAAGACAAGGCCAGATTTGCAGGGCCTTAAAGGCTGAACCAAGTATCTAATCTCTCCCCTAAGGGTCATGGGAGGCTCAGAAAGAGGTTTTCTTGGGGGAGGGAGGGTGCTTGGGTGGCTTAGTTGGTTAAGCATCTGAATCTTGATGTCAGCTCAGGTCATGATCTAAGGGTTGTGGGATCGAGCCCTGTGTCTGGTTCCACATTCAGTGGGGAGTCCGCTTGAGGATTCTTTCCCTCTCTTTCTCCCTCTGCCCCTCCATGCCTCTCCCACTCCACTCCCTTTCCAATAAAAAATAAATAAATAAATAAAAAACTTGAAAAACTATTTTTTTTTAAATTTTCGAACAGAAAATTGGAGGAAATAATATAACACCTGTCACCAACATTTAGTAACTTATATTTCCCTATATTCCCTTCATTATTGTTTTGCTTTCCACCAAGTATTTACAGTAAATTAGATACGAGAAAAACTTCACCCCTGAAGTATGATTCTGAAGAATAAGAGCATCTTCCTACATAACTGCAGCTCAGAGTTTCAATAATACTAAGTTTTTGGTTTTGGTTTTTTTTTAAGATTTATTTATTCATGAGAGACACAGAGAGAGAGGCAGAGACACAGGCAGAGAGAGAAGCAGGCTCCGTGCAGGGAGCCCAACATGTTACTCCATCTTAGATCCCGGGATCACACCCCGAGCCAAAGGCAGACACTCAATCACTGAGCCACCCAGTGTCCCCAATAATACTAAGTTAATGATAATTTCGTAATATAGGATAATCGGCTCACGTGCAGTTTTGCCCAATTGTCCCCAAGATGGGTCTTTGTTCAAATCAGGGTAAACCCGGGATCACACATGCACTTGGTTGCAATCATCTGTCAGACCTCTTTCAGCCTGGAATGGCTGTCACAACAGCCTGTGGAGGCACCAGCTGTCCTGCAGAAAACTCCTTCCAGATTCAGCCTTTGCTTCCTCCTGGTGTCATCCGGCTTGCTCCTCCATCCCCTAAATTTCTTGTACACTGGAAGTTAGTTGTAAAGCTTCATAGATTCAGGCTCAGCCTCTGGGGCAAGAACACCTAAGAAGTGAGGCTCAGTAGAGCCTTTTTTATTTTTTTCATTTTGTTTATTTGAAAGAGAGAGAGAACATGAGCAGGGGAGAGGCAGAGAGAGAAGCAGATTCCCTGCTGAGCAGGGAGCCCAACACGGGGCTCGATCTCGATCCCGGGACCCTGAGATCAGGACCTGAGCTGAAGGCAGGCGCTTTGCCCACTGAGCCACCCGGGCATCCCTCAGGAAGGCCAGGACTGTGGGGCGCCCAGACTACAAGTGCACGTAAATCTCCCGCTTCTGCTTAGAAAGCTCATTCTGCTTCAGCAGGGCTGGTCTGGGCAGTGAGGCTGGGCTGCTGGTCCAAGGGCGGGGAGCAGGGGACATCTCCAAGGTCACCCGCTCCTGGGCTCCTGTGGGCTGGGAGGTGGGCGTGGCATCAGGACCAGGCAGGAGACAGTCATAAATGTCACACTCTTTGCGTCTCTAGGGATGCTCCAGGCAATGGCTTGTCCCAAAGTGCCGGAACATTCTGACCAGCCAGAGACCTTAGGATCTCAGAGAGAGAGAGAATACTCGGCGGGGGTGATGGCCTCAGATGCCCCCCCTGGACTGCGCCCCCAAGTCTTGGCCTGGAGGGCCCTGAGGGCCTGGCCAGAGGCACTGAAGTGGGAGAGGAAGGAAGCAGGGAGCAGAGGAGGCCAAGACTGCCGCCTCCCAGCCTCAAGAGGGGCCTGGAGTAAACAGGAAGGCCTGGCGGCTCCACGGTGGGGGGGCTTCGGAGGGGTGGGGGCCAGGGCCCTACTGCACATGTGCAGCCTGTGAGCTCAGGGCTTCCTTATGGGGGAAGCTGACCCAGGGAGGTTGTATGACTTGCCCCAGGCCACACAGCAAGGCAGGGGTACTGGGCTAGAGCCTCACCTGCTTCTCCTGCTTCTGCCCCCTTCTCAGTCCTCTGGTGCAGTGTCTCCTGCCTGTGTTGCCCTCTATGGTTCAAGGAGTGCTGGGTGAGTCTCTCTCCTCCGTGGGCCTCACCTTTCTTTCTATGCACTCTGAGACTTACAACTTAGAGGTTCTAGAATCCTGACCCAGTGAATTCTCCTGCCTCCTAGGTGGTCATCAAGGGTTCTTTGGACCCTGGGGCCAGATTTCGTCAGAAAGGCCAACAGAAAGGCAGGTACCTGTCCTTGGGGAATGAGAAGGAGAATCTGAGGGACTTCTCTCTTCTAGAACAGAGCAGAGTCTGGCAGTACCACTGACCCTCGTGACCACCATGTCCCCATGGAGAAAATTCTCCCTCTCAGAGACTCTGTCCTTGGGCTCAGAATGCCTCCAACACCCACACCCTGAGGCCTCAGAATCACAACCTTGAGCTGCAACCTTGAGCTGCTAGCCCATTCATTTATTTTATCAGTACTTCTCAAACACCTCCCACAGGCCAGGCACTATTTGAAGTGATGGGTATTGGGCAGTGAACAAAGCAAGGCCTGTGCCCTCATGGAACTTCTAGAGGTGGAGACAGACAAAACAACAAAACAAAAACAAAAACAAACACACACAATATATAGCGTGTCAGATGGAGAATAATTGCTGATGTGGGGAGGGGGCTATTTTGAATGCCATGGTCAGGGAAGTCCTCACTGACCATGGGACATTTGATCTGTGACTTAAAGCCCTGTGGTTATCTAGGGGAAGAGGGACTGGCAAGTGCAAAGGCCCTGGGGTGTGTGTGTGCCTGGCACATTCCAGGAACAGCAAGGAGGCCAGTTTGGCTGGAGTTTGGGGAACAAGATAGAGCAGAGCAGAAGGCGAGGTTGGAGATGGGACAGGTGAAACCTAGCTGGCCATTTGAGGGGCTCTGGCTTTTACACTGAGTGAGATGGTGACCCAAGATGGGTGCTGAGCAGGAGGATGGAACTTGGCTCAACTTCAACTGCCTCCCTTTACTGTGTGCAGAATGGGCTGGGGTAAGCGTGGCAGGAAGGAAACTCTGTAAGGAGGTGACTGCAATATTCTAGGAGGTGCTGGTGGTGGCCAGGGTGGTAGCTGTGGTGGGACCCCACGAACACTGGGAAATTGGGTGAGCCACCGACAAGATTCGCTTGTAGGTTGGATGGGCAGGGGGAGTGAGAGTCAACGTCCACCTCAGGGCTTGAGCAATGAGAGGAGGGAATCTGTTATGGTCTCAGATGGAGACACTGAGGCAGGAGGGGTTGGCAGAAGAACCAACAGCATGTGGTTTGGGATGCATGACGTCTGAGCTGCTTATTTGACGTCCAGGAGCCTGGAGCCTGGGGGAGAGTTCTGGCTGGAAGTAGAAAGCCATCAGTATATAGAGATGGTACTTAAAGCCATTTACTTGGATGAGGGCACCCAGAACAGCACTTCTCAAATTTAAAGTGTCCACGGATGCCCGGGGGGTCTTGAGAAAAATGCAGGCTCTGAGCCAGCAAGTCTCTGGGTCAGAGCTGGAGAGAAGCTCTCGGGAGATCCTAAGCCCACACTTGGAGTGGCAGGGAACTAAGGCATGGTATTTTATGGCCAAGACCCACTGGTGGGTCATGAAATCAATAGAGTGGCTTGTGATCAGTATTTGAAAGGAAACGAGACAAGAGGGATAAGCATCATAAGGGCATATATACACGTCCACAAAACATTACAACTGTCGGAGCCCAAGTCCCAGGGTTTGTGTTGGGACACAACTGCATGGTCTCAAAGGTTTGTGAAACCCTGGCCTGGGGAGCGCCTGGGTGGCTCAGTGGTTAAGTGTCTGCCTTTGGCTCAGGGCATGATCCCGGGATCCGGGATCGAGTCCCACTTCGGGCTCCTTGCGGGGAGCCTGTTTCTCCTTCTGCCTGTGTCTCTGCCTCTCTCTGTGTGTCTCATAAATAAATAAATAAATAAATAAATAAATAAATAAATAAATAAATAAAATCTTGGGGGTAAAACAAAACAAAACAAAACCTGACCTGGGAATGAGTGTAAACAGAGAAAGGAAGAGGCCCAAGAGCCGAGCATGGGAGGATGAGGAGGAACCAGCATGGGGGCAGATAAGGTGACCAGGGAGGTGGGAAGAACACCAAGATGGAATGTTCTGGAAGCTATAGGAGGAAATATGGGCCCAGATTTGAATTATCCTCTGCTTCTCCCCAGTCCTGTGGCCACGCATGCCCGAGTCTGTTTCCTGCCCTGTAAAATGGACACACGACAGTGTCACCCTATTCGGTGGCTGTAAGTTGGCTCTCGGCACAGGGCTGGACAAGCGGGGTGATTCTGAATCTTGACTTCGAGCTTTTCCAGGCTCAGGCTGTCCTCCCATTGTGCAGGTAAAGAAACTGAGATCCAGAATGTAGAAAGGTTTTACCAGAGGCCGCCTAAGACAGAGTGACACCCTGGACACCCTGACTCCCAGTCCCGTGCTCTCATTCCTGTTTACCCACTTTCTCCCTTGTCCTTGTGGGGTCATCCCTGATGTTCTCAGCAGCCTCTGGCTCCAGGCCGGTGCCGGAGACAGACAGCCGCCTGGGGGCCTCCCCGGGGACTGCCTAAAATTCCTCCTGTGGCTAGTGGCCAGGGTAGACGTGCTCTGTCCCTTCCCGTGGCCCTGGCCCCGCAGCAAGCCAGGAGGAGGAAGGAGCAGGATTTGTGCACCTGCCCACTGTGGAGTCAGGACACAGGGCCCTGGCCATCGGCCATGTGTCTCTTTGGCGTGTGGCTAGGCGGCACCTGAGAACGTCTGTATCAGCCAGAGCCCCAGCAGGAAACAGATGGCACGCTCCAGTGGGATAATTTGAGAATTTAATGAAGGATCTGTTTACCCAGGTGTGGACAGGCTGTAAGGGAACCACAAGGGACCATAGTGTGGACCATGACCACCCTTGGCCTGGACAGGGCCTGGTCAGGGCTGCAGCCTTCAGTGCATGGAGGCCACTAACTCACAGTGAATCTGCAGGGATGAATCCTCCTCCCGGTCCTCCTCCCACTCTTCCTCCTCCTCCTCATTCCTCTCTGTGATCTGTGCAGGGCTGAGGGGGAGGAGAGATAAGAGATGTGTCCATCAAGACAGAGATGAAAGGTGGTTAACCCCAAGTCTGTCCCCAGCTGTGAGACCGTATGACTGTCAAGCTTCCCAGGGACAGATGACCCAGACGGAGGACTGGCCTCTTCCACTCGAGAACATGAGTGAGACCTGCCCCTTTGTACCCCAAATGCCCTGTGCCTCCTTGGCCTCCACCCCTGCCTTACCTTCCTGGTACTTCATGCTTTCAATAAACAGATCTTAAGGCCCAAAGGGTCCTGGGTTCTGTGCTGGGGACCCTGCAGTGTAGACAAAAAGTGCCCCCTCAAGGGGCTTCTAGTCAAGTGGAGAGACAACATGACTCCACACAGGCTAGAACGTGGAGTGGAGGCCTGAGGTGCTAGGGAGCTGCAGGGTGACCTCCTCTCCACGGTTGGAGGGGGGCGGGTCCCAATCTCCTTCCTCCTGGGGTTGGGGCTCCAGGCCCTCCTCTAACTGCCTGTAGGTTTTTTCTATTTTTGGAAGCTTCCTGTATGTTCTTTCTTGGGTCTGCCTATAGCCTCTCTTGCTTTCTAGAGAATCCAGTGGATCTTGTGTATAAAGTGTGTGGGGATGGATTGTGTAGCATGGAGTGGGGGTGGGTAATGGGAAGGAGGAAGTTTTGGGGAGGGCCTCCCATGGGGTCCCTGCTATGGCCCTGGATACCCCTCACGCGGTGACACCCACAACCACGGCGACATGGGTCTGCTCCACATTTAGCAGAGAAGGAGATGAGCTTGGAGCCAGGCAGTCTTGAGGTCTCCACTTTCCTGCTGGGGGTCACGTAAACTTCAGGGAGCCTCGGGTTCCTCTTCCGTAAATGGTTTAATGTCACTGGCCTCCAGGGGTGGCTGTGAGGATTCAGAGCTGATAAGGCCACCGACTGCCTAGGGTGGGGCCTGGGGCACTGGGGTGTTCGGCCCCTGAGGCCGGGTTAACTGTCCCCCAGGGTACAGACCCTGTTCAGAGGGCCTCGGGGAAACCTCCCAGCCCCCTCCATCATCCCTGCCCTTTGCCTTGAAGGGCCCACCCCCCATCTCTGCACCCACAGGAACAGGTAGAGGAGCTGCCACTCCCGGGATGGCCCCATCCTCCCCACCACAGCCTTCCTGCTTGCAGGGCATGGAGGGCCTCCTGTGACCCCGCACGCATGACTGGCTAGAAACTGGCTCCAGGGCCCCACAGCGAACCTTCTCCCAGTCCCCATCCAAGGAGCCACACCTGCCCTTCCCTCCCCTGTATCAGCTCCTGTAGGGACAAACACTTCTGCTCTGCTCCCTCCAGAGGCACCCAGGGCTCCTGCCTTCTCCTCCCTCCCTGGGCCTCCATTTCTCCATCTGGGACCCAGGACAAGTATAAAAAGGAAGGCCTCCTGGCTTCATCCCGTTTGTGGGTCCTGCCAGCAAATATCACAATTTGTCTTCTCCAAGCCAGCAGCTTCTGCTCCAGGACCTTCCATGATATTCCTTGGCCTTCATTCAAGGCGTCTCTCCAGAACCCGGCCCAGAGTCTGCCTCTCCAACCTTCCTGTCCCCACCACACCCCTGCATGTCCCACAGCAGTCCGACCACTTCCTGCATCGCGCCTTTGCTGGGGCTGGTCCCCTGCCCAACGGACCCGCTTTACCCCCTTCTTCTGCATCTCTCCCCCACGCACCAAGTCCTTCAAAGGCCAGGCAGTTCAGGCTGCTTCCTCTGGGCTCCCTTGACCCGACCCCCAGGTGCCACCTGTGACTAACGCCATGTGGGCACACAGTTGGCACTTACTGTTTGCAGAATGAACTAAGGGCCAGTTCTGACACTGTCTCCCAGGCTCATGGGAGAGTGCTTCCTGTTCAGGCCTAAGCGCATTGTCCTGGTGCCCAGACCTCCCCAGATCCCATAGCCGCATGGCTGGGAAGGCACCATTGTGCCCACTTGACAAACAGAGTGAGGAAGGTTGTGGAAACTTGCTCGAGGTCTTGAAGGTCAGAGTAAGGAGAGCAGGGCTTTGAATCCAGGGCCGTCTGACCTCAGGAAGGCCATCAGGGGCTTTTTCATCTGGGGCTTTTGTCCCTGGAGGATTTTCCACCCGTGAAGGGGGCAGACCTAGTGTTTCCTATCCTCCCTGGGCCCTGAGGCCTCTCAGCCCCAGCTGGCACTTGGGAGTGTTCCTTCCGTATCCCATGCCTTAGTTTCCCTGCCTGCAAAGCAAGAAACGACAAGCCAGTGGCAGGCTAATGTAAGCTTGGTGCTTGATGACACCTAATCAAATCCATCTTTCAGGGCCAATTATCTCACCTCATCAGACCTCTGTTTTCTCATCTGCAGAATGGGGACAACTGAGTTCAAGAACTATAAGCTCCACCTGGGCCTCCTTGGCCAGGGCCTGGCCTGGAACGGCTCCTTGGTGGGCTGTTAGGGTGATCATTTTCATCGGCGCTTTGGGGGCTGCCAGATGCGCCCCAGCAGCTGGCCCTTCAGGGGGTGGGATGGGAGGGTGGGGTGCATAGGGAGACCAGCCTGGAGCCTGGGCCCTCCCACTCCCCCCCCCCCCCCGCCCCGCAACTCCCCCCCCAGCCCGAGGGCCCCCCACCCAGCGACAAAGCCCGTGGCACTTCCTCTGCGCGCCTGGCAGGCCGCCTGGCCCGGCCCCTTCTCTAAGGAAGCGCATTTCCTGCCTCCCAGGCCGGCCTGGATGAGCCCGGAGCTCCCCACCGCTGCCTGTCAGACCCCCCAGCCTCCAGCTGCATCCCCAGGCCCGGACCTGCCGCTGCCGCCTCCGCCTCCACCGCCCCAGGCCCCGGCACCCCCGCCCTGCTCATCCTCTGGCCGTGACCCCCGGCCGGCCCGGCGCCCCTGTGCCCACTTCTCCTGACCCCTCCGCCGCCACCTCAGAAGGCTGGAGCGGGGACGCCGTCGCTCCGGCCGCCTGTTCCCCTCGGGTCCCCGCTCGCGCCCACGCCGGCCCCCACACCCACCCGCAGCCCTGCCCCTGGACACCGGATAAGGCCCCGTGCGCAGACCCCCTGGTGGACCGCATGGACCGCACCGCGCTTCCCCTGGTCGTCGCCCTACTCCTGGCCATCTGCAGCCTCAGACATACAGGTAGGTGTCGGGGGACCCTGGGGTGGGGTGGGGGACCCTCGGCCCCATGTGCTCCCGGCATCTCTCCTGGTCCTGACCTCATGCCCAGTGGGGCTGTACTGGGGGGCTTGGACACCAGAGGGGGGTACCCACCATCCCGTCTTGGCTAGATAGAGAACTTTCAGCCCTAAAAGTCTCAAGCATAAAGGGATGAGTTATTGCCTTAATCCCGGCCTCTGGCCTCTGCCCTACCAGCTAAGTCTAGTTTCTCCCCAGAAAGCCTAGGTCGCAGAGTGTGTGCAGTCGGGGGAGGGTCTCCTGCCCTCTCTGGGCCTTCAGGTTCCCATCTGAGGAACCCGTGGGAAGGAGGGCCTGTGGATTCGCAGTCAGCACTAAGGCTCTTGGTTCAAAACTCACGTGGTTACTTCCTCCTGGTGTGATGTTGGGGGGACTACCTTTGGGCCTCTGAGCAGAGCAGGGATGGCAACGGAACTCCTCTGGGGCAGCTGGGGGGCCGGTGGTGAGGCCATGCTTAGAGAGCGAGCTCCAGAGCGGGCTGGAGGATTCTGTGTTGTTATTGAGGCTTTATGATTTGCTTTAAATTCCTGCCTCTCACCTCCCCAGGGCCCCTGAGCGGCTCCCAGAACATTCTTGAACATAGGGCTCTCCCTCTGTCTCTACTTACTTTCTCTTCCTCAAGATGCTGCAGGGTGGGGACACGGGCCCAGGGCTCTGCAGGGGCTTCTCTGTCTGGGGGCTTTCCCAGGTGGTCATGGTTCTGCGGCCTTCCAAAAGTGACCAGATGAGGGACCATGAGGAGCTGGGGACTCCCAGACCTTCATCCCACTCTCATCCCACTCATGCCGGCCTCGCTGTGTCCACTCTGCAGGACAGCCCGGTGGGCACCCTTCATCTATGGCACATCCAGAAACTGTCTAAAGGATCTGGGGGTGGGGAGGAGAGAGTGTAGGGGAAGAGCACAGCAGTGGCCACCCTCCCCACCTGATCCCAACCTGTGGACTTTAAAGCCCCTAGTTCTTGGTCTCTAAACGCCTACCCCTGTCTTACTGATCACAGGAAACTGTCTCAGACATTAAGTGACCGAGCACAGATTTCACCCTAGGCTTGTGGTTCCTAAGCATGTGTAATACGCACCCTCCACCCCCATAGAGCTCCCCGAAACCCGGTAAGATGGCTGCCTTTATCTCCACATTTCACAGGAGAGGAAGTAGAGGCTGTACCTGCCAGGTTCACACAGCTTAGACAGAAGCCTACCTGGGCTCCACGATAGGCCTCCAGGCTGCCCTTTCTCCTGCCTCCCCCACGTGTCTAACTTGATAACACTGTCTTCTTCATCTCATCAGAGAAAGATCTGTGTAGAGCTTTAGGGTCTGGTTCTACGGGATGGAAAGCAATGATGTGCTGGCAAATAATTAACAACAGGGGTGGAGGGTGTTGGGGATAGTGTTTGTTAATGTCCAGGGTATTAATGTTCTCACATGGCTGATTGCAAGCTACCAACTCACCAATCTTGCAGTTGGGATGCGGTGTCCATAGACCCTTTGGTATCTTTGCCACACAGATGCAACAGACATCTGACCTCAAGAGCATAGGTTTAGAAAAATGGAGCAAAATAGCTAGGAAATAGTGAGTTTTGACATTTATTACCATTTTTAAAATGTAATTTATTTTTAATCTTGTAAAACTTAAATTATTTTAAAAGATTTTATTTATTTATTCATGAGAAACAGAGAGAGAGGCGGAGACATAGGCAGAGGGAGAAACAGTTTCCCTGCAGTGAGCCTGATGTGGGACTCGATCCCAGGACCTGGGATCACGATCTGAGCCAAAGGCAGATGCTCATCCACTGAGCCACCCAGGGGCCCCTAAAATTTAATTTTTTAAGATTTTATTTTATTTTTTTTAATATTTTACTTATTTATTCATTAGAGACAGAGAGAGACAGAGAGGTGGAGACACAGGCAGAGGGAAAAGT
Organism: Canis aureus; assembly: GCF_053574225.1. Lineage (NCBI taxonomy): Eukaryota > Metazoa > Chordata > Mammalia > Carnivora > Canidae > Canis > Canis aureus. The sequence continues at coordinate 5,541,457 of NC_135626.1, read as the reverse complement.
AGGCTCCATGCAGGAGCCCCATGTGGGACTTGATCCTGGGGTTCCAGGACCATGCTCTAGGCCAAAGGCAGGCGCTAAACCGCTGAGCCACCCAGGAATCCCCTAAGATTTTATTTTTAAGTAATCCCTACACCCAATGTGGGGCTCAAACCTACAACCCCGAGATCAAGAGTCATATACTCCACTGACTGAGCCAGCCAGGTGCCCCAAAATTTATTTTTTTTAAAAAGATATTATTTATTTACTTGAGAGAGAGAGAAAGAGGGGCAGAGAGAGAGGGAGAAGCAGACTCCCCTGCTGAGCAGGGAGCCCAACGCAGGGCTCGATCCCAGAACCATAGGATCATGAGCTGAAGGCAAACGCTTAACCCACTGAGCCATCAGGGTGCCCCACAATTTAATTTTTAACAATGGCTGTGTTTATTTTTTTATTATTTTTATTTTTTTAAAGATTTTTTATTTATTCATAATGATAGATAGATAGATAGAGAGGCAGAGACACAGGCAGAGGGAGAAGCAGGCTCCATGCACCGGGAGCCCGACGCGGGACTCGATCCCAGGACTCCAGGATCGCGCCCTGGGCCAAAGGCTGGCGCCAAACCGCTGAACCACCCAGGGATCCCCACAATGGCTGTGTTTAATCGCAGATTACAAAACCTGATAATTTATCAGCTTGCTCCTGGGAGCAGGTTCTAATACCCCAGTAGTCATACAGTTCAAGGACATTCCAAACCATCCAGCCCAGCTCTGTGACAGTCTGGGAAACTGAGGCCCATGGAGGGCAGACAGAGGCCCAGGTCAGGGTGTGGAACCGAGATCCTCACGCTGGGAGTGGGGTGGAAGTGACCAAGGCATCCTCAGTCAGGCTGGAGAAGGTTAAAATGGGTGAAAAAGAGGTCCAAGAAGGAGTCCAGCCTTCTGGGAATACAACTTGGCAGAATGTCTCAAAACCCTAATTTGTGCACCAGCTCAACCTTCAGCCCTGTGGAGTCACGTGCCCAACTCTGTAAGGACCTGTATGATCCATAGGTACCTGTAACAAAAACCCATCAGCCTAGGCCCTAGCAAATGAATTATTTTTTAGTGAAATACCCTGCGGCTGAAATGGAGAAAAACCTGACCCTGTGTCTACACTACTGTGGACAGGTGTCTGGGACACAGTGTTGGGTGCTGAAGCAGCAGTGACTCCATTTCTATCAGAATCAAATAGGAACAGTGCATGGTACACATGGGGACAATCTCGATGTTCCTGATCAGCACAAGCTTCCTCTAGGGAATTGTCTCTAAGACACACTTTTCTGCCATGCTGTATTTTTTTTTTTTTCCCAAAGAACAAACATGTAGATTTTTAAAGAGCAATTTAATTACATATTCACTTCAGACTACTCCTGAAAGAGCATAGATAAGAAGGGGGAAAATGACTTCCCAAGTTCTTTGATTAATATAGGCATTGTTAGCATGCTGGTGGGTTGCCTACTAGTTTTCGTCTAGTTTTTTTTTTTTTTTTCTGAAGATTTTATTTATTTACTCATGAGAGACACACACAGAGAGGCAGAGACACAGGCAGAAGGAGAAGCAGGCTTCCTGCCGGGAGCCCAATGTGAGACTCGATCCCAGGACCCCGCCATTATGACCTGAGACGAAGGTAGATGCTCAACCACTGAGCCACCCAAGTGCCCCTTTGTCTAGCTTTTTAAGGTAACTTTAATGCAGATGGGTCAATATTTGAGAATCTTGGGTACCCTTCTTATGACCCAGAAGGTTTCTATGTTGTCATGTAGACTCCATAACTGTCCCACTATGGTTCCAGAATATTCTTTCCCTTGAATGTGCCATCCTGTCGTTTGTCTAATGAATCCCTTATTGTTGAATATTTAGGTGGTTTCCCCAATAAGGCTAGTTATAAATACCACCACCAAGCACATTTTTGGTACATGCATCTCTTCCTGTATTTTGGAGTATTTCACTTGGATAGAGTCCCAGAAGTGTAGGGGTGCTGGAATTTGAGGCCCATGTTGGGTGGCTGGGATCAGAGTATTTCTGGTGTGGACAAGGCTTCACTGGAGGATGGGGCAGAGGCGGGACTTGGAGCCCTGTGGTACCTGCCACCTGTGTGGGGATCTGGGCCTCTCCAGAGAGGCGAGTGACATGGGACAGAGACAACAAATATCCATCTCTTCGAGCCCACACTCCAGAGCAGCTTCCCATTTGCCAGGAGGTAAAAGAGGAGCTGTGTGAGCCAGGAGAGGATGAGACCCCGGGGACAGTGGAGACAGGACCGTTGAGATTCTCTCTTGTCTCAGCCAGACAGAGAGTGACACTAAGACCTGGCTCCAGCCCTGGCACTGGGACATCAGCCCTGGAGGCTGAAGAAGACCATCATCCTGGGCTGAGCTGACTTCGTACCTGGGACCAGGATGGGGGTGAAGAGACAAATGTTACTGCTGACACTGATTCAGCACCCTCTCTCTGCCACACACACAATGCTCTAGACCTGATGGGTACCATCAGATTTAACCTTCACAAAAGCCCAGTGAAGTAGACACTTGTCTCCCCCATTTCACAGCTGAGGAGCCTGGGGCATAGGCAGGCGAAGAAATTTGCCCAAGTAACAGCCCAGAAATGAGCAGCTGGGGTTTGCACCCTGATTCTAACCACTGCAAAATACTGCCTGAGGGACAATGAGGTTTGGTCCCCTTCTTGTCCCCAACACTGGCCCTCCCAGCTAGAGTGCCACTGGATTGGTTCCGACGAGAAGACTTTCACAATAGGGCTTTGAAGGTTGAATAGAAGTTGACCAAGAGGTCAAGTAAAGGAAGACCACTGGTCTGGGAAAGAGCAGGGCAGCTGCAGGGAATGAGGTGTGTTTGGAGGAGAAGCTCACCTCTGCCCAATGGGCGTAAGTACTCATGAAAACAGCTGCCGGGCCCGAGCCACCTCATGCATCATGGGTCCCCTGGGTGCCATGCAGCTGTCATCTGCACAGTCTCAGCAACTCGATGAGGAAGCTATTGTGATTGCCACCATACCCATTGTACAGATAATAACACTGAGGCACAGGAAAGAAGCTGGAAGTTGGCAGGATCGGGATCTGAACCTTGGTATCGATCAGATCCCTGCATTTCTTTTTTTTTTTAAGCTTTTATTTATTTATTCATGAAATACAGAGAGAGGCAGAGACTTAGGCAGAGGGAGAAGCAGGCTCCTCAAGGGGAGCCGGATGTGGGACTCGATGTGGGACTCCAGGACCACGTCCTGAGCTGAAGTCAGATCCTCAGCCTCTGAGCCACCCAGGCGTCCCAGGTCCCTGCACTTCTTAATTCCACATTAGGTTGTGGAGTGTGGAGTTGTCCCTGCAGGCACTGAGGAGCCTCAGGGAAGACTGGAGAAGGGAGCCTTGAGGCCTCGCTGGGGGTGGCTGGGCTGGAAGTTGGGCCATCCGGGAGGCTGGAATGGGACCCTGAAAGGAGCAAAGGATGGTTGGATAGCTGGGTGAGTGAAGAAGAGAAAAAGCCTGTGAAAGGCTCTGCCCTGGCAGACACACAGCTGCGAGGTGGATCCTGTGTGCAAGAACCGGATCGCCTGGTTCAAGTACAGACACTGACACTTAATAGCGGGGCAGCCTCAGGCAATTTCTTGTAGCAAATTCTTATACCTGGAGGATCTTGTCTCCCCAGGCGTCAGATGGTTACAATAACAGTACCCATGTGTATGGCTGCTGCAAGGATCAAATGAATGAATTCATGTAAGGCCTCAAAACAGTGCCTGGCTCTCAGGAAGCATGATAGAAGCTGTTTTGCAAATGGAGAAACTGAGGCCCAGAGAAGTTAGGCTTTTGCTCAAGGTGACCATCGTTTTGAGAGGGAGAGCTGGGATTTGACCCAGGCTGTCTGGCTCTGGAGTTGCTTTCCTTGACCATTGTTCTCTGTGGCCTTTCAAGGTGCTGGGGTGCCCCACGTGGAAAGCCCCGAGGTGGCTCTGTGCTCATGGGTGGGGGCAGAGGAGGAAGGGGACAGAGGTGGGGAGGTGGCTCCTGGGTCTCTCACTCGGGCCAGATCACCCAGGCCCCTAGCGGCGCCTCCTTCAAGCTGGGTCCCGGGAGGCCCTGGCGTTTCCCTTGGTGCCAGGGGATTGTTTTCAGCTCTGTCTGGGCCCGCCTCTGGCTCCGGGAGACAGGCCCGGGCGTCATACTCCCTCCTGTCTCCCCATTCTCGTCTGCGGGGTGGGGGCAGCCAGGATTCGAAAAGGCCCCAAAATAAATGGACCTCTTATCTGATCTCCCAGCCTGGCCTGTTATCTGATCATTACATAATGGGCAGGCCCATGGCCTCTCCTGCTGACGGCATGGAGGAGGTGGCCCTGGGCAGCCCAGGCAATCCAGGAGGAACTGGGGTTCCTGGAAGTCTGGGGAGGGGGCAGGGAAAGTCCTAAGGAAAGGAGGAAGGCACTGAGCTAATCTGCAGACCAGACCCCAGGTCATATGGAGAGAAGTGGGTCTGAGGCCCAGCCTGGTCAGCCATGTGCCATGTGACTCCAGCACATCTCACCTCTCTGGGCCTCAGTTTCCCCATCTGTATAGAAAGAGTTTGGACCAGGTAGCAGCTGAGAGTTCTGTGTTTGCTGATAGGGAAAGAGAGAGAGGGTGGGGAGCCCTGAGGGGCTTAGTCACCAGGGGGTGGACAGCAGGACATGCTGTCAGCCCTTGCATCTGTCGGGGTGAGGAAGTCTGCTGGCCTGAGGCTCCAGAGTCCTCCCCATCAGAGGTCTCTCACCTGCAGACCACCCCTTCCCACCACTTCACCCCTGCCCCCTAAGACAGTCCATTCTTCTCCAGTTACTGAAGTCAATCAAATAATTGTAACCAAAAGAACTGTTCTCATAGTCTTCCCAACATCCTCAATGGGTTATGTGGGTTCTAATTGTCCTTTTACAGATGAGGAAACTGAAGCCCAAAGTGGTGAAATCCTTCACTAAAGCCACATAGCTAGGAAGTTCAGGCCTGAGATTCAAACCCAGGTCGGCCTGGCTCCAGGGGCCTTGCCTTGACTCAAAATGCCACATGACACTTGCACTGTGACACCCACATACTGGACAGGGCCAGGACAAGGAGTTACAAGGCCTGGGCCTCCATGGCTGCCAAACGTCCTCGTCCTGAACTTCTCCCTCCCAAGGCGCTGCTGGCGGGTGGCATGGCGGTGGCCAGGGACGGCCATCTTAAGTCCTTCTCTGACCTCAAGGGGTCCTGAGCACAGGGAGGCGGGCTTTGGAAAGAGACAGCCCAATAGCCTGAGCCTCCCTACCCCCATCCCCTGAGCTGGCGACGGCTGGACGTGAGGCCAGCTCCTCCGCGCCCATCTTTGATCTCCAAGAAAACAGGAAGTGAGCGCGACAAGATGGAGACACAAACTTACAAACAGTCTCCCTTTCTCTGTCCTCCTTCCCTCCTCCGGAGCCCCCCCTTCCTTGGCACATTCCTTAGGACGAGGTGTAGGGGCCTCATTTCCTCTTCCTCCTCTGCTGGGTCAGGGTGAAATTCCATTCCCTTCCCTCAGGACCTGTGTTTCCGGGCAGCCCAGGGGCAGGCTCTGCGGCCCAGGCCTCCTCCCACTGTCGCCCTCTGAACCCAGGCCGCCCTTCTGGCTCGCTCTGTCCCTTGGGGCCAGGAGGCTCTCAACCCTCCTTGGCCCCATTCCTCCCAGCCTCCTCAAGGACCAGGATGGGAGGCTTTCTTCTCTGGATCTTATCTCTCGTCTCCCTTTAGAGTGAACCAGCCTGGAGGCTTGGAGTGTGTGCGCCTGTGAGCTAGGGTTGCCAGACATAGCAAGTAAAAATATAGGATGCCCAGTTAAATTTGAGTTTCAGATAAACAGTTAAAAATGTTTTTTTTTCAGTATAAATATGTCCCATGCAATATTTGGGATACACTTATACTTTTAAAAATTGATCGTTTTGGGATGCCTGGGTGGCTCAGTGGTTGAGCGTCTGCCTTTGGTTCAGGATGTGATCCCAGGGTTCTGGGATCAAGTCCCACATCGGGCTCCCTTCATGGAGTCTGCTTCTCCCTCTGTCTGTGTCTCTGCCTCTCTCTTTGTCTCTCATGAATAAATAAATAAAATCTTATTTAAAAATAAATAAAAATAAAAATTGATCGTTTTTTATTTATTTAAATTTAACTGGGGGTATCCTGCATTTGATCTGTCACCCCTACCCCTAGTCTCACTGTGATATTGGGCAAGAGACTTTTCCTTACTAAGCCTTAGTTTCTCTATCTATGGAATGGATATATGATATCTACCTTGTGGGGATGCAGATAGCCCTAAGCCAGTGCCAAGCCCTAGGCCCTCAGAAAGTGGGAGTAATTTTCACCACCTTATTCTTATCTAGTGCTCTCTGGGCTGTGCTTCCCCAACAGGTCTTGCAGAAACAATCCATTGTGACTTACAGCCTGTGGACGCCGAGGTGACATACATTACAAGTCAGGTTTCTGAGGGCTGCGTGGCTCAGGTCCCCAATGCTACCGTGGAAGTTCATATTCTCTTCCTGGAATCCTCAAGGGTGAGTGCCTGATGGCAGGGTTTGGGGGAGAGAAAGACAGGACCAATGGGATGAGGGGAGCTTTCCTTGTGGCTGTCCCTGGAACAGTGGTCGACGTCCTCAACAGAGCCACCACCAGCAGGGAGATGTCGGCATCTCCCAGGGCCAGTAAGGGATGGCATTTCTGGGGTTGGCATCATGGAGGTCTTCTGGATGCCATAAGACCCAGGTGGGAAGGGCTGGGTTTGGCCAATAACTGGATGGAGAAGAGCCAGGTGAGTGGTGGAACGGACCAGGTGTGCTGTCACCTGTGCACCTGCAATGGTGGGGAGCTTGCTGCTTCTCAGGGAAATGAGCTCCCCTCTAGGCAGCTTGGATTTTGAACAAGTGCTTCCCTCACTGAGCTCAAATTTCCCCCACTGAACAACTGTGACGTGGCCAGGCAGCCCACAGAGATCGGAAGCCAGTGATGTCCCCTTGCAGACCGCCATCCCTACTGGGGTCCAGCCCTAGTCTAAGTTCCTCCTAATGATAATAACTCACTGAGTGCTTACTATGTGCTAGCTTCTGCCCCAGGCTCACTGTGTGCTGGATTCTACGAGAGGCTTACTATGTGCTAGGTACTATTAGGGATCTACTAAGAGCCAGGAATGGAGTTCAATATCATCCATATATGAAGCCTCCCAAGGGCCCATCTGTCAGAGTCTGTTAGTACCCCCACTTCTTGGAGGAGGAGGAAACTGAGGTGAGACTAGAGAGGTGAAGCCAACATGCCCAAGGCCAGAGATCACACTAGATTCCAGAAGACCATGAGCTCAGCTATCACCTGGCTCCCCAGGAGATCCGTGTTCTGGCAGCATCTGGCCTGCCTGGGCTGGTGGCCACACCTGGCTGGTGTGGCATCAGGTCCTGATAGCAATTTAGTGGCGTCAGCTCAGCAAACCTATAGCCAAGCTGCCCCTGAAACTGTTGAGTTGCCCTACATTTGTGTGGTGATAAGACAGTGCACAGACCACCAATATCGGGGGGCCTGCTCCCCACCGCCCTGCCTGCCACCAGGACTGTGGGCCTTGATAACCCCCAAACTGAGATAGCACCAGGCACACGTTACATGGTTTCCATAGCCATTGTCTTTTTTTTCAAGTTTGGTTAATGATATGGAACCTAAGATTGCCCTCTGTAAGTTCACTCTGTTCTGATGACCCAGTCTCTGTGCCTCCTCTGGGTGCCTGGGATTCCCCCACCCTAATTACTCAATAACAGGCCAGAGTCAGAGAAAAGCCCCCTGCCAAGTGCCTGAGTCTATGGGAAGCCTATGTATAGACAGCCAGCCAGGATCTAGGGGATTGGTGCTTTCTCGGGGAGCACAGGGCAGAGGTACTGCAGCTGCTGTGGGATTAGACAGGTCTTCCTGAAGGAAACAACACTCGGGTGGCCAGGAGCTCATGGGGTGAAGGAGAAAGTAGAGGAGAACAGAGGGCAGAGTGAATGCCCAGGCTGAGAGGACTGTGGGTCCAAATGGGGCTCACAGTGGCAGAAACTTACAGTTCACCATGGGGCAGGACCAGGGAGATGCAAAGGCCCTGTCACTGTATATTAAGGAGTTTGGTCTTTATCCTGTGGGCAGTAAGAGTCATTGGAGGGTTTTTAGGGGCATAGGAGAATGCCAGTATAACTCATGTCATCCTGGAGCTCATGACAACAGAACCTCCCATCATCCTCTGCCTCTTTCAGAGAATTCAGTCCATGGAACATCTGGTTTTTATTTGTTTATTTATTTATTTTTAAAGATTTTATTTATTTATTCATGAGAGACACAGAGAGAGAGAGACAGAGACAGAGACACAGGCAGAGGGAGAAGCAGGCTCCATGCAGGGAGCCTGATGCGGGACTCGATCCCAGGTCTCCAGGATCACACCCTGGGCCAAAGGCAGATGCTAAACTGCTGAGCCACCCAGGGATCCCCTACACACAGTTAAGAACATGGGCTCTGGAGCCAGACAGTCTTTGGATTGAACTTTGGCTTCCCAACTTACAGCAGCATGGCCTTGAGCTGCCTCTCTAGGCCCTGGCTTTCCACAGGAAATATGGGGACAATAATATTATCTCCCTCACGGGGACTTTGTAAGAATCCAGTGGGGTAGGGCAGGCAAATATTGAGGGCAGGCCTGCCCAAAGTGACCACTCATCTTATTGTAGCTCCACTTATTGTGGTTATAATGGCTCCTCTTTGGCCTCCAAGACCCTCTTCTTGCTGGGCATGCTATAGTTTCCAGAACATCTTCACATCAGTCAACTAATTTGATTCCCAAAGGTTATCGCTACAGTTAGCTAAAGCAGGGGCCATGAATCTCTTTTCAGAGGGAGAAACTGAGGTCCAACCTGATAGAGCTGGGCCTCCCCACCAGGTGGTCCTGGCCTTCCTGCCCCAAGGGCCCATGATCTCACTAGACCCTATGCTGTGACATGGAAGGCACCTCCCTCCCCGTGTAGCCCTAGGAATCAGGTCCACAGCCTGAGAGTCCACCCCCGCCCCCCATACACACTGCTCTGTACCCAGCCTGTGTAGGCATTGACAGTGCAGAGAGAAAGCAGACCCGATCTCTGCCCTTGAACTACTCTCAAGCCAGGGGAGGTAGAAGCAGGTATCAGCAGCCCTGGTACTGAGTGATGGGATTGGCAGTGGGGGGCACACAGGCCATGGAGGGAAAGGGGGATTAGTGAAAGGCTCTGGGTGTCTAGCCAGACAGAGGGGAGAGGTGAAGGGCATTACTAGGCAGGGGGCACTGCACAAGTAAAGATCTAGAGGCCAGAAACATGAGCTGGCCTCAACAACCAGCGCAAGCCCTCCCGACCTTTGGCTGCCTTCTTCAAACTCTGGCACACAGAAACAGCTTCCCTGTCCACCCAGGCATAGCCTCCGAATCCTCAGATTTCCTGTGGGTGGGTGTACATGAGCTGTGTCAGCCAACAGGCTCAGGGAAGAGAGATCCATGGCAGACAGACCAGGGGGCTGTTGGGCAGGGGCTCTATCTCACTGGGTCCCTGAAGGCAGGCTGGAGCCTGGATTCCGGGAGGGGGCCCGGGGTCACATCCTGACCCGCGGAGACAGGAAACTGGCCTGGTGTCTCAGCGATTCCCGTCACTCTGCACAGATCTGCTGTCTTCCTAACAAACCCCAGGCAGCCAGGCCAGAGCTGGGGCAGCCGCTGATTCACCCTGCTTCTGGGCAAACCTGGGGAACTGAAGACACTCCACCCACCCCCAAGCAAATGGAACCTGCCAGGCTCTTGCACTGACTCATTCTTGACCAGAGGGGCAGGCCAGGCTGCTCAGGCAGAGAGGGAGAGTGGGAGGGGGCCTGGGCTCCCCCAGACCATCCCAGGAGGCCGTTCGTGAGGCCCACACGGCCCTCCGCTGGCCTTCTTCCAGCTGCATTCCTCCTCCAGGATAGGGTATCTGCAAGGCTAGAGGGACATCCCCATCCAGAGCCTCACCTGTCCCCGAGTTCGTGCTCTGGGTCCCTGGGCTCCAGAATTCCCTGCCCATATGTGCTGCGCCTCCTCCTGGGGCTGCGTGGGGCTCTTTCTAGTCCCATTGTCTAGAGGGGGTTCTGTGTGGCTGGTGGGAGCTCCTCCAGACCTAAGAGGGGTGGGATGAGGTGATTATTTGTAGGGGCCAGACACAGCAGAGCTTGGGCGTTCAGGCTGGGTCTCTCACATTTATGCTCACGAAGAGCAGGTGAAAAGAAAAGAGGGTGGGCTGGGAGTTTGTATTCATATCCCAGCCCTTGCAAATAGTAGGGGCAGGTTTGGTGGAAGGGCACAGATCACAGGCCTAACACGCTTTGTGGAGATAGTGACTGTGCTCTCACTGCTTTGTTTGCAGGTGGCCAGGTCAGGGTCAGTCTGGAAGTAAATATCAGGTGGATGGATGGATCACGGAAGGAAGGCACGAGAAATATACTTGCACATGAGCATTTGCTCAGTGACCATCCCCACAGAGTTAGTGGCGTCACTTGCTGTTCATCTCGAGCTGTTCAAGGGTATTAGCCTTGTTCTCTGCCAAGCCCCTGGAGGATAGAGTTGTGCCTACCTCCTGTGCCCCTTCAAGAGCATAGAAGCTCCAGGCAGGACTCAGCACTGGCTTCATAGATTAGCAAAGAACACAGGCTGACCAGGGGCCCTCAGCACGTCTCTCCCAGGGGGTTCCGGAAGCCCATTCTGTGTCCACCTGGCTAGAGACCATGTCTCCGGGATGCCAACCACGGGGACCCCCAGGAGGCAGGATGAAGTCCAAGGACCATACGATACTAGAACATCGCTGAGCCCAACTCCTCACTACACAGATGGGGAGACCAAGGCCCAGAGCGGGGATGCCACCATGAGGCATAGCTTTGACCTGCTCCAGTTCTAGCTAACTGCTGCCCACCCTTAACACTGACCTCCCCAGACCGTGGCAGTCCTCTGGATGAGTGGGCAAGGAGGAAGTCACAGGTGATGAGAGCCAGTCTACTGCTGTGTATTTAGCTGGGCCCTGGACACCCCCATTTTGCAAGCAGAATCTCACCGATTCCTCCCAAGTCTACGAAGTGGGCGTATCATTCAGCCAATTTTCCAGACCAGAAAACTGAGGCCCAGAGAGGAATCGTGACTGCCCAGGGTCACAGGTTAATGACTGAGCCCATATTTGAATTCAGGTCAGTCTGGCTTTGACCCATTTCCCCTGCCATCCTGCCCGTGTGATCATCTGAGCCTGCTGGGGTGGATGGAGGGACGGCTGGCTCCAATCTGGCCGGCTCCAGTCTGGCCCTAAGAGGGTGGGGGCTGCAGGCAGCCCCAAGGCTCCACTCCTAGAAGAATTGCTGGAAGCAACTTTCTATAAGTGGCTACTAGTGTTCAGGGCCTCCTCACCGAAATCCCCCCTTCCCGCCTCCGACGCCTGAGCCAACAATGCATCTGTGGGACACTAGCACAAAAATAGCAACGTGGCCTCCCGCCCACCCACTCAGGGAAGGGGGGCGTGGGCCCAAGTTGGCCCAGGCCAGACCTGAGAGCTCCTAGAATTCCCAGGCTGCTCTTCGGGAGGCTGGGTGCTGGGAGGTGGAGGGGGGCGAGTCAGACCCCTCTCTTCCCCCCTGGGCTCCGGGCAGGGGCAGAGGGGGAAGTCGGTGTGTGGGGGAGTGACGGTGATGATGAGTCAGGGCTCTGGGATGGAAATGTTTGCTGTGGAAACTCAACTGGGGTTTTCTGGTAACCAATTGGCCTCGGCGGGGTCTGGGAGCTTGGGGACCCCTGGGGGGTGAGGGGGAACCCAGGCCTCCGGCCTCCCCAAGCATGCACGTGGTCACCTGCTGTGTGCCTCTGGCCCATGGCTGCCCCTCCTTGGGCCTCCACCCCTGCTCCCTTTCCAGCCCCTACCCCCACAAGGAGGGACACGGGGACAGCTGAGTGAGTGGTGGATGAAGAGTTGAGTTTCACAACACATGTCCCAAAGTGCCCGTCTCCCAATGCCCTCACCCTTAGCCTGGCCCGACGCTGACCTCTACTTCTCTTTTTTAACTTCCTTTATCGAGAGCCCTACCTGGTATTTGTTCCCAACCTTGTCCTCCCGAGTGGAGACCAGGGAGCAGTTGCCAAGCAGCAGCAAGAATGGATGTTCATGGGGCTCTTCCCTGCCAAATCCCTATTGCTCTGGGGCCTGCGGTGCTCTCAGGCTGTGGGTATCCACCAAGGGGCAGAGGATGGACCTCATCCACTGCGGCCCATCCACAGCATCTGCAAACCCCAGGGCCCATGCCTTTGCTGCATATGGGACTCCAAAGGTCACTCTCCTGGGGGAGGACAGACAGATGGGACTAGACAGTGATGAACCGCAGGGCAGTCCAGGACAGCAGGGCTGAGAGAGGGAGGACACAGCCCAGGGGTGTGGGCTCTGCTCTGGCACCAGGCTGATGTGCACTGGACACCTGACTTCACCTCTGGCACATCCCTTGGCAGTTTCCCTTTCTGACCCTCAACTGATAAATCTGTAAAATGGGAGGCTTCCCGACTCTGCTTCAATAAAAACACATGTAACATGCTCAGTATAGGGTCAGGAACAGATTATGTTGAACCATGTGAAATTACTGATATTTAGTGGGTTTTTTTGACCGCTTTATCCAGGTAAAGTTTGCCCATTGAGAGTGTACAATTGAATGGTTTTTAGTAGATACACAGGGTTGTGCAATCATACTCAATTGTTCGAGCCAATAGTACATATACAATCAGGGCAAAGAGGTGGGAGGGGGTGGGCAGGTCCATTCTCAAGGATTCTCAAAGATTCTCAAGGATTCTAGCAGGTTGGCTGTACTGGGTCTTTCCCAACACCACCAAGGTGGGTCTCCTTTTGCTTAGGTTAATCTCAAGTAAGCCTGCCAATTATACTTCAATTTTTAAATAAATTAACAAATTAAATAAAAGTTTCAAGTAGTGATCACAATCTTGGAACAAAATGTCAGTTCTGACAATTAGCTATTTATTTCATATTTTACCAAAATATATTAAATCCACTTTTTAAGTTTTAAAGTGTTTAGAATGCATAAATATATTTTTTTTTAGTTTTATTTATTCAAGAAACCTCCATTCCCGACATGGGACTTGAACTCACAACCCTGAGATTAAGAGTTGCATGCTCCTCCAACTAAGCAGCCAGATGCCCTTAGGATGCATAATATGCATAATATTTTTAAACATTGACCTAAAAAGATATTTCGAAAACCAAAATGTTATAAACCTATTAGAAAACACTAATTAAAAAAAACACTGATTAATCAAAAACATGAACTTATCAAACATCATTTTTAAAAAAGATTTTATTTATTTATTCGTGAGAGACACACAGAGAGAGGCAGAGACATAGAGGGAGAAGCAGGCTCCCTGCAGGGAGCCTGATGTGAGACTAAATCCCAGGACCCCAGGATCATGACCTGAGCTAAAGGCAGACACTCAACCACTGAGCCACCCAGGTGCCCCTAAAACATAAATTTGAAACATATATTATTGTTCTATAAATTTGCATAAAAACAGAGATCTGAAGATAGGCAACATCAATAGCTCACTGAAGTGAAAAAGTTGCTTGTGAAACATTCAAATTGAAATCACGTTATTTGCTCTTTTGTTTCAAAGAGCAGAGTTACAAACAAAGAGTGACTATGGTGTCATTATTGACTAACGGAAATATTTCTGGGCAGATTTTTCCAGCGGCTGAAACACTCTATCTGGCTCTGTGACATCAGCTGGGGAAATGGCCAGGAGATAATTGGAAGTTAAATCTAAAACTTTCCACTGATGTCTTCATCTTGAAATACCTCTCTCCTTTTTGATAAGTATTTAGGAGATTTGGGGGGTCAGGTTTTATCTCTGTGCAGGGGCTGCCAGCTTCAGAGAGCGGCTGGAACTCACTGCTCAGAGAAGTGTTTCCATTAATCTTTGTCCCCGTGAGTCCATGGTGGGGCTCCTGAGGCATATCTCTGCCTGTTCACTGGTTCAGAAAGTCTTTGAGCAGAGCTGAGGTTTTTTCTTTCTTTCTTTCTTTCAGATTTATGTATTTATTGAGGCACCTGGGTGGCTCAGTTGGTTAAGCATCTGCCTTAGGCTCAGGTCATGATCCCAAGGTCCTGGGATCAAAACCCATGTCGGGCTCCCTGCTCAGCAGGGAATCTGCTTCTCCCTCTGCCTCTGCCTGCTGCTCCCCTGCTCATGCTCTCTCTCTCTCTTAAATAAATAAACATCTTTTTAAAAACTATTTATTTATTTATTTGAGAGAGTGAGAGACAGCACAAGCAGGAGGGGCAGAGGGAGAGGGAGAGAAAATCTCAAGCAGACCCCACACTGACTTGGATCCTGATACAGGCCTTGATCTCACAACCCTGGGATCACAACCTGAGCTGAAACCCAAGCGCCCCTGAGGTTGTTCTTTCAATAGAAGCATTGCCATGGTGATTGCTGTGTCCTTTTCCTTCTTGGGAGTAAAGAGGTGTAGAAAAATGTGGTGAGACCATATGGTTAGAGCAGAGGCCTGCCTGGTCCACATCCTAGCTCCATATTTACCTGTTGTGTGATCCTGGGACTTCACCTCTCTGCACCTCATTTTCTTATCTGTTAAATGAGAATAATGATGCCTACCTCTTAAGATTGTCATGAGGATTAAGTGAGTCCATATGTAAAGGACTTGGAACAGTCCTGGCACATAGTTAGCACCGTCTAAGTGTTATTATTACTGAGGATGTGGTTGTGGTTGTTGTTATGAAGGCATTCTAAATGCATGCCCCGTGATAAATTAACATTTTTCATTCTATAGGTTCCTCTCAGGACTTAATGATTTCAAGTTCCCAGTCTCATAAAATATCAAAATGATGGTATTATATCAACAAAAATATGGGCATTTTAGTACTTTAAAATAGGAAGGCAGGGCAGCCCCAGTGGCGCAGCGGTTTGGCGCCGCCTGCAGCCTGGGGTGTGATCCTGGAGACCCGGGATCGAGTCCCACATCGGGCTCCCTGCGTGGAGCCTGCTTCTCCCTCTGTCTGTGTCTCTGCCCCTCTCTCTGTGTCTATGAATAAAAAAATAAAATCTTTAAAAAAATAAAAATAAAAAAATAAAATAAAATAAAATAAAATAAAATAAAATAGGAAGGCAAACAGCAATACAGGAAACAGGGAAAGGCTGATGCCTCAACACTGCTGCCTAGGAATAGAGAAAGGGCACAGGATACCATCCAAGTCACGCGGATGCTCAACAGAAACAGCAAACTTGGATCTACTGTGGGATAAAGTTCAGGCTTATTGCATTAAAAAAAAAAAAGTCTCTTTGGATTTGATGAGAGTAATCACTTCATATTCAGCAATATTCAGCAAATATTTTCTGAGTCTCTCCCAATGGCCAGGCACAGTGCTAGGCCCCGGGAGGCAGGGGCAGCCTAGTGGGGCAGGAAGAGTGGAGGGGAAGCTGATGGCAGGTGAGCCTTTACTACTGATCCAGGTGGCACAGCCCGTGCAAGCCTGACTGGTCTGTGTGTATGTGTGTGTGTATGTGTGTGTCACTTTCCTGCCTCCACTCTAGGAGCTGTCAGAGCTGGAGCTGACTATCCAGAAGTCCAAGCAAAATGGCACTCGGCCCCGAGAGGTGTTCCTGGTCCTCAGTGCAAAGAAGAATGTGCTTCTGCAGTTGCAGGCCCCAGGAATCCCACTCTACCTGGCCTTCGTGAGTGTGTTACTCCCAACTGTGGGCTGAGGTACTGGCCGAGGAAGGCCCCTGCTGTCTGCCTCCATGGGCCAGGTTCTCCTGCCCCAGCAGTCCTGCTTTTCTTGTTCATTCTGACACTATTGCCTGGTGAATATCATGGGGCCCTGACTGAGAACCCAGAAGGCTGCAGGGGCTGGGGTGAAAAGCCCAAACCCAGATGTGGGAGTCAGGTTTATGGACAACCCTGGCCAACTCCAATCCTCTTGCAGAGCCTCAGTTTTCCCGTCTGTCTAGTAGCAGAATTGGAATCTGTGACATATCATTAAGTAATCTTGTCTCTATCTCTGAAAAAGTTACAAGATATGTCTGAAAATATTTAAGTACAAAGGAAAAGGAAACCTAACAATGGAGTAATGGTGATTATGGCTGGGAAATGGGATTAGGAGAGACATTTATTTGTTCTTTACACTTTGTTGAATTCGCATTTGTTCTCATCAACATAGCCTACATTGGAGAAAAAGTATTTTGTAAAAACTCAAGTTTTAAGTGTCAGGCACATCCACCAGAGAGAGGAGGTCAACAGGTGGGGACCCACGGCAAGGGGGAAGGTCAGGGCTGGAAGAGGTAGAAGGCCCTGGAAAGTGGTCCCCAGATGGGAGCAGCTGCTGTTTCTAGCCAGAGAAAGCAGAGGGCAGGATGGGGGCGGACAGCAGAGATAACAAGGGAGAGAGAAACACAGAAAGAAAAAAAGAACTAGCAAGAGCCAGCCTGTTGTGGGAGGGACAGACACACACTCAGAGAGGGGGAGGAGGAGGAGAGCTGGGAACTGAACACAGACCCGATCCAGGGCTGCCTGGGAGACAGGCCCAGAGACCAAGACAACCTGGGCATGGGGTGTGGAATCCAGGCTTGCGGCAGGCACAGCAGAGACAGACGGGGAGGAGAGGGCCACGTGAAGGCCCAGGGAGCCCTGGAGGCCAAACACCGGCCCAGCCCCCTGTGTTTCTTCCCTCTGTTCCCAGTGGGGTAAATGGAGGCCCTGTGGAGAGCAAAGGCTTGCCAGGGCTCCTCCTCCCCCTTCTCTCTTCCCCCGTCTCTCCTACCCCTTCCACGGCCCTGCAGGCGGGGATCTGAGCCCCAGCGTGGCACTGGATGACGTAGGGAACATGAAACGCACCGGCTGGGCAGGAAAGTCAAGCAGCTGCTGGCCGTGGCCTGGGTCACGCCTTCCTCCCCAGAGCTAAGAATACTCTGGGATGGGGGTGGGGCACTTACTGTGGGAGCTGCCAGCACCCCACACACACACTCCAGCTACCTGAAGGGGGCAGGGACTCCCCCAGAGGGGCCACAGTCTGTTTGGAGCTTGGGCCTCAAAGTCTAACTCAGCACCAGGCAACTGACAAATGCCTTGCCTTTAATCCCCAATTTTATAGATGATGACCTGAGAGTCTGACTGGGTAGAGGTCCCTAACCTCCTCCTGCTCCAAACCACACCCTTGCCCCTCCATTGTGGGGGCTGAGTTCCTCATCCTAGCACTCAGCACTATGTCCCCTTGTTTAAGTCCTGGTCCTTTCTAGAGGTGTACCATTCTATGGTATCTTGCTGACTGCTACTGCCAGGCAGTCCCCCTTAGTATCTAGCCTGAAGCCCTTAAGGTGCTGTTACTTCAGAGCAATGCCCCTGGCTTTGGAGATGGAATGCAAAGGAACTCTGAGTCTGGGGCCCCAAGAGCTTCCTCTGAATCCTTTGGCTTCACAAAATACCTCTTCCAGGAAGTCTTCCCTGCTTCTTTTTTTTCTTCTTCTTCTTTTTTTAAAGATTTTATTTATTTAGTCATGAGAAACAGAGAGGAGAGAGAGACAGAGACACAGGCAGAGGGAGAAGCAGGCTCCATGCAGGGAGCCCGATGTGGGACTCGATCCCGGGTCTCCAGGATCACGCCCTGGGCTGAAGGCGGCACTAAACCGCTGAGCCACCCGAGCTGCCCTGCCGTCTTCCCTGTTTCTTTCTTCAGGCCCACCAGGGTCGCTCCTGAGGCCTGGACAATAGAGTCAGTGAGGTGCTAGAGCCACCCAGATTCCCATCCCTGTCCATCCAGAGACCTGTCTTGCTCCCTTGTTTCTATTAAATAACATCCTCTGTCTTCTGTTGTTTCAAGTGACTTGATGCACGACTAGTTTCTGGATGGTAAAATCCCCAGGGCAGGGATGATCCCATTCATTCATTCATTCATTCATTCATTCATCTGTTTCTTCTTTCCTTCCTTCCTCCCTTCCATTGTGCAGGGAGCACCTGCTGTGTGCTAGGTACCTGGGTAAAGCTGACATATCAGGATCCCCCATGCTGGGCCCAGGGCCTGGCACAAACTCATGTATTTCTCAGTCAGTGCCTACTATGTGTCTGGCACCATGCAGGGATGATGTGCCTCACAGCAGATGCTGTGCCTCACAGGCCCTAGCCAAATGGTGTTACAAGTGTGGGTTTTATGAGTAAGACTATGGAGGGGTGGTCAGGTGGACAGGTGGATGAACATGGATGTGCATCCATCCAGCACCTTAGGCATGGAAGGACAATGGGACAGATCAGCTCAGGGTAGGGGGGCTAATGAGGGGGCTCTGAGCTGACTTCATATCCATGAGCCTCAGCATTCTCAGCCCTGCCTCCTCCACTCAGCCTCCCCAAAATACCTTCCAACCTTCTGAATGGGACAGGGGGCTCAGGCCCGGGAACAGCATTCTGAGTCATCATGTGTCTTCCCAGAACCCCAAACTGATCTTCCAAGGGCACCCAGGAGTCAACACCACGGAACTGCCATCCTTCACCACCAAGAGCCAGCTCCTCGCCTGGGCGGATACCAAGGGCTCCATTGCGTCTATCGCTGAGCTGAATGACCCTCAAAGCATCCTCCTCCGTCTGGACCAAGGTCAGCTTCCCCAGCAGCCTTTCTGGACTCAGGACTCAGCTCTGAAGAAATGTGACTTCCTCTGGCCCATTCCTCAGATGTGGACACTAAGATCCACAATGGGATGTGATTTGCCCCAGGTCACATAGAGCAAGTCAGTGCTCTCGGGACAATAATTTGTGACCTAGGAAGCAGCACTTTTATATTATTTATTGTGCACCTACTATGTGCTCAGTCCTATGCTAGGCACTTGGGGACTCTGTGCAGTCAGACCCAGGTCCTGCCATCCTGGAGCCAACACTGGTGAGGTGATCACAGTAAACAAGTATAAAGATGAATAAATTCCCTAATTTTAGGTCACGGTAAATGCCATAGAAAGAGGAGAGTGAGGTGATGTGCTGGTGTTTGCAGGGCTGCACCCCTAACTAAAGCTTTTATTAACCCTGTGTCCATGGATAAGGAAACAGGCCAGGGGTCTTGCCTCCAGTCACTTGGCAGTAGTGGTAGAGAGGAGATTTGCATTCAGGCCCTCCCAGGCACCCCACTTCTTTGCTGCTCCACCCTGCCCACCCCACCTTTACTGTGGGTGAGGGTGGGCCTCTGTATTGGCGCCAGGCTGCTCAGGGAGGGAACTGAAGTGTGCTTGTCCCCACAGCCCCGAAATCACCGTCCTTCTGCAATCTGGAACCCCTCGTGGACATGGGCCACACACTTGAGTGGAGCCCGCTCACCCGGGCCTCTGTCCGGGGCTGCCGTTTGGAAGGCGTGCCTGGCCACAAGGAAGCGCACATCGTGAGGGTCCTACCAGGCCCGGAGGCCGGGTAAGGGTGCCCGCCCCCGGGCCCGCCCACATCAAGCCCCACCCCGGCTAGGTGAGAGAGGAGCGGCCTCTACCTTAGCTCTGGCCCCTCCCCCTCTGGGCTCCACCCCACCCACTCCCACGCCCCTCCTACCGGCCTACACCTGCTGCCCACCTGACCCCAGGCCTAGTCCCCTCCAGACCCGGCTCCATCAGGCCCCACCCCGCATTCCCGTCCTGCGCTGAGCCAGGTCTGCCCCCACCGCAGGCCCCGGACAGTGACCGTGAAGGTGGAGCTGCGCTGTGCTTCCGGCGATCCCGAAGCTGTGCTTATCCTGCAAGGTCCATCCCATGTGTCCTGGCTCATCGACGCCAACCACAACATGCAGATCTGGGTGAGTCTTGCTCCGCGACCCAGACAGCCCTGCGCAGGCCTCGCCAAGGCTCTCGGAGAAAGAGAAAACCCCAACTCCCTGCATCAGCAAGCACCGCAGCTCTGAGCCTCTTCCCCGGTGCACTAGCTATTCCTTCTTTAGACCTTCACCCGGGTGCCACCCCCTCCACAAGGCCTTCCATCATCCCCTAGGGAGGCCCCTACCCCAGCCCACAGGGTCAGGGAAGGTTCTGGAGAAGAGAACCTCAGGCTGATTTGAGGGACCAACAGGAGCCAGTAGAGGAGGGGAGGGGGTCCTCAGGGGAGGAAACAGTAGGAGCAAAGGAGAGAGTGGCACTGACGCCTGGCATAACCCTGCCAGGCTGCGTGCCCCCCTGACTGTGTCTGTGGCTCCCTGCCCTATCATTAGACCACTGGTGAATACTCCTTCAAGATCTTTCCAGAGAAGAACATCCGTGGCTTTGTGCTCCCAGATACACCCCAAGGCCTGCTGGGGGAGGCCCGGAGACTCAACGCCAGCATGGTAGCATCCTTCGTGGAGCTCCCCCTGGCCAGTGTCGTCTCGCTGCAGGCCCACAGCTGCGGTGAGCTCCCTCTTCCCTTCCCTTGCCCTCTACTGGGGTCAGTAGCCACAGTGCAGTGAAGCACCACGTGCTGCCATAGGAACAGGGCACTTGTGTCAGCCCGTGGGAGCCCATCCTTCCCATCCACAACTGAGGACAGTGACAGTAGCTAGTCACTTCGTGCCTGGTGCATGGGGAGTGCTCAGTGACTTGCCGGCCGTCCTCTGTGCTCTGCAGGTGGTGGTGGGCTGCAGACCTCTCCCCCACCTGTCCAGACCACCCCTCCTCCCACGGAGAGCTGCAACCAAGAGCTGCTCCTGTCCCTGATCCAGCCCAAGTGCTCTGAAGACGTCATGACTGTGGTGCTCAAGAAAGACCTCATCTCGGTAAGGGAACCCCTGCCCCTCCAGCCCCAGGGTATGTGGGTAGCTGGTCCTTCCCTTAGGCCAAGAGTCTTGGGGTCCTGACCCTGGCAGGGAGGCAAATCACATCCCTCTGCAAGCCTCAGCTCTTCCACTTGTGAAATGGGCTTGATGATGGTACCTGCCAAAAAGAGGTCTGACACGTGGAGCCACATGTCGTGTACAGTAATTGTTCGATAAACAGATACTAGTCATCATTAATGAATCCTAAATGGAGGCTGAGCTGGGGGGTTACTTAATATCTGTATGATACAATACCCATCTGACTAAAGAACGAGGATACTTACAATAACACCAGATTTTTTTTTTTAAGATTTTATTTATTTATTCATGAGAGACACAGAGAGAGAGGCAGAGACACAGGCAGAGGGAGAAGCAGGCTCCATGCAGGGAGCCCGATGTGGGACTCGATCCCGGGATGATCTGAGCTGAAAGCAGATGCTCAACCACTGAGCCACCCAGGCGCCCCCAGATTTTTTTTTAACGTGAAAAATTAGGGAGAAAAAATTTCAATCTTCCTGCCCAAAGACAATGGTTACCAATATTTTAGTGTTTCTTTCTGGAATGTGTTCTTGGTGTATTTCTTTCTTTCTTTCTTTCTTTTTTTAAGATCTTATTCATTTATTCATGAGAGACACACAGAGAGAGAGAGAGAGGCAGAGACACAGGCAGAGGGAGAAGCAGGCTCCATGCAGGGAGCCTGATGTGGGACTCGATCCCGGGACTCCAGGATCATGACCTGGGCCGAAGGCAGCGCTAAACCGCTGAGCTACCCAGGTGCTAATCGGCTGAGCCACCCAGGGATCCCCTCTTGGTGTACTTCTTTTTTTTTTTTTTTTTTTTTGGTGTACTTCTTATATGGTGTCATATCCAATGCACTTGTCTGTCTCCTGCTATATTCACTTAATGTATTTTTAGAACTTTGACATATACTTAATGTCGCTTTAATAAGCACAAATTATTCCATCATATTGGCATGCCATAATTAACTCCTCCCTTGTTAGACATTTAGGTTGCTTCCAATTGTGCAACATTATACATACACAGAAAATATCACCATGCATTCTTTATATAATAGATTGTTTTCTTAGGCTGGATTTCCACATTAGTGAGATTTCTGGGTCAAAATGCATGAATATTCTGTAAGCTTTGATATATGTTGCCAACTCACTTTATAAAAGATGATTCCTATTTTTCACTACCAATTTAGGAGAGAGAACTTGACTCTCTCCAGACTGTTATTTTTGTTTAAAAGAAGTCTTTGCCGGGCACCTGGCTGGCTTAGTTGGTATAGTGACTCTTGATCTCAGGGCTGTGAGTTCGAGCCCCACTTTGGCTTGGGCACAGAGCTTACTTAAAAAATTAAAATATATAATTGTTATTTATTAAGATTTTATTTTATTTACTTATTTATTCATGACAGAGAGAGAGAGAGAGAGGCAGAGACACAGGCAGAGGGAGAAGCAGGCTCCATGCAGGGAGCCCGACGTGGGACTCGATCCCGGGTCTCCAGGATCACGCCCTGGGCTGAAGGCAGGCGCTAAACCGCTAAGCCACCCAGGCTGCCCCCAAAAATATAATTTTTAAAGCTATCAAAACCTTTGGCAATGTGAGAGGTGGGACATGATGTTCCATTCTTGCTTTAATTTCTAATTCTTTGATTTGTAGTGAGTGTGGTCATGACTCCATGTGACTTATAACCTAAGGCTCTTTAACAATGTAGTTCAGCATTTTTCTTGATTTTTTTTAAATTTTTACTTATTTATGATAGTCACACAGAGATAGAGAGGCAGAGGCATAGGCAGAGGGGGAAGCAGGCTCCATGCACCGGGAGCCCGACGTGGGATTCGATCCCGGGTCTCCAGGATCGCGCCCTGGGCCAAAGGCAGGCGCTAAACCGCTGCGCCACCCAGGGATCCCCCATTTTTCTTGATTTTTATGAGCATTTTACGTAAAGAAAAAACTTGAGGGCCCTCTGTCCACCATTCTAATTTGAAATAATGTTTGTTATAGTTCAAAATTTTGGCTACAGTGATTTTTGTGTTTTGGGACATTTTATTTTTTTTTTATTTTTTGTTTTTGTTTTTTTCTTTTTTTTTTTTTTTTTGTCTTGGGACATTTTAAAACATTGGACCATCCTAACTCCCCATCTTCCCCTGTGTGATTTCTTCTAACCTGAGGCAGGAAATCTTGGCCAGAGGTTGACAAATCATCTATGATCTCAGCAATCTTTAGAATGACACTCAAATCTGTAAAGTCCATGTGGAGTTAGCTGGATTCAAGTGGGCTCTCCAACAGCTCACTCAATGCAAAGACTCTGAGTCTCTGACCCTAAGAGCGTGAGGGAAAAATTCTAAGATTGATTCTTCTAAGACAGGAGATAGCAAACCCTGGCCCTCTGCCCGTTTTTTGTAAATAAAGTTTATTAGCTTACAGCTACACCCATTCATTTGCATACGTTCCATACCTGCTTTGGGCTATGATGGCAAAGTTGAGTAATCACAACAGAGTCCACATGGCCCACAAAACCTAACGTATTTACCATCTGGCTCTTTATCAGAAAAATTTGCCATCTCCAATTGTCTAGGGTTCAGAGACTGGATTATGCTGGTGGGATCTCCATGCCCCTGGGGCTGTGGGCAATGATTATATGTAGGACTCAAATGAATACTTTTAATACATCTGCACTTATTCTAATATATATAAGTAGCAAATCAAGCTCATGATGTCACAGATATTATTGCTTAGGACAAGGCTACGTACAAAAGTGAGTGTAGTTCAGGTATTAAGTCTTAAATGGTGTGATCTGGTAAGACCTAACAGAAAAGAGGAGGAGGGGAGAGGAATGCTGTGACTGGGGAGCCCTGAGTTATCAGTCCTGGGAGCTGGGGTGTGAGGAGCAGGCCCCAGGGAGCCCCGCGCCTCCTGATGGTGCCCTTCCACTCCAACCCTGGCCCAGACACTGCGGTGCACCATCACGAGCCTGACCTTCTCAGACCCCAGCTGCCAGGCTGAGGACAGAGACGACCAGTTTGTCCTGCGCAGCACTTACTCCAGCTGTGGCATGGCAGTGACAGAAAACGTGGTCAGTAATGAGGTAAGAACAGAGGGCGGGCAGGAAAGGTATCGGCCAGCTTAGCTGCTGCCTCCGACCTTCCAGGCCGATGGGCCTTTGAGAGAGGGGTATGATGCTCAGTGGGAAGACAAGCTTAGCCCTTGGTTGCCTCAGTCTCCCCATCCATAAATGTTGGGTGGGATGCCCTCTGGAGTACTTTCTGGCTCTGACCTGCTCCTTGGCTCTTTTCCTGCAGGTGGTCGTCAACCTCTTCCCAAGCTCTTCACTGCAGTGGGTGAGATGGATGGTTACCATGCTAACCCTTCTGGTTCAGGGTCCTGGCGCCCTTTCCTGGCCTGAGAGGGGAGCAGGACTCAGGAAACTCAGGCCCTGATGCTATAAGCCATGTTATTACCTTCAGTATGCCTCAGTCTCCCCTTCTGTACAATGGAAGCAGTACTGTTTAGGGTTCTGTCCTCAGCCTCTCAAGTCAGAAAGTTGTAGTATATACTGGCTGTGTGGTCTTGTGCAAATCTGTTAAGCTTCCTGGACCGAAGGTCACATCTGTAAACAGGGGCATAAGAGATCTCCCTCGTGGGGGTGCTTATGAGCAGCCCCTCACATGACACATAGAAGAACATTCACCCAGGCCTGGCCCAGAGCAAGTTCTTGATAAATGTCAGCTTTGTCTTTTTTAAAAAGGTGATAACGAGGGTTGGCCAAGCAGCAAGTCAGGACTGTGGCTCGTATTCCTACCCCCACCCCTTAATATTCCTACCTGGAGCCTCCCAGACTGACCAAGCCCCGTCCTATCTCCCACAGAAGAAGGTTCACTGCATCAACATGGAGAGCCTCTCCTTCCAGCTGGGCCTGTACCTCAGCCCACACTTCCTCCAGGCCTCCAACACCATCGAGCTGGGGCAGCAGGGCTTTGTGCAGGTACTGGACTTGCCCGCTCAGGCCTGCCCGCCCCTGGGGTTCTCAGAGCCTTTCTTTCCACCATCAGTACAGAGAAGGTGTGCAGTTAACTCCCCAGCAGGGTGCAGGGCGGCGGGGAGACACAGCAGTCAGACACTGGGTGGAATGTCCCCTCCTCCTCATCTGCTCTAAGCAGACCGGGGACTGTCCTTCCACTGCCAGGATGGAGCTCCTGAATGAATCTAGCTTCTTCCATGAGGGGAGCATTGAGTAACTGACCATGCCTCGTCACTCTTACCTACCCACACAGGTGAGCATGACCCCATCGATCCCAGAGCTCACGCTGCAGCTAGACAGCTGCCAACTGGATTTGGGGCCTGAGGGAGACACCGTGGAACTCATCCAGAGCCAGACAGCTAAGGGCAGCTGTGTAAGCCTACTGTCCCCAGGCCCTGGTGGTGATGTGCGCTTCAGCTTCCTCCTCCGTGGCTACATGGTGCCCACACCCACAACTGGCACCCTTACCTGCACCGTAGCCCTGCGTTCGAGGAGTCTGTCACCGGTGAGTGGGGCCCCAGCTTCAAGGGTGGCTTCATGTCTAGAGTTTCCAGGAAGGGGTAGAACAGCCCATGATGTGGGGCCAGCTGGCAAGGGGCAGAAGAACCACAGATTGGTGTAGGACTTCTGCCTATCACGGCTACTCCTTCTGCCACCCTACAGTCTTCTGATGGCTTTGCTGAGTATGGGACATTAGTAGGATTTGCAGCTGTGTCCATCCATCCTTCCTTCGTGCTTCCATCAATCCTCCCATCTATCCTTCATTCCTTTTTCTTCAATCCATTCATCTATTCATTCTTCCTTTTCTTTCTTCCATCCATCCTTCTACTATCCATCTTTCTTCCCAACCACTTATCCATCATCCACCTACCCTTCCTTCCATCCATCCATTCATCTACCATCCATCAATTTGTCTGCCATCTACTCATCTTTTCATTTGTGTCTTCCACCCATCCACTTTCCATCTTCCATCTATCCATCCTTCCACCCACTCATCCTTCCACCATCCATTCATCATTTGCATCCATCCACCCATCCTTCCTTTCATCTATCCATCTTCCATCCATGCATTCTTCCATCCTTCCTTCAGCCTTCCACCATACTTCTTTCCTTCCATCCCCCCTTCCTTTTCTTCCTTTTCTATCCATTCTTCCGTCTATCCTTCCACTCATCCCCCACCACCTATCCTCTCACTATCCATCCATCCATCCATCCATCCATCCATCTTTCCACCATCCTACCCAGCCATCTACCCATCATCCCACTTTCCCAACCAGTCATCCATTCATTACTTGATACTTCTCACCATCCCACCAAGTCATTCACTCATCCATAGTCCTTCCAACCATCTCAGTCAGCCAGTCAGGCTCTTACCATCCCACCCACTCATCCATTGATCCATCCACCAAGGAATCCACACACTCCCCCATCTTTCCACATAGTAGTCACCAATGTCACTGCATTAAACAGGAAATCTCAGTGAAGATGGTTAAGATAAAGGACACCAAGTTCTGATTTTCTTCTTCACCATCCAGTGGAGATTCCCATCCTCAGGCACACAGCCCTAGACACACCTATCCTCAGGTCCTGGCATACAGAAGGGTCTTCAGGATTGGAAACTTCTCTGATTGTATGAAGCTAGGAAAGCGTTTGTGGCCATTTCTGAGTTGGCCTCTCCCCCACTACCCTCCATGAGCACGGGCCTCTGGCTAACCTGGCTCATCTCTCCCAGGTGTTCACAAAGGTCACAGATGCAGTGCAGAGTGCCTCCGCAATCCTCGTGGGATTCGGGCACCTCCCAGGGAACATCCTAGTAGCAGCCAAAGGTTGTCCACCCAATACCCTTCTCTGAGCACAGATCTCCCAGGACCTGCCCACAGGCTCTTAGCTAGAAAATGGTAGGATGGGACCCAAAGCCACGGCCCCAGGGTGGCTGGTGACAGGCCAGGGTCACTGAGCCAGGGAATAAGCCCCGAAGCTGCCTCCTGCAGGCTATGCTATCCACCTCTCTTTTCCTCCCCCAGGAAACCCACAGAACTATCTCCATGCGTCTGAACATCGTCAGCCCTGGCCTGCCTGGTGAGTCTCTCTAGGGTTCCACTGGCTGAGGCCAACATGGGACCTGATGGATAGCCCAGAGGGGTGCAGCATAGACACATGCAGGAAGGACCCCAAAGAGAGCAACTCTGGAAGGAGGGGCAGAAGGGTCCCCTTGCAGCCTAGCATAGGATCTGTGCTGTATCTGCTAGATAGAGAGCCTTTGCACTTGACTACCCCATGGACCAGATCCCAGGCATTTAGTTTTCTCTAATCCCCATAGTTGCCAGCTGACCTTGCTTGGTGGGGGGAAGGGGCATCCTGAAATCAAATGAGGCAGAAGGCATGTTGCGGCAGGGCTGGCCTCACCTTCTTAAGGCCCCCAGTGTGGAGGGGGCCCCTCAGTCCAGCACTCTCCAGCCTCCTCGTTTATTCCCTCTGGGCCTGGGCCCCCACAAAGCAGAGAAGGTCACTGACATTGGGGGCAGAGGCTGAGGGGTACCTGCTTCCTAGCCACCCTACTTGGGTCAGAATGGAGCTCCCAACCCCAGCCCATGACCAAGAGAGCACGGCTAATTACCCCACAGCATAGATGGAAACTCAGTATCCAAGGGGAGGCCCATAGTCACCCGGGAGTCAGGAGTGTGGACAGAACAAGGCTTGGGAAAACCCAAGAGCAAGCAGATCTGAAGAGCCCTCAGAAGTACTCTGGCCATTCTTACCATAGTATAGGGCTCAGAGAAGGGCAGGGATTGACCTAAGGTCACACAGTGGGGTGGGGCATGCTCTGCACTCCCAGGCCCCCTCACTTGGCTCAGATTACACCATCCATTTTCCCTAAAGATGCAGCTCCATCAACCTTGGAAGGCAGACGCATGGCCCAAAAGCCTGATAGGGCTTTCTAGGTATATGGTCAGAACAGCCATGGCTTAGTGCCAGGCCTGGGTGTGATGAGTCCATTTGCCTGATGAGAAGAGACTGAGGTCCAGAGAAGTCAGGGTCAGTGGCTGAGCTGGGATTGATGCCCAAACCTGTGCTCCTGGCCAGTACCACACAGTAGGGTGCTAGGGAGGAGCCACAGCACTGACCACAGCCATCCTTCCGTTGCATGCTTAGACAAAGGCCTCGTCCTGCCCGCTGTGCTGGGTATCACCTTTGGCGCCTTCCTCATTGGGGCCCTGCTCACTGCTGCACTCTGGTACATCTACTCGCACACGCGTGAGTATCCCAGGCCCCCACAATGAGTGCTCAGGACCCCTCTGCCACCATCACCTGGGGGAGCCAGGGGGAGCCTCTGGGGGAGTGGGGAGCCCTGGCCGGGGCCCTGACCTCCGCCCCTGCCCCCAGGTCCCCCTGGCAAGCGGGAGCCCGTGGTGGCGGTGGCTGCCCCGGCCTCCTCAGAGAGCAGTAGCACCAACCACAGCATCGGGAGCACCCAGAGCACCCCCTGCTCCACCAGCAGCATGGCGTAGCACCCGGCCCGGAGACCTGGGGGCCCCCCAGCCAGCCCTCGCCCAGCAGGAGAGACTGAGCAGCCACCAGCTGGGAACCACTGGCCATGAACTTATCCCGGGACCCCAACCCCTCCACTCGACCAAGGATGGACCATGCCCTCTGCGCCCACCCCTCCTGCCTCCCTCTCAGAGGCCTGCTGCCAGCGGGGGCACCAGCTTGGAACACCTTGGGGTCCCCCCACCCCACCCCCTAGAACCTGCAAACCCAGTGGGCCTGGAATATGACTGCCCAGGACCACGGAGAGAGAGACCACTGCCCTATAAGTCCACACTATTGTAGAAACCAAGTTCTTGTCATTTTAACCTGGATCCAGCACTTGGTGACCTGGGCTGGGTGGGAGGGGAGAATTCAAAACAGACTCACCCAGCCCACCCAGGCCTCCTCCAAGGAAACAGAAGAAGGCTAGCCCAGAGCCCCCTGGACCTGCTCCCTTCACACCCGGACTGGCACGACTTTGGCAAGGGAAACAGAAGCCTAGGGGTGCCCAGCCTGAGAACAGGAGAGCCTAGCTCCTCTCTACAACTGTCACATGGAGACCCCAAGGCAGGCATCAGCTGGGAAGTGGCCTGTCTGGCCTGGACCCACCCCTATATACTCACCACCAATAAATCAGACCATGAAATCAGTGCTGGGCTGGGCCAGAAGAAAGAATGGGAAGCCTAAAATGGGTGGGGAGGTGACAGCTCTGGGTTCAAATCCTGAAGCTGCTGCATAATTGGCTGTGTGACTGTGGGCAGGTTCCATGGCTTCTTGAAACCAGCCAGTTGCCTCAGTTGGAACAAGGTCTCTGTGGGGAGGTCTACAAAGCAATGCCTGGCCTGAGGCCAACAGACATTAGTCCACGGTTCTCATTTCAGACAGGCCTCCTGAGACTTGGGAGGAGGGGCTCCCACCGAGTCCAGTTCCTGTGCCAGCTGCAGCCCTCACCCTACCGTGTGCTAAGGGCGCTAGGGATCAAGAGTCGATCAAACTTTTTTTTTTTTTCGTTAAAGGCTTTAATTGGTTCCAACCATCCGCCATCTCTTGTGGGCCACTAGGAGGTAATCTACCACCCAGCACCCAGCAGAACCCTAGGCTGGCCAGGTCGCTCACATTGTGAGCTGGGCCCAAGCCAGGAGGCAGGCAGGTTGGGAAGGGAGGTGGGCTGCATAGTCAGGTGGACTCCGACAGCGGGAGAACGAGGAAGAGGAAGCCCTCTGGCTGTCTCAGCCAGGAGGAAGGAGAGGCCAAAAGCACCCTAGGCTCAGAGACAGAGGTGGTCCCATCTTGGCCTCCCCTCTCCAGCCCTCAATCTTGCTGCCCAGAACCCGGGCCCCTGGGCCAGTCTAGACAGAATAGAAAAGCAGACAACAAAAGGCACCTAACAGGAGTTCATGGAGAGATGCAAGGCAGGTATGGGAGACCCCCACTTCCAATCCCACTGCCCAGGCTACTGGGACAGGGCAGGCTCCAGCAGCTTGAGGACACCGCCCACTAGATGCAGGCTGCCTGTGACCAGTACATGGATGGCTACAGCGTCGCGGAGCAGGCTGGCCCCACTGCCTGCCACAGGGTGGGCAAGGAGGCCCTGTGGGGGACTGGGTGGCTGAAAGACAGGGTCCCGGCCTTGGCTGATCCACTGCAGGGCGTGGGAGATGCAGCTGAAGACGAGGGAGCTGGTGCTATGGGTGTGGGGTTGGTGGGAAGCCAGCAGCAAGGAGGTGGGCTCACCAGGCTCCAGGCTGGTGGGGCTCCAGAGGTTGGGGCTGGCGTGCTCCTCATTCAGGTGGCTCCAGTGCTGTTGGTGTGCAAGGCAGCGGAGCAACACCTGATCCAGGGTCACCATGAAGTTCTGCTGGTCTGCCGGGTACAAGGATGGGCACATGAGCAAGAGGAACAGGGGTGGGGGGCACAGGAGGCATGCTGAGCACCTGCCTAAAGCCAGGCCCTTCCTTTACACATACCATCACATCATTGGGCCTCACAGTGGGCAGTGCTGGGAGGAAACAAAGATGCAGATGGTGACCTGCCCCTGATCCTGGAGCTGGGGGGAAGCAAGGCCAGGTGGTTTAGCTTCAGAGCTGGGGCTTTTGCCCACTGAGCACAGCTCCCCACCCTAGCCTCACTGCCTCCAAAGGTAAAGCAGGGTCCAGCACCTGGGTGGGCGTAAGTAGAAATGCGGATTCCTAGACTCTCCCCAGCAGTCTGATGTGGAACCTGAGGATCTGTTTTTTTTTGTTTTTTTTTTTTTTTTAAGATTTTTTTTATTTATTTGTGAGAGACACAGAGAGAGAAAGAGAGGCAGAGACACAGGCAGAGGGAGAAGCAAGCTTCCTGCAAGGAGCCCAATGTGGTACTCAATCCCAGATCCCAGCATCATGCCCTGAGCTGAAGGCAGATGCTCAACCACTGAGCCACCCAGGCGTCCCAGGATCTGTATTTTTTTTTTTTTTTTTTACAGTATTTCAAATTGTTTTGAACATGACCCAGAGTAAAACACACTTTACGATGGCAACTCAGTACTCATACGGGTGTATACAGATGTCTGGGACAGATTTTTTATAAAACTACCCTTCATGCAAGGTACACAGAGACAGCCAGAGGGCTTCCTCATTTTCCCGATGTCAGAGTCGTTTAAAAAATGCTAGTTTAGGGGATCCCTGGGTGGCGCAGCGGTTTGGCGCCTGCCTTTGGCCCAGAGTGCGATCCTGGAGACCCGGGATCGAATCCCACATCGGGCTCCCGGTGCATGGAGCCTGCTTCTCCCTCTGCCTGTGTCTCTGCCCCCCTCTCTCTCTCTCTCTATCATAAATAAATAAAAATTTTATAAAAATGCTAGTTAAAAAAAAAAGTTGGTTTACACTAGCATTTGATTTTTATTTTTATTTTTTTAAAGATTTTATTTATTTATTCATGATAGTCACACACACAGAGAGAGAGAGAGGCAGAGACACAGGCAGAGGGAGAAGCAGGCTCCATGCAGGGAGCCGGACGTGGGATTTGATCCCGGGTCTCCAGGATCCCGCCCTGGGCCAAAGGCAGGCGCTAAACCACTGCGCCAACCCAGGGATCCCCTCTAGCATTTGATTTTTAAATTGATTTTGAAACCAGCAGTGGGTTGCAGCCTGTAACCGGTTTCCCCCAGTAATTATGTTTTGGTACCGTGGTCACAATACCCAAAACGTACCAAACACTGTATATCTATACAATAAAACAAGTCTAGCTCCTACCCCAGACCAGTTCAGAAACCCCCACTGTCACCAGCAGAGCAATCCACTTAGGGACCCTCCAACCCCCTGCTCCTACCCAGGGGCCACACCTGTCACCTCTTACCTGCATTGCCAGCAGACGACACCTCTGTCAGGTTCGGGCAGAAAACAGCATAGTCAAACTGACAGGGCTAGAAGGCCAAGAGGAAAGACTGGTGTCAGAGCCCCCAGAGGATGCCCCACCACCCTGACTTGCACCCGGCAGCCCCCAGCCTCCCCCCACATCCCCACCTCTGGAGATGCCCCCACCCAGCTGAACCGCGGTGATGCTGTTAAGCCCAGCCATAGGGCGGGCGGCCCATCCACCTCCCCTATACCCTGCGGGCCCGCGGCCGGACCCGGGCCGGTCGGCCTCCCGCCCACCCTCCAGCTGGCCCCTCACCTGCAGCAGCTTGAGCAGGGCCACGGGATCCCGGTCCCCCGTGGAGTTGAAAAGCAAGACGCGCACCTCAGGGCCGCTGGGAGACGGGCGGGGTTGGGGGCGTAGGGCGGTCAGAGTGTGGTACCGCTGCGGCCGGCCCCCTCCTTCCTCCAGAAACTTCCCCCCCCTCCCTGCGGACACCCCCCCCCTCCCCGCGCCCCGGAGCTCACCGCCTCGGCACCCGGCGGCGGAGCAGCGCCTGGCGGAACCAGCGCACGCAGGCCTGCACGCTGCTGGCGGTGTGCGCACCATCCAAGTACCAGGTGAGGGGCCCGCGCCGCAGCACCTGCGTCCGGCCCAACCACTCGGTGTCCCGAAGCCCTGCAGGGGGCAAGGCAGCCAGCTCCCACCCTAGCCCCAAACTCACACACACAACCTGCCAGCAGGGCCCGCTGTTGGGGCGCCCACCCTGAGCCCTCTCAGCTGATGAGCCTCTTACTCTTAGGGGCCAGTCACTGCGATCAGCTCTCGGGCTGCCTCATCTGATGGAATCTTCCCAGCAGCCCTGAGAGGGAACTATCATATGTTAGTCCCATATTACATGTAGGCGGAGAGCCCTTAGCCCAGAGAGGTTAGGTCACAGAGCAAGTGTGCCAGGATGTGATCCGAGATCCTCCTGGCTCCTGTCATGGCCCTGACTGGGGGTCTGGCACACAGTGGGCACACCGGGATCATCTGCAAACGGGGCTTAGCTGCTATGAGTGCCTACTATGTGCTGAAAGCTTTGGGGGAGGCAAGAAGCCTGACAGTATCTCCATTCTTAAGACCTGTCTTATGAGGATGACAAGGATGACAGTAGCACTGATGATAGTAGTACCATTGACTGGGTGCTATATCCCAAACCACCAGGCCCTGGTCTCAGCCCCTTCGTGATGTCACCTCACGGTGGGTCCTGTCATCACCCCATTCGGCTCAGAGTCATGAACTCAAAGTCAAGGAAGCTTACTGACTTCAGAGCCTTTTGTTGTGGGCACCGTCTCAAACGGCTCCCACCTCTCAAAAAGGACACGCTACATGTGAAGGGGCCTGACTGGGCAGAAGGTCCAACTCACCATGCCGCATGTGGGACGTGGGCTGGAACACGGGTGCCAGGGGCATCTGCCACAGGACACTGGGCCGAGACACCTTCAGCTCCCCAAGGCCTGAGGAGGGAGGGAGGAGGGACCCGTGTGGTCGGAGTGTGCACGGGACCTTCCAAGGCAGGCTCCACATGCCCCCTCCCCACCCATCCGCCCACTTACCTTGGTGGTTCTTTTGCTGCAGCCAGCAGCGAGCCAGCTGCAAGGCTAAGGCAGCATTGGACCGCTGGTGCTCTCCCTCCAGGCCCAGGGCCAGTGGCGGCCCCCCTTCCTCCAGGGCTTCCAGCGGTGGGCACAGGTAGAGAGGACACTGCCAAGGAGACAGGTGACAGCTGGTCAGGGAGCTGCCATTGCCAGCACCTTG
Source organism: Canis aureus (assembly GCF_053574225.1). NCBI lineage: Eukaryota > Metazoa > Chordata > Mammalia > Carnivora > Canidae > Canis > Canis aureus. Next base: position 5,507,925 of record NC_135626.1, on the reverse strand, counting down.
GCGAAGAAGCCCTCCCTGACGCTGTGGCTCCTTCCATCTTTCCACATCGACCAGAACCCACCAAACCCCGCTCCCAGAACGAAAATGTGCTCCAGCTGGAGGAGCAGTTATCCCTCACTGTGCAAATGGGCAAAAGTGAGACCCCAAAGGATGACGTGTCTCCCCAGTCAGCTGCCACCCCCCCCCCCCCCCCAGTGCTGCCAGACTCACTGAGATCTTCTGGGCACGGTCCTGCAGCACTGCCAGGGGACCGTCAGGCTGGAGCACCGTGAAGGCAGGGACGCCACGCTGGGGAGGGGAGGAGAGGGGAGGGAGGGAGACAGGCTGCTGAAGGTCCTCTGTCCCTGGGTCTGGGCAGTTCACTTAGCCTCCCGCCCGAGGGGAGGGGAGGTGGCTCTTGTTCCACACACACAGCTGAGACAAGAGCCCAGGCCCCACTGACGCCCAAGACCTTATCCTGAGTCAGGAAACAGATGCCCCTGCCCCACTTCCCTGAGCCTTGAGGCGCAGGCCCAGGCCATCCATGGACCTCCTCTGCCCTGGGCTGCCTGGTACCTTGAAGATGCCCCCTTTCTGCCATGCAATCTCCTCCACTGTGTCCCCCAGAAGGCTGGTATGGTCAAGGCCAAGAGAGGAGATACCACACACCACAGGCTTCCTGCAGAAGACAGGAGAGCCATGATGGCACTGCCCTGGGCTCATGGCCACCATCCTTCTCCCCGCACAGCTGTCCTCACCTGATGATGTTGGTGCAGTCATAAGCACCACCAATGCCCACTTCCACCACTGCCAGGTCTACCTGCAGAGGACCAGAGGGACATCAGGGGCCTCGAGCACCCAGCCAGCTGAGCTTTCCCTCCCTGAGGCCTCTCAGACACAGGACTTTGGGGGAGTGCACTCGTACCTTCTCCTGGAGGAAGATGTGGAAGGCCATGAGTGTGAGGAAGCGGAAGTAGGCCGGCATGGAGACACAGCTATTGCTGTCCTGCGGACAAGAACGTGTCAGGGCCCAGGCCCTGTCACCTCTGCTCTGGGGAGGTGGGGTCCTTAGATGTGGAGCCCCCTCTGGGTCCCTCCAGCGCCCCCTACCCTGCACACCCACCAGCCCTCCTGCATGCGCACCTTGGTCTCCTCCAGCCGGTGGTAGAGGTGCCAGAAATGCTTGGTGAAGAGCTCAGGGCTTATGGGCTGCCCATTGATGCGGATCCGCTCCCGCACCTGCACCAGGTGGGGAGAGCTGCCGGGAGACCCGTGGTCATCGGAACTCCCTTCCCGAGTCCCTCAGACCTGTCTTCAGAAACCCAAATCTGACTGTGTCACTGCCCTGCTGACCATCCTTCTGTGACTTTCCTCTGGCTTCCAGTGTCTCAGCTCCTCACCCGGCCTCCCAGGCCCTGGTGGGGCTGCTGCCATTGGCCTCTGGGCTTCCCCTCTCCCACATCCCAACAGTTCCCTGTGCCCCAGGCCCCCTGGACTATCTATAGTTCCTCCAGCCTGCCCCCCTCACCTTGCTCAGTCTCGACTGAGTTGGCCCCTCCTCCAGAAAGAAAAGCAGCCCCACTCTATACCCCAACAGGCTGATCCGGAATGTGCTCTGGGCTCCAACAGGCCCCTGCCAACATGCCAACGTCTGCCCCCACAATGCCTGTTTTCTAGCCCTGGACAGCAAGGCTCCAGCTGTGTGCTCAAGATGCATCTCCAGGCTGGCCCACAAGGCTACATGGGCTGAAAGTCAAAGGCTGGGTTTTTACCCCAAAAAATATTTTTAAAAAAAATACTTTTTATTAAAGTTTCATTTTTTTAAAGTAATCTCCAGCCCTAACATGGGGCTCGAACTCACAACCCCAAGATCGAGAGTCGCACTCTGTACCCCGTCAGGCTGCCCCGCCCCAAAAATTATTTTAGAAGAGATTGTCAGCTTATATCTGAATCCTCCAAGCTCCGCTTGTATTATAAATCCCTCTCTACATTTATTTTGAACAATGAACTGTGAAGAGAAAATATGGCCTGAAATGATCTCAGCTGATTCCAGACAGCCACAGAAGGCACTTGATGGAACTAGTAAAATAAAAAGAAGCAAAAATCTTAAGTCCCTCCACCCCGAGGACCAAATCCTGAGCAATTAATCACCACCTTAATCCTACTGCTTGACTGATGGCCAGGTAGGGAGAGGCATGTGTAATACGGGGAAGAGTACCTCACGTCTGGTCCATACCCCATCCTCTGGTATGAGTTTTGGGTGCCTGACAGCAAGCACGAGGAGGTGCTGCCCCAAAGGGCAAAGCAGTGGCTGAGGCTGGCAGAGCAGAAGGGAGGCCTTGACACGCTGATATCATAAACTACCTAGACCTTAAGCCCTAATAAGCCAGGTTTTCTGCTCCTTACTGTAGAGACATCCAAACTGATAAATATTTCTCTGTGATTTTAAAGCTATACGTGAGGGCACCTGGCTGGCTCAGTTGGTAGAGCGTGCAACACTTGATCGTGGGGGGTTGTGAGTTCGAGCCCCACACTGGGTGTAGAGATTACTTAAAAAAATTTTTTTTAAATCTTATAGGAAAAAAAATAAAAACAGGATGTGGAATTTAAAAGTTAATAAAAGGGGCAGCCCCGGTGGCGCAGCGGTTTAGCGCCGCCTGCAGCCCGGGGTGTGATCTTGGAGACCCAGGATCGAGTCCCCACATCGGGCTTCCTGCAGGGAGCCTGCTTCTCCCTCTGCCTCTCTCTTTGCTCTCTCTGAATAAACAAATAAATAAATCTTAAATAAATAAATAAATAAATAAATAAATAAATAAATAAATAAATGTTAATAAAAGGGTATCTGACGATTCTTGCTATGTATTTAGTTTATACATCCAAGTTGCTATCCCCCTCCCAAATTTGTTTCATTACGAAAGTTCAAGACTGCCACAAACTGGGGCCAATATGTTAAAAGCTAATGGAATGGTTATTCCATTAATAAACCAACACTGGGCAGAGAGACAAGCAGTTGAGCTCCTGCTAGTTGGTTCCAAAGCCCTCCAGAGAGCTAAGAGATCCCACATTTCTCCACACCTCAGTACCTAAAGAATCCTGTCTTCAGGCCGTAGCTTCGGAGAATACGTTCCGTGAAGGCACAAGTGGAGCCCTAGAAAGAACAGGTCTTGTCTGGCACGCCTCACCCTCCCACACCATCAAACGGCTATCCTGCTCCTGAGTCCCATCCCTCACCTTCCCCTTGGTCCCAGTGACGTGAATGATGTTCAGCTGGTCCAAGTCTTCCACCTGAGACAGAGACAACTGCCTCAGCCGCAGACTCATAGATGGGGGAGGGCGGGGGGGGGGAAGGGGTGTCACTGGCCCCGCCCACCTTACCTGCAGACCACTCCGTGCCAAGTACAGCTTCATTGCTTCCAGCTGCGTTTGAGGATCACCCCGCTGGCGCTTTACCTGCTCCAGGTAGCCAGCATTGGTCTGCAGGGTATTCAGTGTGCGCACTGCATCCTAGCAACCACAGTCCCCAGGTAGCAGGTTAAGACCCACCAGCAGTCCACAGAAACAGAGGAACCCCAAGGCATCAGTGGCCAAGCCAGGGCACCAAGCCTACAAATGCCAGCCTTGTTGTCCCAGCCTAGAGGTTAGAGAAGTGGCATCTTTCCAGCCCTGGCAGAGATGAGAGCCTGTGGCAGTTCAGCCCCACCTAGGAGTGTCAGGCAAGCAGGTTACATGCGTAACGGGAAAAGCCTCGCTTCCTGTTCCCAGTCTTCACCCCCCACACCAGGGCCTTAGGTCTTGTTCCCTCCAATGACATCCACATCTATACTGGGTCCTAAATTGGGAGGGGACTGCAGGAGCAGAACCACAGAAGGCTGGGGTCTTAGAACTGGAGGAATTTGTACTAGGAATCCCTGGAAGTTTCCATGCCCAACCCTGAGGATGGGGCTCCGCATTCTGACCCAAAGAAGAGCTGCTTGAAGCATCCAGATGGAGGAGAGCAGGAGGCTCAGAGGAAGAAGGGTATATATACCTGGGGTCACCCAGCTGGCAAGGTGGGTAGCTACAGTCTCAGGAGAGTCTACCCTGGGGGTGAGAGTGCAGGTGCTATTTATTTCTCCTTAGGGTCCCAGCAGCTGGTTGGAGGCCCCACACCCATTAAACTGTTAACTTGCCTGGCAGGCAACAGGTGTGGTCTACGGAAACCAGCCCCAGCAACAGAGCCTGGTGTCAATTTTGTTTTCCAAATTCTTACCCCCACCAACATGGGGTGAATCCTGCCTGCCCCCCAGTTGCAGGTACTTTCCTGAATCCTGGAGACTCCAACCCAAAAATCTCAATTCTTGGATCTCTCAAGTGTGAATTCCTGAAACTCTTTACTCTCCCCCCAACCTCCACCACCCAACCGCTTAGTTGGGACTCTGGAGAAACTGGACCTCCTGTCACTGGGCACCCCTTCCCACAAGGCGGGACATCTTAGCCTCAGAATTCCCAGAATCGGCGGCCCCGGCCCAACTTCCTGGTGCCTGTCCCCACCCCCGGGCTCCAGGATGTCCCGCCCCCGAGTCCCCCACGGCCAGGCTCCCGGTCCACCCCAGCCTCAGGACCCGGAGTCCGGACGCCGTGTGACCCAGGCCCGGCCCACGTGTCATCATCGCACGACCGCTCGTCGGCCCGCCGGATACCTGATACTCCATGCCGGGCTCCTGCGGCGCGGGCCACGCGCTCAACCCTCGCCGCGCCTTGACCCCGGTCGTTGCACCGCGCGGGGAAACTGCTGCCAGGAAGAGAGCCACGCGCAGGTGGCGGCGTGCCTGCGACATCCTCCCGGCGTCCGCTACCACTCGCTAGGCCCGAGCAGGAGACGCCCCGCCCCGCCCCGCCCCGCCCCCGCCCCCGGCCAATCAGCGCCGCCCAGTGCGTCCTCCGGAACCAATAAGAATCCGCGGGGTGCCATATTTGTGAGGGGCAGGCCCGGGGGCGGGGCGGGTGGTTTCGCCCCTGTTTGTGAGGGGCACGCTCCCCGGAATGCCCTCCGCACGCGCTCAGCATCTCGAGGACTCGGCCACACCCCCAAAATAGTCCTAGTCTGCACCCCTGAGCCTGGTGATCCACGAGGACCAGCTCTGAGGCGGCTCAGAAGACGGAGCAGGCTTGGAGGGAGGTCCTTTAATTCAAGCCCAGAAATGTCACGCCTTAAATCACAGACCGCAGGCGGCGCGTGTTCGGCCTCTGCGCTCCTGAATCTGACAATCCGATTTCGAGGCGATAGACCAAAACCCAAGCACCTTCGCTACTGGGGCTACTACCGTCCCTGGGCAGCCTCGGAAGGCGTCCTGGAAGAAACGACATCCTAACAGAGGCCTGGGGATGAGGCGGGGTCCGAGAGGTGGCGGAGCAGCGGGAGTGGGGAGAGGTCTCCAGGCAAAGAGAGGGAAAGCAGGTGAAAAGCAAAGGGCTGAAGAGGGAGAGGGCGCGGTGGAGAGGGAGGAAGGGAGGGAGAGAGAAAACGAACTAACTAGCCCGAGGGAACTGCACTTCACCGGGTGGGGCCTAGTTGCCCCGGGGTGCCAGAATGCCTGATCCAGCAGGACCTTGTAGCCTAAGAAATTTGGATTAAATTTGGAGAACAATAAAATGGTTTTTAAAAAAGATAACAAGATCAGGTTTGCGCGTTGGAAGACTTACTGTGTGGAGAGTGAACTAGAGAGCCACGTGGGGAGGAGACATAATCTATCCTAGTTTAGGGGTGAGGAGGACTTGTCCCAGACTTTCCCGTTTTTGACCTTCTTGGCCAGAACTGCTAGCATGAAAAAAGTAGCATGGAGATTCCTTTTCTTTTCTTTTTTCTTTCTTCATAAGATATGCCTGTCATTTATTCTTCAGCCCTCTGTAGGATTAAAAAGTCCTTTTCGCATCACATTGCCATGCTCCCTGCTCTTGGTCCTCTTTTCCATGTACTCCTTCAAGCATTGTCTCATCTCCTGATCGAAATCATTGCAATGACCAAACAATTTCAGAATGCTGTGATTTTTATGACATTCCTTAAGCAAGTTAATCAAGACATTGCATTCTTCAGTGTGCAGGTGTAGAGAGATAAGACAATGCATCTTTAGAAGGTGAAGGAGCACAACAGAGCAACCTGATTATCGGCCACACCCAGAGGGCTGAAGCTACAGTCACCAGCGGAGACTCCCCATCCAAAGGCTGGTGGCCTGGGCCCTGGGCAGCTCCCAGTGGCAAAAGCTCCCATGCCCTCCACAGCTGACCGGGCTCAGAGATGCCCTTTTTATAGCTCAGGTCACAGAAAGGTGTATGGATGGGGGGCTGGGGGGCGGGGTTGCTATAGACAACACTCTAGGGAAGTTCCCACAGGCAAAAGATAATCCTTCAAACAACTGATTCCAGCACCTCCCTCCCTCTTTCCTGCCAGCATTGGGGGTAAATATTTATCAGAGATTGTTTGATTTTTGAAATAAACATATGACATGTTGGGAAGATTCTGTCATTGGCCGGACTTCTGCTCTTTACATCACTGTTGGGCATCCCGACTCTGGCCCCATGGGAAATAGATGCTTTCCCTTCTTGGTTTTCTTCTCCTTCTCTTCCTCCTCCTTCTTCCTCTTCTTCTTCATTGAAATGTTCTCTATGCGTATACATGCATATAATAACTGCATAGAAATGATCATAAAAAGGAGCTTTAAATGTTTTTTGCTTTGTGGGATCCTGGCGGGCTCAGTCCGTAGAGCATTCAAGCCTCGATCGTGGGATAATTAAGTTCAAGCCTCATGTTGGGTGTAGAGATTACTTAAAAATAAAAATCTTTAAAAATAAAAAATATTTTTCTTTGCTCACCCCTACCTCTTAAATTCCTCCTTTGGTGACATCCAAGTATGCATCCCATCATGTTTTCTAAGCACATGAGATGACAGACACATCTAGACATCTATAGGACTTTGTCGATGTGCATGACAATATTTTCTGCACCTTAACACTTTTTTTTTAAACATTTTATTTATGAGAGGCACAGAGAGAGAGCGAGGCAGAGACACAGGTAGAGGGAGAAGCAGGCACCTTACAGGGAGCCCGATGCGGGACTAGATCCCCAGGATCATGCCCCAGGACCACATCCTGAGCCCCTGAGCCGAAGGCAGACACTTTAACCGCTGAGCCACCCAGCATCCCATCATCTTAACACTCTTATCCAACAATAAGCTTACAGGGATCCCTTGAAGATACTGACTTAGCAGATAGTTAAAGAGCACTTGTTTGAGCCATGCCCTGTTCTAAACACCTTCTATACAGTTGGTCATTTATCCATAATGACCCTATAAGACTAGTATTAATGTTACTAGTATTAATGGCCTGTTTTCACAAGTGAGGAAACAGGCCAATTGCCTCGCTCCTGCCCTTGTGCTGGGGCGGGGACCCTGCTAACTCAGTGGCAGTACTATATTGCACCAACCACTTGCCTGCTGAGGGGCATTCATGTCACCTTCCATCTGTGTTTTGCCTGCTGAGGGGCATTCATGTCACCTTCCATCTGTGTTTTGTCTCTGGGGACAGCATGTGCCCCAGGGGGTTTTGCTTCTGTGGGTAAGATCCCCTGTAATGAGAGTTTGGGGTCTATGGGTATTTGCAATTCTTTCCCCTCACACTGTAACATTTGCATCCCACCAACTGTGGGTGAGGATACCCCATTCCCAGAATGTCCCCCAGACTGCTGGGTGTAGAGTACCTTGTCACTGTTACTCTGCATTTCCCTGGCTGTGGTAAACGTGAGCATTTTCCATACATTTATTTCTGTAAACTGCCTCCCTCATCCTTGGCACACTTTCCTACTGTCTTTTCATCCCCTTCTCGGCAGTTATAAAAGCATTTGGGGATCAAAGACATTAGTCCTCAGTTCTGTCCTGTATACACCAAGTTTTTTTTTTTTTTTTTTTTTAAGTAGTCTTGTAGTAGTTTTCAAAGTAGTTTTGTTCTGTTGTTGTTGTTAAGTTACTGTTGGGGGCTTAACTTAAAATTCACAAACCCGAGATCAAGACCTGAGCTGAGATCATGAGTCAAGCGCTTAAATGACTGAGCCACCCAGGGGCTCCCCAAATGTTTTTTCTTGATCTACTATGGGTGGCCTCAGTTGATCCATATATAACAGGGTATACTGGAGCTCCAGGTTATTCCTTCAAGAATGAGACCGCAGGGAAAATAAGATGCCAGGAAGGAGTCTCTCTTCTCCCAGGTCAGCTGGAAAACTCCATTTAACTACATTCCTAAATCTTAACCGATCTCTTTCCTTTTGCCCTGAGCAAAGAAGTCTGTTGATTTCCCCCTCTCTAGAGCGGACTGCATTTGCAATCTTAACAATCATTGAGCTACCGACTTCTATTCCAGTTGGGAACAGAATAGATGTAAAGGCATGAAGGCAAGCAGCAGCCCAGAAAATTCTGGGGGTGTACCTGGTATCATCCCAGTTGTGTAGGCAATTATAAGTGGTGACCAGGGCTTTGGCAAAGCCACCCAGTGGCCTTGGGCAGGTCATGTCTCCTTTCGCCTGGACCTCTGTTTACTCCATGGTCTCTAAGGACAATGGTCATCATAGCCACAGACACTGGGGAATTTGTAGAAGTCATTTAACGGGGTGGGGGTAGAATAGAGTTATCTTCTTTTCCTATTTTTATTTTGTTTTTAAATCCTAATATTTTGAGGGAGGGGACGCATGGGTGGCTCAGTTAAATATCTGAGTCTTGATTTTGGCTCAAGTCATGATCTCAGGGGCAGCCCCAGTGGCGCAGCGGTTTAGCGCAGCCTGAAGCCCGGGGTGTGATCCTGGAGGCCTGGGATCGAGTCCCACATCGGGCTCCCTGCATGGAGCCTGCTTCTCCCTCTGTCTCTGCCTCTCTCTCTCTCTCTCTGTGTGTGTGTCTCTCATGAATAAATAAATAAAATTCTTTAAAAAAAAAAAAAAAAAAAGTCATGATCTCAGGATTGTGAGATCAAGCCCCTCCTCTGGCTCTGTGATGGGCATGGAGCCTGCTTAAGATTCTCTCTTGCTCCCTCTCCCTCTGCCCCTATCCCCTCCCTACTCTCTCCAAAAAAGATAAAAATTCAAAATAAAATAAATCCTAATATTTTTTGATGGATAATACATCATATCATTCAATTAGAAGTACAGAAAATACACAATGAAAAGCTTCTCTCCCACACCAGGTCCCAGCATCAATAATAGCTCTCTCCAGTCAGTTATGTTTCCTGTGATCTCTTCAGAGATATGTCATGCATTTGCAAGCAAATATAGAGATTTCCCTTTTATACTTGCAGATAGCAGACCATATACACAAGTCTGCATTGTACTTTTTCCATGTACCTTTATATCCTGAACCTTATTTTGGACCATGTTGGTACATAAGAGCTGCCTCACTGGCTAATTTGTTTTTTTTGAAGCTGCTCAGTACTCCTGGTGCGGAAGTACTACTGTGGATTTCGCCAGTCTCCTACTGATGGACATTTAGGTTTCTAATATTTTGCCATCACAAGCAATGTTGCAGTGGGTAACATTTTACCCTCATCATCTCTTCCATGTGTGAGCACATCTGATGGATGAATTCCAAGAAGTGCAATTGCTAGGTTAAAAGGGATTGGCATTCAACATCTTCATACATATTGCCATATACACATACACATCGTTCTCCAAAGGGGTGGGATTAGTTTCCACCTCCATGCCTCCACGGGGCACAAGCTGGCCATTTCCTCCACAACACAGACCTTAGCCAACTTTGATCCTTGCCAATTGCACAGGTGGAAAAATGGATTCTCAAGGTAGTTATCATTTGCATTTATTTTATTTGGAGGATGCTAAGCACTCTGTCTTATGTTTAAAAACCATATGTAGGGGCAGCCCGGGTGGCTCAGTGGTTTAGTGCTGCCTTCAGCCCGGGGCATGATCCTGATGGCCCCGGATCGAGTCCCACATCAGGCTCCCTGCATGGAGCTTGCTTCTCCCTCTGCCTGTGTGTGTCTCTCGTGAATAAATAAATCTTTAAAAAATTTATTAAAAAATAAAAACTAAAAAAAAAACATTTGTATGTATGATTTGCTAACCTCCTTTGTATCATTGCTTTTTATTTTTTTAAAAGATTTATTTATTTATTCATGAGAGACACAGGCAGAGGGAGAAGAAGCAGGCTCCTCACAGGGAGCCCGATGTGGGACTCGATCCCAGATTCCCGGATCATGACCTGAGCCAAAGGCAGGCACCCAACCACTGAGCCACCCAGGCATCCCTATTTTTTATTTTTTATTTTTTTTAAAGATTTTATGTATTTATTCATGAGAGACAGCAGAGAGAGAGAGAGAGGCAGAGACCTAGGCAGAGGGAGAAGCAGGCTCTGTGCAGGGAGCCCAATGTGGGACTCGATTCCAGGATTTCAGGATCAGGCCCTGAGCCGAAGGCAGATGCTCAACCAATGAGCCACCCACGTGTCCCCATTGCTTTTTATTTTGAAAGTCACAGATGTTTATAGAAGAAAACAGAGAAATGTGTAAAGGAAAAAAATCATAGGCACCTTCATCACACACCTGGAAAACCAATGTTGGCTTTTTAGTTCCAGGATGAAAGTATTCATGCTCTCCAGAAAGGACAATAGAAACAAAGCCATTGTCTGGAGAGAAAAAGAAAACAGGGATGCAAGAAAACTGGCAAGTGGGTCAGTGTCCCCCCACTGGAAGCAGATCTGCAGATGTATGTAGAGGGGAGCAAGGGCCAGGAATTCTAATTTAACCCCTACCCTCTCAAAGAGAAAGGATGTCATCCGTCCATCCATCCATCCATCCATCCATCCAATTCATTCACCTCTGTGCCAGACCCTGGGCTTGGTGCTGGAGACACTGGGTTCTGGGGACAGATGGCCAAGTCCTGCTTGCAGAGTGCCCTGTTCGATGTGAGAAGACAGTAAAGAAGGAAACTCACAAAGGAACATACATCTTTGCAAACCCTGATAACCCTGATTAGAGCCATTCTCACTGCTATAGGGGCAGGAGGCTGAGGTCCCAGAGAGGGACAGAGACAGCTTGGGGTCACACAGCAGGTCAGCAAAGGCCCTATGCTGGGCCCCAGGGTGGACTTTTTAAACTCAGATCAGCCTGTGTCACCGCCCCCTCTCTTGGCCCATCATGCCCTCCAGATTAATAAAGCCCATAAGCTCACTGTTGCCCAGCTTCCACCTCACCTCACTTGCCTCACTAACCACCTTAGCGCACCATCCTTACAGCTGGCCAAGGACTTCAGGAATTGGTCTGGGTGTCTTCCACTTCCAAGCTTTTGCTCACATTTACCTTTGCCTGAAATACTTTTCCTCTATACTTTTCTCCTTTGCTTTTTCGGGCAGGTTGCTTTCAGTTAACATTTATTAAACACTTATCCCTGTACTTGACGTTGCAATCTCTTTTTGTGTTCTTGAAAAGTGTGTGAATTAGAGATTGGCCCCATTTTATAGATAGAGAAATCGAGGTTTGTCTGTTGTCAATGAGCTGGGTGGCCCTGGGCAATTTGCTTCCCCTCTCTGATCCTGTCTGACCCTTTGTCTCCTCCTTAGTAGGGTGAGAGCTGAATGAGCTCTGTCCTAGCCCATAATTTCTGGGGATATCTATGGGTGGATATTTCACTGAGGACAAGTCTCCAAAGGCTACCACACTCCAGAGCCTGGACTAGAGGGGTCCAGTGGTTCTTTTCTTGCTTAACGGAGACCAAGGGAGGTTCGAGCTCATTGGTAGGTTTGTACAGAAGCCTGACAGCCCCCGGCCCCGGGGTTTTAACCCTTTGATATAAAGACTCCTCTACCACCCAATATCTATTTACATCTATCTATCTATCTATCTATTTATATCTATTTACATCTAGTGACCTATAAGAAAACACTTATTCTGTAATTGGGGGAAGAAAATTTGCATTAGAGGGAATTCCATATCCCCAGTGGTGTGGCTATGCCAAACTCACACCCTTGAGTCTGGATACTAAGGTGTTTATGGATTTAGTTGGAGGGCAACCGGGGCCTTAAAAATAGGCCTCCCTCTGATCCTGTAATTCTATTTCTAAAAATGACCTTGAGGAATCGATTGGAACTGTGCTCTGAGCCCCATGAGCCATGTTGATCACCCTCCATCTTAGGTGGCAGGTTATAATACAAGGCTCATGATGCCCTCCTTCCTGAAACCCTTTGTTCTCTGTGCTTCCCTGACACCTCCCTCCCTGGTTCTACTTCTTCCTTCTTCCTGCTTGGCTGCACCTTCCCCACCCCCTGCCCATGTTGGAGGGCCCCAGGGATCATGCTTCTCTCTCTCTAAGGTCCCAGGTCTGGGATGATGTCTGAGTTTCTTTTTTTTTTTTTTTAATAGATTTTTTTAAATTTTATTTATTTATGATAGGCACACACAGAAAGTGAGAGAGGCAGAGACATAGGCAGAGGGAGAAGCAGGCTCCATGCAGGGAGCCCGACGTGGGATTCGATCCCGGGTCTCCAGGATCGCACCCTGGGCCAAAGGCAGGTGCTAAACCGCCGCGCCACCCAGGGATCCCGATGTCTGAGTTTCAAGTGCTACAGACATGAGTGGCCTCCTGACATCTCCCCCAGGCTTGACCACAGCAAGCACCTTAAACTGGTCATATCCATAGCATGTGTTCCCTTGTGTTCTGCCCTGAAACCAGCCAGCCAGCCAGGCCTTCCCAGCTTGGGACACAGCTTCACCAACTGCCCAGCTGCCCTCACCTTGGGTTTCCCTCACCCCAAACCCCACCCATCCACAGCCTTTCCAGCAGCCACAGACTTCCCTCCATGTCACCACTGCTGCTCTGCCCTGTCTGTAGTCTTGCTGCTGCTCCTTTGGACACACACAAGCATTCTCTTGTCATTTAAAAAGAAAATCAGATCTTGTCTCTGTTCTGCTAAACCCCTTCAGTGAATTTCCACAGCATTTAGGGTTACATCCAAACTTTTGTACTCACCATCTTTTACCATCGCCTCAGCCCTGCTGGCCTTCTCTGGGATCCTCAGATACACCTGCTCACACCCATCTCTGCAAAGGTCCACACCTAGTGAGCCCTCGGCATTAAAAGTACTCATGTCATCCTCACAATAGATTTTTGAGCACTTTGATTATCCTCATCATACACATGGGAAACTGAGGCAGAGTGGTTACTCAGCCGCCAAAGGTCACACAGAGAGAATGTATGACAGAGCCTTAGGGCCTTTGCATTGGTGGTTCCCTCTGCCTGGATCATTCTCCACAAAGTTCCCATGACCGACTCCCTGTCATACCAGGTCTCTGCTCAAATGTCGTCTTCTTGCCACATTCTGTTCACCATCTGCCCTTTTGTTTAGCCACTGGGGATACTGAAGCCCAGCAACGGGCTATTACTGACCTGGAACTAGGCATGGCCCACATGTTCTTGGGGTGTTCCTGGGGTCCCCACTCATGGCCAAGAGGGGCCCTCAGAGGGCACCAGACATGTGATGCAAGGCCTTGTGGTGGGCCAGGCCACAGAGAGGCTGGCTTCAGCCCGGCCTCCTCCCCCGGGGCCCGACGCTCTTTGGACTGGCTGATACCTTCTCTGCTCAAACCTGCAGACAGCTGTCTTCCTGACCTCCAGTGGGAAGAAGGGTGTGGAATTTTTTTTTTCATTTGCTTATCTCACTCTGCAACCACAATTGTCTTCAGCACCTCCTCCCTGGGGTGTGAGATTTATGAGCCGTGTCCTTGCCAGGTGCTGTACTGAGCCCTTCTGGCCAGGGAGGAACTGAGGACCAGAGGTGCAGAATCACCTGCGAAGCTCACCAGCTGGCAAGTGGCGGAGCAAGGATTCGGCTTAGTCCCAACTCCATTTGATTCCAGCTGCTTCCGGTTTATTTATCTTTTATTTCCTCTCTATACCCAGAGTGGGGCTTGAACTTACAACTCCCCCCCCCGCCCCCCCCCCCCCGAGATCAAGAGACATGCTCCACTGACAGAGCCAGCCAGGTGTCCCCAGCTGCTACTGATCAAGCTTGGGAATCCTTGGCTATTTTTTTTTCATTTGTGACTTGGATTTTCTTTGATAATAGCTAATATGAATTCTTTCTAAACATCAGCACTGTGCAGAAATCTTTATGCAATGCTTCTGTTCCTGGACCCATTTCTCAGAGAAGGCAAAAGAAGGCCTAACAGGGAAAATAGCTTAGTCACTCAAGGACTCTGTAACACGGGCTCCAGACTCCACCCTCAGGCCACCCCTGGACCCTGCCCCCACCTGCCCTGTGTCCTGCAAGGGCACCTGTGACCTGGTCATTTGATCAATGGGGCTCTGGCCTTGAGCTGGCTCTTATTTCAGAGGGAGACCTTACTGCCTCAAGGAGCCATGCAAAATGCCAATACCCCATAGCTCTTGGAGTGTTCTCAATTCTCTCTCCCCTGCTGAGGGGACCCACACCGTGTGACCCTGGGCAAGTCACCTCACCTCCCTAGGGTCCTGACCTGTAAGGTAAGGGGGCCTGGATGACCTCACGGGGGCCACTGCTCTCAAACCCTTGCATCTGGGGCCACCCCTCCTCTGCTGCTGGGCAGAAGGTTCTATGGGTCAGGTGGTCTGGGTAAAGAGTGGCCTGGCCTGGCGTGCAGCCCCAGGCTGGCTAATGGCAGCCTTAAAATTCTGGCCTGGACTTCAGACTACAGTCCCAAGAGGGAGGGAGGTGCTGACTCACTGTGTGCCCATTCAACAGAGGAGAAAACTGAAGGTTGTTGAAACCAAGTGACTTGTCTAGTGCCTGTCAGGTCCTGAACCTTGATCTCCTCACTCAGACTCCTGCAGCCAGGCGAGTTCTATACCAGCTCCAGCCAGTGTTCACCCAAGCCAGGCTGGAAGGTGGGGGGCCGGCCTGGGCCAGTCTCCTCACCTCTCTGAGCCCCATTTCCTCATCTGTAAAGCAGAGAATGCTGTCATGCCCACTTCAGAGGGGTGCGGTGAGGCAGAATGAGAGGGTGCTGGGCCTGGAGCCCAGAGCAAGCTCCAGATGGGGGTTAGAAATTCAATAGGCTAGATGCTTAACAGTTCACTATCGTACCTTCCAGATCTATAAAATAGCAACAACATCAGCAGGGGACCAGGGCTGCCACTATTACTATTATTCTTACTATTATTATTATTTAAATGGAGCTAACAACCCTTCTTTATGGAGCAGTCAGAATTTAATCTGGTGAGATCCAGTGTAAGAACCATGTCAACAGGGCAGCTCCCGTGGTGCAGCGGTTTAGCGCCGATCCTGGAGACCCAGGATCGAGTCCCACGTTGGGCTCCCTGCATGGAGCCTGTTTCTCCCTCTGCCTGTGTCTGTGCCTCTCTCTCTCTCTCTCTCTGAATAAACAAATAAATAAATAAATCTTAAAAAAAAAAAAAAAAGAAAAAGAGCCTGGAGCACAGGAAGCCCTGTGAGGGGGCCTCTGCACCTCCCAGTCCTGCTATCAGTTCTGCCTTGGGGACCCCTCCTCAAGAGCTTCCCCCCAACCACAGCGGGCAGGGTTTCCCATGGAGCCTCTGGCCTGGTTAGAAGGTGGAGCTGAGACCCACAGGGGAGGCCCCTGATCGCCCCAAACCCACAGAACAAGATTTTAGAGAAGACAAAGTTTTCCCCTGGGGCCTTGCCAAATGTGGGTTATCACTGTTGATGACCTTGGGCCCCCGAGGGAGTAGTTACACGTTACACAGAAGAAAGATCTAAGCTTAGAGAGGCAGGAGTTACCTGCCCCAGGTAACTTTACCAAGCTCTCCTACCTGGAAGGAGGGAGTTTTAGCTGAGAAAGGGCTTGCAGATGGGCCCGGCTGCTCCATGGTAGCTTCCCACTGCACCTTCTCAGCCAGGAGGTTGCCAGAGACCTGGTACCGTTCATCCCTGGGCTTCCTGCACCCTAACGGGGCTGGGCACAGAGTGATCCCTGAGTGAGGGCGCCTCTGTCAAATCCCCTCTGCCCAGGGCTTGGCTGGGCTAGAGGAAGGAGGGGGTGTTGGGGGGATTCCCTCTCCCTGCCTGTTGGCCTTGGCCAGGGCCTCCCCAGGGCCCAGGGAAGAAGGTCTTAGCTGATAGGTGCCTGCTCTCATCCTGGGATGGGCCTAGGGAGGGACCTCTCTGGTGAATCTCCCGGGTTAAATAACAGCCCAGGGAGGCTAAAGGTGAGTGGGAAGGTGGGGGGTGTGCTGTGCAGAGAGAAGGGAGCCCTTGAGAAACTTCCAGACCTTGGGGCTGGGCTTCCTGCAGAGCCAGGCTGGCCTTATCTGGCCTCTCTTATCACAGCCCACCTCTCCTCACAGTTAGGGCCGTTGGTCCTGGCCCTGCCAGGCTGGGAGCCCCCTGCAGCAGAGGCAGGACACCCAGGCACTCTCGACCTGAGGAGTCAGAGGCTGGGTTTTCCCAAAAAGGAGCCAGGACAAAGACAGAGTTCCCCGCCTGCAGGGTGAAATGGAGGGCTGGCCCCCCCAGGGCTGGTGGAGGCCTTTCCACCCCCACCCCCCTTCAACCATCAGCTTCCATGGGCAGACCCGCTGGAGTGGGTGCCACTCGCAGATGCCAGGCCCTCCTCTAGCTGCCTCAGGGTAACACCCCACGAGGCCCTGCCCTCTGGGAGCTTTGGTTCCTGACCACGCATCTCTCTCCACAGACAGGGCAACTCCTTCTGCATGCCAGGGGTTGAGGCATGGTTAGTCCAGGCCTCCCCTCTGGGCAGTTCTGTGTTGGGGGACCTTGGAGCCAGCAGCTCCAGGGCTTAGGGCCTGCTTTTTGATTGAAAATACGGTTTGGCTGCATGAGTGAAAATACGAAGTAAGGAAACAGGAGAAAACACAGAGAAACGTGAAGAGCAAAACCATCCAGGAACAACCAGGGGTAATGTTTTAGTGTGATTCCTTATTTTTCTTATAAAATGAGTTCAAGCAATAGAACTGGAACATCTTTCTAATGCTATGCACGTGCTGCCCGAATCCCAACCAGCAGCGTTGGTTGGCCAGAGGCACCCACCTGGACACGGGAGTCCCAGGTCTGGACGTGCAGTGAAGGCAAAGAGCTGCTCTAACTTACCGAAGCTGAGGGAGGTTCTCCCAGCTTTTCCCCACACAGGGCTGCCCTGAACGTCGTGGACACACTGGGAGGAGGTAGCAGAAAGGGGGTTAGGGGAGTAGCCTTTGTGTGGCCACTGCACACCTGGCCACATGGCCCTTCTGTCTACAGGACGAGAATCAACCCAGAGACGTGCCGTCTCTACCGGGTCATTCCACGATGTCATTCCACGATGTCTTGGCTCTCATGTGAGACTAGCCAAGACTAGTTGGATCCCCACTCCTCCTTTACAGATGTTCCTGCTTCCTGTCTTTGATCCCCTTTGTCTTGTTTCCCAGGAATCCTACAGCTCCTGGTAAGCCTTCACCCAAAGCACCCACCACTGACCCCAGGGTAGCGTGGCCTGATGGTCAGCCCTCACTCCCATCAGCATGGGACCATCAGAAGCACTTGTCCAAGCCACCACTCCCTCCTGCCCAGAACACCCTCTCCCTGGCCCCTGCTTACCTCATCATTCCTGCTCTTGATTTCCTGAGGACATCTGAACACTGGAGGACCCAGGGGGCCATCATCTCTGTTCTCTCTTGCCATGTGATCTCCTCCTGCCCTGGACCATTACAAATCATGGTGCTGACAGCTCCCAAAGGTGTACCCCCAGTTCAGACTCTGGGGCCCTGAGCTAGCCTTCGATATACACCCGCCAACTCCACTGGATGTCCATCTGTTCTCTCCATCTTACCATGTTGGACCACCCATGCCTTGGCCCCACCTCCTGCAGCCTTCCCAGTCTCAGGGATGGCAGCCCCAACCTCCCTTCCAGCAAAGCCCGGGACTCTTGGACTCCTTTCATTCACTCATCCAACCTGAAAACACTTACCCTCATAGCATCATCACATAGATTGACACACTTACCACCAGCCGCATTACCAGGCTGGTTCAGGCTCTCATCGCCTCATGCCTGGATTATTACAGCCCTGTTTCCCCTGCGTCCAGCTTTCAACAGAGACACTCTGACCTTTTAAAACGCATGTCCCAGGAAGCCTGGGTGGCTCAGCGGTTTAGTGCCACCTTCAGCCTGGGGTATGATCCTGGACCCGGGATGGAGTCCTACATCGGGCTCCCTGCGTGGAGCCTGCTTCTCCCTCTGCCTGTCTCTGCTTGTCTCTCTCTTTTTCTGTGTCTCTCACGAATAACAAAATCTTTAAAAAATATAAATAAAAATTATAAAAATAAAATGCATGTCCCCCTCCGCACAAGGCTCTCTGAAAGCTTCCTAGCCTTGGGTCCTGGCACTTGTGCCACCCTCTACCCGACCCCTCCCCACGTCCCATTTCTCTCGGGGTTTCTGCTCCTGTGTCACCCTGAGCCCCTCCCACCCTTTCCCCACTATTCCACTTTATTGTTTGCCACACAATTTATCCCATCAGACTAGTTCGAACCAACTAGAATGTGAGTTCCATAGAGGTGGGGGTGGCCACTGCTTGATAGCTGTATTGGGTTCAGAAAAGTCTGGTCCTTGGAAGACACAGACAATACATGCTGAACAAAGGAATGAAACAATCAGGCTGGTAGTGAGGATGCAATGAGACTGTCACTGTATCAGTGGAAATGTCTTTTTTTTTTTTTTAAGATTCCATCTATTTTAGAGAGAGAGCTCGAGTGGGAGGGGCAGAGGGAGAGAGAGAATCTCAAATAGACTCTACGCTGAGCATGGAGCCCAACATGGGGCTTGATCTCAGATCATGACCTGAGCCCAAACTAAGAGTCTGAACCGACTGATCCACACAGGTACCTCAGCAGTGGAAACTTCTGTAAGAGAAATTGCTGGGTCAGAGAACAAGAGCCTCTGCAGTGCAGCTTTCTATCTCCTTCAGAGAGAAAAAAAAAAAAACAAAAAAACGCACCTCTGACAATTTAGGCCAGCCCTGTTTTCCCTCATGTTAGGTCATTCAAAACTATTGACTCCAAGGGCGCCTGGGTGGCTCAGTCAGTTGGGTGTCAGACTCTTGGTTTCCACCTGGGTCATAATCTTGGGACTGTGATATCAAGGGCCCCCGCCCCGGGCTCTGCGCTGGGTGTGGAGTTGGCTTGGGATTCTCTCCCTCAGCCACCCCCCGGCCCCACCCCATGCACAAAGGAATTCATTAAAAATCATTTTAAAATAAAACTATTGACTCAATAACCATTAGGACAACTTGCAGTTGTTTCCATATGGATTTGATTACTTACTAACTATACTGACTTGGATTGAAGTCCATGTCCATCTGGAACTTCAAAATGTGACCTTATTTTAAAAGATCTTTGCAGATGTAGCTGGTCGAGATGAGATCATACCGGATCAAGATGGGTCCTAAATCCATTGAGTGTTGTCCTCATCAGAGATAGCCACACATAAAAGAAAGAACACGAGGTGAAGACAGAGGAAGAGACTGGAGAGGTTCATCTACAAGCCAAGGAAGGCCAAGGACTGCCAGCCATCACCAGAAGCTAAGGAGACAAGGCATGGAACATTCTCTTGCAGAGTTCTGCTGATAGACCCTGCTGACACCTGGGTTTCACCTGGATCTCACTTTTAGCTTCTGGAACAGTAACAGAATAAATATGTTATTTATATGTTATTATATGTTAACCCAATCTGGTTAGGTGATTTCCTATGGCAGCCCCCCAAAACTAAAACACTAGTCAAGAGGCCTTGGTGGCTGTTAAACATCTGCCTTCGGCTCAGGTCATGATCCCAGGGTCCTAGGATCAAGACCTGCATCAGGCTCTCTACTCAGCGGGGGTCTACTTGTCCCTCTCCCATTCCCCCTGCTTGTGCTCTGTCTCAAATAAAACCTTAAAAAATAAAAACAAAAAAGAGGGTTTTTTTGTTTTGACCTCTGGCCTTTTATGAAGCTCAGATCTGGATCAATTTCTATAGGGACAGATACGATAGTAAGTTTTACCCAACTTCCTTTGGGGCCCCCCTTCAAAAGACATCCTCCTGTGACAGAATATAGAATTTGCCCTAAGCGTGCCTGTCCCCAGCTTCAGACTCACAGGGAAGTATCTACCAAAATGTGCTCTCCTCCAACGATTGCAGCTCTGTCGCAAGACATGCCAACCTTCCCACTGCTGTTTGGGGCCTGCTCACCATTCTAACCCCAGTGACTGCCACCTCCCCAAGCCCCTGGAGATCCTTCAACTGCTCTGGTCCTTTCTTGCCTCCCCTTGGCCACCAACTACTCAGCAGCCTGAAGGACCTTTGCAAGTTACAGATCTAACTCTTGTCACTTTGATCGAGAGCCTTCTGCAGCCTTCTGTGCTCATGAGTCAAGGTTGAGCACTTCTGTCAGCCATGGGACATGGATTCACCATTGCAGATGCAGCTCACAGCAGGCCCTCCCCAGTTCCCTCTCTCTGGGGAACTAAGATCCTGCCTCATGTGTCTTTACTCTCCCTTGGACACCAAGTGGACAGGGAGAGCAAAAGAGCATCACAGCACCTGCTTGTGCAGGAGCATGACAACAGTGTTCTGGAAGGTACACACACACTCACACAAACCCTCCAACAGACAAAAGTACTCTGCAATTATGTCTGGGGACATGAACTGGGATGAAGAAAAGAGTCAAGACTTGACAAATCCAATCTCGATGGTTAGACCCAATGTGCCAGCTACAGGGTTAAGAGCTGGGGGGGTCTGAACACAGAACACAGTACATAGCCACTTACTGGAAAAAAAAAAAAAAGTCAACTTTAATTATAACTGACCAAACTGCGTCCAGGAATGTCTCCAAACTGAACAAAAGAAACACGATAAAATTCTCTATTTAAGAAACCAAGTTTTTGCCAACCCCAGGCTTCTGAGGGTTGGGCCAAGAGTAGCCCATTCCTGAGGCTGCTTCTGTCCCCCACACAAGTTTCTCATCCCAAGAGGAGGGCTGGCGACAGGCAAGGGACCTGTCCCTTCCTCCCATCATGCTCAGAAAGTCACTGGTGGGGTGTGCCTCTTCTCCTATCCCATTCTTGCATGAAAGTAAACGGAGAACCTTTGGGCATCATCTTGAAAGCCAGGGAACAAGGCGAGGGGCCTCAGCGCCCTCCTGGACTTTCAGCCAAAGCTTTGCTCCAGTCCGCTCAGCGGGCATTCCCAGTGCCCAGGGTGGGGAGTAAATGAAATAAGCACTAGAGAAAACTCAAATGCCCCACAATCTCCACAATGCAAGTCACATAGCAGAAAAAGAAATGAAACTGCCCTAATGAAAAGCGTGGGCAGCCGGCCCTCAGAAGACACGCTCGAATTCCGTCTGGTTGGTGGTGGCAGGATTGCGGCTCTGGTTGGTGGATTGCTGGGTGATTTGACTGCCCTTCCGGCGTGGCGGCGCCAGATACTCGAACATGGATGTCAGGTGGGTAGAGAGCATGCCCTTGAGATCCGAGGGCATGGGGTCCGACCAGAAGAAGTCATGGTTGAGGGCGTCATCACTGTCGATACGCTGTGCAGGATCCAGCACTAGCAACTTGTCGATGAGGTCCAGCGCGTAGGGGTCACGCACATAGGCCTTCAGCCTGTCTTTCACCTTCCGTTTCTGGCCCTTCACCAGGTCCAGCTTCTCAAAGAGCTCATACTTGTCCACATTGGGCCATACCTGGGTAGGAGGCACGGGAAGAAGACGGTCAGGGGGTGTGTGGCTTGTCCCCTGGTTAGGCACCCGAAGGGACTACAGCTTCTCCTTTCAGATGCTCCCAGACCACCCATGGAGGGTGAACTTGACCTCTCCAAGGTAGAAGCAGCAGTGACCACGTGTCTGGCACACACCAAGCGCCAGGCCCTTTTACGTGGTCATCTGAAATATGTCCACCAAGCCTGATACAGGCATAGTTGTTTCACGGAAGAGAAACTCAGCTCCGAGGTGAGGGATGCAAACGCCCTCCCCAGGGCCATGAACTGTGATGGAAGTGAGACTCAAGCATAGCCCATGCGACTCTAAAGAGCAGCCCCTGTCCCTCCACCAGCCACCTCTCCAGAACTTTCCTGCTATTGCACTCCCCACTCCTCCCTTGCCAGGAGGACTTCTGGATCTCTGCATCCTGTGGGGACCAGGGGCCCAGGCAGCCTGGCCACGCACCTCAGGGGTGATGGAGCCACAGAGCTGGCTGATGAGGGCAAGCTGGTGTTGCTCGGTGTTGCCCTGCATGATAGGGCTGCGGGTCCACATCTCGGCCATGATGCACCCAGCACCCCACAGGTCAATGGGGGGGCCGTAGTCCCGCTCCCCTGGGAAGAAGAGCGCACCAGGAGGGCCCCTTGAGCCCGAGGGCCTCCTGAGACGCAATGCCCCAGGGCCGGCGGCTCAAGAAGCCCTGGCAGTGGGGGACTGAGGCCGGGTAAGTGCCCAGCCCCTGCCCCACTCCGCCCGCTCGGGAGTCCTCACCGAGCAACAGCTCCGGAGGCCGGTACCAGAGCGTCACCACACGGTTGGTATAGCGATTGGGCTGGCTGTTCTTGGCCAGGCTGAAGGCCCGGGCCAGCCCAAAGTCGGCCAGCTTCAGAACCCCATCGCGAGTGATGAGCACATTAGCTGCCTTCATGTCCCTGTGCAGGATCTGCAGGAAGCGCAAGAGGGCTCAATCAGGTTTCCAAGGGGAACCCTCAGTCGCACCCACCCAGCGGTGGGAGCCGAGGCCCACCCCAGCCCGGGTCTCTCTTACCCCATGCTGACCCCCACCTTGTTTCTGTGGATATAGTAGAGGCCGTTGAGCAACATCTGCATGACCTTCTTGATCTCAGACAGTGTGAACTTGACCAAGACATTGCTCAGCAGCCCAGCAAGATCGTGCTCGCAGAAGTCAAACACTAGGTATATACTGCCTTTGCAGCGGTTATAGGGGGAAGCTGGGAGGGAAGAATGGGGGAGGAGTAAGAAAAAGAAAGTAAAAAACCCCACGTGCAACTCATTTCCCCACACAGCTTCTACCCCTCCAGCCCGTGGACACTGGGATATTCGGCTGTGCCTTCCTTCACTGGAAAATTATTTCCTGAGTGCCTCCTCTGGGCTGGGTGCTGTGGCAGGCCCTCGAGGAGCAACAGCTACGATGGAAGGACCCAAGAGCAGTCACAGTCGGTTTGTCTGGGTTAAGAAGAGGCAATTTAGGTGTGTCCACTTCCAACTTTGCAAAGCCTTAGGCAGTAAGCCTCATTTTCCCCATCTGTAAAGGGGGGCAGGAGCCAAAGAACCTACCTTTGGTTCGACAGATCTCAATTAAGTTGACCACATTCTCGTGTTTCAGAAGCTGGAGGATCTTGATTTCCCGCAAAGCTGTAATGGGGAACTGGGTAGGAGAAAGGCAAGAGGGGGTCTGAGGTGAGCAAGTCAACTATAGACCAATGAACAGACCAATGAACAACCGTGTGGTCCAGAGCAAGGGGCACAGGTGCAGCAAACGAGTAAGGTCCCGGGCTCTGACATCATTTCAGATGTCTTAGCTGTAAAATGGGTGTAAAAATAGTATGTGCCCCTCAATGAGTTGCTCTGAGACAATGAACTGAAACAGTGGGACTTAATACCTACACACTTCACTACTCGTCACTAAATAAATGTTCCACGGTTTCTTCAATATTTAAGTTTTAGCTCTATACCTGTATTTAACTTACTAGGTGGAAACAAACAGCTATTTAAGGAAATGTCCTTGCTAAGCAGGTCTCTGGGAAGCTGGACTAGGGCTACAATGAGGCAAGGGAGGGGACTGCTCCTTTTCAACTGAGTACCAGCCACTCCCTTAAAACCACCAAGTGGAATTTCTTTCCGCCTTATGCAAAATGAATGCTAAGGAAACCTTGTTTAAAGGCTTCCTAACTTCAGGAACCAAGGCACACTCTGCAGGCATGAGCTCCCCCTCCTGGCCCCAACCGTATTTACCTAAGAGTGGGATATCAAAAGCGCTAAAACATTTGAATTAAAAAATTCAATTTGGAAGCCAAATTCCCCGAATACGGAAATTGCCTAACTACCCCCCCCCCAACACACAGACACACAGGTTCTCCAGACGAGAGCCCTAGCAGAAGCAGGGTGGAAACCCAACCCCGAGCCCAGGGGAGCTGGCAGGCCCGCCCACCCGGCCCATACTCACCCCCTCCTTCTCGTTCTCCATCAGCACTTTCTTCAGAGCCACCTTTTTGCCGGTCTTACGGTGCTTTGCCTTAAATACCTCCCTGCAGGCCGAGAGGGAGACCCAAGAGGTTTTATCAGGCCGTTTCTGCAGGGCCCGCCCCTCCCCCACCAGAGGAGGGGGGCAGAAAAAAGGGATTCCCCGGGCGGGGCTGGGCCGGGGACCCAGGGCACTGCCTACCTTGCCACCCGCTATCTGCGGAGCTTCGAGCCTCTACTTCCTCCCCTCAGTCTCCTCACTCAGGCGTCTCTCGGAGAGCCCGCTCCCACCACTGGCTCCTCTCCGTAACCCCTCCCCGCCCCCCATCACAGGCCTCAGGCTCCTCCCCGCCAGCCGGCTCGGTCAGGCCCAGGCGGGCCGCAGCGCGGCCTAGCAAAACCAGGGGACACGTCTGGCGCTCATGGCCTTCCCGACCACCTCGGGCCCGGCCCTGGGCATCGTGACGTCGGATTTGAGCGGTGCAGGCCCAGAGCGCCTGGTCCCCCGGGGGCGCAGCCTTACCCGAAGGTGCCTTGGCCGATCTTAGCGAGCTTCTCATATTTGGACACCTCATCACAAAAGGGACACTCCACCGAGTCGTACTGCTTTGCCATGGCCGCCTCCAGCGCGCCGCCGCCGCCGCCCCCAGCCGCCGCCGCCGCCGCTGCTCCCGCTCCGGGTCCCGCCGCCGTGCTCCAGGCCCCTCCGCGGCCGCGCCACTTCCGCCTCCACGGCCACTTCCGGCCTCGCGGCGCCGACCCCGCCTCTTCCGTCCGCCGCCCGCCGCCAGGCCCCCTGGGACTTGTAGTTCCCGGGAGGCCAGGAGCAGCCGGAGCTGCAGAGGCGCCTCCGCCGCCGCCGCCGCTGCCCCCGCCTCCGCCGCCGCCACTGTTGGCGGCTGCCCCGATCGGGGGCGCGGGGAGCCGGGGCGCCGGGGCTGGGGCTCGGGGCGGTGCGTCCCGCTGCATCGGCCCGGGCCGCCGCTGCTGCCGGAGCCGCTGCCGCTCTGGCGCCCGATCCGGGGCCAGCCGCAGTGCCCTGCTCCTCCTCCTCCGACGGCGCCGCCTCCGCCGGGCTGCGCGGGGCGGCGAGCGGGGGGGTGGCCCCCGAGCCGCGGCCTGGGGTCTCCCTGGCCGGGCCCGGGCCCGGGGCGGCCGGGCAAGGGGGCGAGATGGGAAGAGCCGACGAGGAGGCGGCCCGAGAGCCCGGGAGGGGGCGCGTTATAAAGGGGGAGGTGCCCTGGCCTCGCCCTCCCCTCCCCCTCCGCCCGCCCCCCTCCCTCCTCCCTCCCACCCTCCGCGGCCGCACCTGCCGCCGCCGCCGCCGCCGCCGCCGCCGCCGCCGCCGCCCGCTGTCCGCCGGCCGCCCTCGGCGCGTCACCGCCCGCGGCCCCTCCTCCGCCTTCGGAGGTGGGGCCCCGAGCTCGACACCTGGCTGCGGAGCGCTTTGTCGCGTGCCTCAGTTTACCCCCCCATGCTAGCTGCCGCGGAGAGCCCTCTCCCCGGCTCGGAGTGCCCCTCCGCAGGGAAAGGCGGGAGGCGCCGAGGGAGCGGCCTCCGGTCCTGGGAGGAGAGAACGGCCCCCGCCGCCGCCTCCCCAGGCCCCAGCCGCCCGCCGTTGACATGGCAACCGACGGCCGCTAGGGGGCGCGGCGACACTGGAGACGGCGAGCGAGCAACGCCCGGGCCTTCCTGCCCTGGACCCCCAATTTTCTGGGAGGAAGGGATGAGACCCGCGGGAGCCCTATGCCCACCCAGCTGCGTCCGAGCGGGTCAGTCCCGGGTCAGTAATCACAAAAATGGCTAGCATTTGCTCAGAACTCCTGTGTGTTCAGGAATCGCTGGGCATTCCTGCTGAATCCTGCTGAATCCTCAATCAGGCGCCCCATGGGCAGGTTAACTAGCCCATTTTACAGAAGAGGGCATTGAGGTTCAGAGTGGTGAGGTCATTTGCCCAAGGTCACAGAGTGACAGCGCTGTGACTGGAACCTGGTCTGTCTGATTCTGAAGAGGATTCTCCCGAGTCAAGGCTATCTACAGTCTGGCCAAGGGTAGAGCAATTGTGCAGTTTGAGGCCTGCTGTCCCTATGCCAGCCACCAAGCCCTCCACCCATCTCCTCCTCCGACCCGACTCCAACCCTTCCTCCTCATTTTCCTGCTACCTTCCAGGCTCCAGGAGCCTCTAGATTCTTCCTCCAGCTCTACTCAACAATCAACCCACAGCAAAGCTGACCTTTCTACCACCTCTGCACCTTTTCAGTCTGTCCTCTGCTGATGGGTCCTGAGTCCTACTCTCCCCAGTCTGGCCTCTCCATCTGTTCTCCTTACAGCACCTTCCAGGTCCTTCTAAAATGAGGTATTTCCCTCTTCCACTGTCTTCAGGAAAATCAAAATTGTGACACTTGAGGCTCTTTCCAGCTCCATCCCAGGCCCTAGTGGCAGGAATCTCCCTCCTGCGCTTTGCTAACTCCCTGGACCTTCCTACCTTCAGAGCTGGAAGGCAGTTCCTCAGTGGCACACCATTACCTGTCTCTTCAGGAAGCCCTCAGGGTGGCCTGGTAGCTCTTAACCCCCATGGCTTGGCTTTCCAGCCCTCGTAGAAGGAAGCAGGTTCTGATGATCCTGGCATCCCAAGAGTCTCTGTTTTGGGGGAGGGCCATGCAACAGACACCTTGAGGTTCAGGCGACCAGCAGGGAGCCCCCTCCTGAGGTCAGTGTGAGGCCATCGAGGGTTTTAGGCAGTCAAGAGACCTGTCGAGGTGATCTGGGATCTGCTTCATGGGTCTAATGTAGAAACAGGGAGGCTGGTAGCTAAATTGCAGGTAGGGAGGGCAAGGAGGGAAAGCACAATAATAATTGTAGTCATTACAATTTGTTGAAGGAAAATAAATGGTCCAAGCCAACCATCAGCACTTTACAAGAATCCTCTCAATTCTCATTCATAGGTAGGTAATATAATCACTCTGTTGTACACGTAAGGACATCGGAACTCAGAGGTAACATCACCTGGCCAGGGTCAAAGAGCTGGCCAGCAGCCACACTGGTATTTAAACCAGGTCACTCTAGACCCCACCCACTGGGGCTGTGGGGAGAGCTAGGGCACAGCCAGGACACAGTACCACTGGCCTAGGTGTCCTGGATGCCCATGGGAGGTATGGGAGGGGATGGCAGTATTGGGGATGTACCATGGTTTTGGGTGGTCTCCACCATCAGACCCTCAGGCTGGGGCCCCTACCTCTTTCCCACGAGCCCTCCTTAAATCACATCCTGTGGGCAGAGGCCTCAGCAGATGTTCCGGTGATGTTGTCACCTCCACCCTACCATCCCTGGCCTGAACCCCAACATCCGCCTGTCACTTCCCCTCAGAGCTTTGGCCTCCCAGACAGAAGCCATCAGGAGCCCTTTAGAAGCCTGCCCACCACACTGCCCAGGCATGGGGTCCTGGATCACCCAGGTGGAAGTATGAACAAATTAGGTCCTAGTTGGAAATGATTTGTCACTGACTCTGACTTCTGATTTGCTGGTCTGAGGAAAATGTTTCCTGCTTCCGTGGACCAGCTAAGCTGGCAAAGCCAGGCATGTGGCCAGTACTCAGTCAATGTTTGCCAACTGACTGACCAGACTCTGTGAGAGCCTCTGGTCCTGCTGCCTTGTGACAGGGATGCTGAGGCACAGAGTAGAAGAGGGGGTTACTGGCCAGCTGCTTGACTCTGGCCCAGACCTTTGTTTTCCTCTCCTGAGCAGGGACAGAGTAGGGGGCATATGAAGGGAGGCAGAAAATAGGCTCACAGGTAGGCTGCTCTTGGCTGCTGGACACAAAGGGGCACTGGGTAGGGAGAGACCAGACAGAGGGCAGTGTGGTCTAGCAGCTCTGTACACCATGGACGTTCTGCCCCCACCAGCTGGGTACTGACTCTGCTCAGCCCTGTGTTGATAGGTGTCATTTCCCTGGAGCTTTACAGTGCCCCTCTTAGGAGGTTGCTCGTATTGGGCCCAAGTTACAGAAGAGGAAACTGAGGCTCAGCGTGGTGAAGTGGCCTGTCCAAGGCCACACAGCCAGGAAGCTATGGAGCTGGGATTCAAAGCCAGGTGTCTTTGCTTTCAAAGCCCAGGGTCGGGGCTCCTGGCTGGCTCAGTGGGTGAGCAAGTGACTCTTGCTCTCAGGGTTGTAAGTTGAAGCCTTACATGGACATGGAGCCTACTTTAAATTAACAGCAACAACAAAAACAAAGCCCAGGGGGTCATTTACCATCAGCCCACACAACCCCCAATATCAGACAACTGGGTCAAGCCAGGAGGAGCTGAGACCTATAGTACAGGCGCCAGTCTGGATACATACGGCCAACTCCTCTCAGGGAGGGTGAAGTCTGTTCGAATATGCAAATAAAGACACCAGTGAATGTAACACGGATAACACTTGCAGTAAAGATGTTTTATTTCACTGCCACAGGATCACATGAGGGATGTTGAATTTGTCCCATTTTACGGATGGGAAAAACAAGGCTCAGCGAGGTGACATGACTTGCCCAGGGTCCTGCACGTGGGATCTGAACTCAGGTTCGCCTGGGCCCCAGTGACTTTGACAATGAAGCTGAAGGATTCCAAAGCATAATAGAACCTGGCCAAACACAGACGGGGGGAAGAGGCAGGAGGGAGGGGACAGGAACCAGAGCAGGGCTCCCTAGGGCCCTGTGGCTGGATCTTGAGCTGCGGCCACTCAATGGTGGCAAAACTCTCAGCCAGTGGTGGTGGGTGGGAGAGCCACACTCGGGGTGTGGGTCCAGCCGCAGCAGGGGCCTGGAGGCAGGAAAGCACTCATCTTGTCCGGGCTATGGAGCACATGCGCTACTCTGGGCCAGCCTCCAAAGCAGGCTGAGGAGGGTCTGCGAGACGGCCACCCGCCAGCAGGTCCCCAGCGGCACTCCCAACGGCCACTCAAGGCAGCACAAAGGGGGCTCTGAGCTCAGTGGAGCTGCCACACTGAGCCCCATTCATTCTCCCAGGGACGCGGCAACTGCCCTGGCGCCCAGGCCAACGGCAGCAACAGGGCCTCAACGCGGCCTCAGCTCGGCCCAGCTCCCGGCTCCCCCACCCTGTGCTCTCTCCTGGGCGCTTCTGGGCTGTGCCACTCTGGCCCGGGCCTGCACCACCCCCATCCTTCAGCAACAATCACTGGGGGCTGCGAGGCCGCCGGGACCAGCCTGGGCCAACTTTTGCTCCTTTCATCCTCCCAACAAGCCCTGGAAATGGGAGCGACTGTGACCCTACTTCATGGATAGAAACGGAGTACCAAAGAGGCAGAGTCTCGTGAAGGGTCACACGGTGAGGCAGGAGTCCCAGAAACCCAGGTTACTGAGACTGCCTCCCAGGGGGAAGCCAGGGATATCCCCTCTGCCTTCCATGAGGAAGACCCCTGGCTACTGCCAGGCCACAGGCCCTTCTCTCTCTTCTTCTTCTTCTTTTTTTTTTTTTTTTTTTTTTTAAGATTTTATTCATTTATTCATGAGACACAGAGAGAGAGAGAGAGAGAGAGAGACAGAGACAGAGACAGAGACACAGGCAGAGGAAGAAGCAGCCTCCATGCAAGGAGCCCGATGTGGGACTCGATCCCTGGACTCCAGGATTATGCCCTGGGCTGAAGGCAGGCGCCAAACCACTGAGTCACTCAGGGATTCACCCTTCTCTCTCTTCGGACAACTGCAGGTGGGAGAGGGCTCTGGCCAGGAAGCTAGGACACCAGGGGGTGCGTCTGTCTAGCCTCTGCTCCTCTTCAGCCTCAGTTTGCTCATCTGTACAATGGGAGAGTACCAACACTTGCCTCACAGGTCTGTTGCAGGGACTGAGCAGATGATCTGTGAGGCTTTCAGCTCCACGCCTGGCTCAGGGTCAGGACTCAGTAGAAGGACTGTTTCTTCCCAAGCCCATGACCCAGAAACCCCATCCCTTCATTTGAACTTTGAACACTGGTCCCATCCAGATCTGTCTGTGAGCAAGACCCTGCTGTCTGGGTCTCATAGGGTGTGTCTCTTTTTCCCTCAGGGACTCCAGTCCCCTCTTATCCCACGAAAAAGTTTCAATCAGATGCTTCCCCTACCAAGGCCCATCATCCAGCTGCAGGGGGCAGGGGCAGCTCTGGAGCTGTGGGTGTGGAAGTTAGGCCCTCAGCAGGTCCTAATTCCAGGTAAGCTGACTTTGGGGGAGGCCCTCAGTTTCCACATCTATAAAATGGGGAGGAGAGAAACATTTATCTCCTAGGGCAGGAGGACTGAGCTCTGGCTGGAATGTACCAAGTGATCAGAAGATGTTAGTCATCATTGTTTTTTACTGAGGATGCAGGAAGGGCCCCATCTGACCTTGGACTCCCTCTTGCCAGCCTGGGGGCCAGGATAATTATGTCCAATCATGCTAGGGCCTCTGTGGGTTAACGGAGTACCTTGCATGTGTGCCCATTCTAGAGATGGGGTGACTGGGGCTTCAGAGGCAGCAGTAACTTGCTTGCAGTACACAGAGCTGGGATCTGAACAACCCCTGGCCACCTCAACACCAGCAGCAGCTGACAGCGTCCGCAGGTGTCTGGGACAACCTGTGTTGGGCAGTTTCATTTCCTCATCTCTCTCCTGCCCACTTGAGCATACATATGTGTGCGCACGTACATACACACACATGTTATAGGGTGGAAAACCACCGAGCTGTGGGCTTAGGACCTAAATGGGTCAGATGTAACCCAGTCTATGCCATCAACCTGCCATATGACCTGGGACAATCCCTCTGCCCATCTGTTCTTCGGTTTCCCCACGTCCAATGGGCGTGGGGGACCAAATTACTACCATGTCTCTGCTGGCTTAAGAGGGAATGATCATGCCATGGCAGGCACTCATTCTGTGCCAGGCTTTGCACCAAACACTGGACCCTGTGAGGTAGGCATGGCAAATACCCCCTGCTCACAGTGAGGAACCTGAGGCTCAGAGAGGTCAGTGGCCTGGCCGGGATCACACAGGGCAAGTAGCCAGCCAAGATGACAAAGTAGACAGCCAATACTGGAACGTTGATTTGGGTGGTCCCAGGGCCACAGGCCTAACCACCACACTCTTCACTGCTGCCAGTCCTTCCCCCAGACACCGAGAGTTAGAACAAACTGCCCTGTGGGCAGGCCTGACTCCCAGCACCCTTCCAGCCGCTGGCCAGACCCCCTGACAGCCTTTGGCAGGTCTCTCCGCCCCCCGCCCCCCCCCAGCAGGCTCCATTCCCTGGGCCTGTGGTTTGTCTCCCAGGCCCTCCAAGTCCCATGGGCTTGTGGTCTGCCCCCTGCCCCCCACACAGCCAAGGCCAAGGAGGCAGCCCACAGGGGCCCAGACTAGGGGAGGCCTTGGCCCCCGCCCCCTGTGGAGAGGATGGGGAGGGTGGAGCTGTGGGAGTTTCACTGGTTTAAAAATACACAGAGGAAGCGAGTGAGAGGGTGCGAGAAAGGGGAAGGGGAGGTGAGGGAGGAACCTCAGCATTGATGTCCGGAGCTGGCCAGGGGCTCTGCGGTACTTGCCAAGATGACAGAGGGACCCAAGAAAGCCAGCAGAAAGTTCAGTGAGTGCGGGGTGCCCTCTGCACTGTCTCTCATCCTCTGTCTATCCTTCCAGCTCGGCCTCTGTCTGCACTTGCTTCTTCATCACTGTCTCCTTTCTAATTCTTTCTCTCCATCTCTGCTCCTCTCCAGAGCTCCCTGCTTCTGGACTCCCTGTCTCCACCCCTCCGTCACTGTGGTCCAGTAGCTCTTCTCTGTCTCCGGCTGGTTTGGCTCTCTATCTCTGCTTCTTGTCTGACCCTGCCCATCTCTGTTCCTCTGTCCCTGCATTCGTCTGTGTGTCCACCTCCGGTTTCCCTGGACCCCATGGCTGAGCAAGGGGAAACCTCCACACACTCCATGCCCTGCCTCTGGGGCTGGTTCACATGGGGGAGGGAGGAGGGTGCTCGGGTTGGAAGTTACTGGGGCTGGAGAGGGTACGGTGCACCATGGGATGCTGTCCCACGTCACTCCCCAACAGCAGTGACGTTGGGACCCAGTGCAACTCCATGAGGGGGTCACACCCACTATCACTGCTTCCCCAGGTCAGTCCCTTCCTGGTCTCAGCAAACTTCTGCTTCCCCTGAGTCCTTCCATCTGATAGCACGGGGGGTGAGGGGGGGAGCATATAGGGCCAGGATTATGACTGTATCCCACAGATGAAAATATTGGGGCTCAGAGACTTGCCTGAGATCATATGGGGCTTCCCGGCAGGTCAATCCCATGTCCCTGGACTCGGCCTCGGTTTCCCTCCCTGTCCTGCTCTACTATTTCCTCCAGATACCCCCAACCCCAACTCTGGTGCTCAGGAGACCACAGTTCTTGGTCCCCCTCCTGGCAATTGGCACATTTCTGGCCCATGACATAGCTAAGAGCAGAGCATCAGAATTTTCCAACAGTTTGTCTGAAGGCAGAGGCTGAGACCAAGTAGGGGGTGGGCTGGGAAGGAAAGCCCTAGAACACTGACCCCAGCAGTCCAGAGCCTTGAGCCCTCATTCAGGCTCAGCCCTGCTGTGTGATCCTGGGTGAGTCCCTTCCCTCTCTGGGCCTCAGCCTGCTCTCTCACCAATGAGGGCATCCTCCTATATAGTCCAACGTGGTGGTGAGGACGAGGAGGCAGAGTGGGCCCAGGAAGTGAAAATGCCAGGATTTTCCCTTTTCACTCATCTGGAGGCCAGGGGGTTGTCGACGCGGTGGCTTTGGGGGGGGGGGCACTCCCACGGCTGGGGGCGGGGCGGGGGCGGAGGGAACTCACGCTCCCCTGCGGAAATGAGGGAGATGGTATCACCCGAGCCCTGCCGCCCTAGTCGGGACGGGAGCTCAGCTGACAGGAAGGACAGAACCACAGAGTGGGCCCCTCGGGTTCCCAACCACCTCCTTCTCGTTTCATCCCCCGCCCAGGTGCTCGAACAGCCCCCCTCCCTGCCCCTCTGCCCTCCACCCCTACACACACACACACACACACACACACACACAAATACACTTCACCTGCTGCCTATGCCACCCCTGGTGGTGCCTTCCATGGCCCGTGTCATCTGCAAAAAGGGAAATTAAACTCCTGCCATTGAACTGTGCTGGGAATTCAGTGAGGTGACGTCTGAAGCATAGCTGACCCATCAGAGGCATTTCTGGTGATCACCATCATTATCTATGTTACTTGTGAGGCTATTTTGGGTGCCAGGCACCCTACTAAGTGTGTTATTTACATGCTTTCCTTCAGTCCTCTTGCCGTCCATAGGAGGTGGGTACGACAATCTCTATTTTGCTGATGTGGCAAATGGGGCTCGGAAAGGTCAAGCGACTTGCCTAAGGTCACACAGCTAGGATGTGCAAGCGGAGGGACTGAAGCCCAGGGCTGTGTGACTCTAGAGCTGCTGTGTTATATCATAACAGCCCTGAGCCCCCCTTGAAGCCTCAGTAAGAGGAACAACATGTATTTTTTTTTTAATTTTTATTTATTTATGATAGTTACAGAGAGAGAGAGAGGCAGAGACACAGGCAGAGGGAGAAGCAGGCTCCATGCACCGGGAGCCCGACGTGGGGTTCGATCCCGGGTCTCCAGAATCGCGCCCTGGGCCAAAGGCAGGCGCCAAACCGCTGCGCCACCCAGGGATCCCCAACATGTATTTTTTATTGTTATTATTACTGCTGCTGGCATTAACTCCTTTCCTTCCCCTCCTCCCTGCCAGAGTTCTTCAAGTTTAAGGGCCTTGGGAGTCTTTCGAACCTCCCTCGGTCCTTCACCCTGAAAAGATCCTCAACCTCCAGCAGTATCGAGTCCCATCTGGAGCCTGACACCTTTGAGGCTACACAGGATGACATGGTGACTGTCCCCAAAAGCCCCCCTGCCTATGCCCGCTCCAGCGACATGTACAGCCACATGGGCACTATGCCTCGCCTCAGCATCAAGAAGGCTCGAGACCCACAGGCTACCCACAAGACCAAGGAGGTGGGCCTTGAACCCCACTTAGTGGCCCAAGGTCTGCCCAACCCTCCAGGCTTGGAGGCAGCCAAGGAGGTGGTGGTGGAGACCAAGCCCCCCCTGGAGGACACCCCAGCAGTGGGACCCAACCCTTCTGCAATGAGCCCCACAGAAAAGCCTAAGGATCCCAGGGCAGACAGAAAAGAAGAAAGAGACCCCAGGAATGTGCCTCCAGAAAGGTAGGTGCCCACCAGGAGAGGGGGAGGGTGGGATGTGCAGGAAGCGTGGTATCTCCAGCCTCCTGCTAAATAGAGTCCAGAGAGGACCCCACGATACACACGTCGGGGGGGGAATAAAAACCCTATGCATAAACCAAGTGCTTACTATAGACCAGGCACTGTGTTTAGTCCTTCACTTGCACTTAATTCTGAAAAAAACAAAAGAAAACAAAAACAACTGGTGAGGAGATTCTGTTATTTCCATATGACAGATGAGGAAGCTGAGACTCGGAGAGGGAGAGTCATCTGCCCCAGTCAGGTTGCACATCTGGCAGATGACAAAGTTGGGATTTGAACAAGGACCCATCTGACTTGCCCTAGGCAGCCTCCAGAGGGAACTGCAGCGGCTGTTTGGGCCCTGAGCCCAATCACTGGATCCCGCCCAGCCTCCCTTCTTTAGTTCTACCGGACAACCCTGCTCCCTCCTGCTTGCCACTTGGC
This sequence comes from Canis aureus, assembly GCF_053574225.1. Classification (NCBI taxonomy): domain Eukaryota; kingdom Metazoa; phylum Chordata; class Mammalia; order Carnivora; family Canidae; genus Canis; species Canis aureus. Next base: position 5,473,054 of record NC_135626.1, on the reverse strand, counting down.
TTGGTTATACCATGATTTGAGTTCATGCAAAAATACAGTGATCATATGACCTGAGCTCACTCCCATTTAGGAAGCACCCATTCTACTGGTTGTCAAAACAAATATTACTCACAGACAACTCTGTAAAAGAATCTGTCATTAGCCCATCAAACAGATGGGGAAACTGAGGCTCGGCCAACATGGCAGAGCTGGATTTGAGCAGAAAACTGCCTGCCTCCTGTGGCTGCACACTCACCTCTCACACTGTACCCACCACCTTCAAAGCCCTACAGGTGTGTGCTTCATGCCCTTGGGAGACCCTCAATCCCAACCATAGCAGTCTCCAGCTTTTCAACTTTCAGAATCTGTGTCTAACCCACACCAGTCAGATGTGCTTTATTGAAATGAAGGCGCGGGGGGGGGGGGGGGGGAGGGCGGGGGACCAGCTGAGGAAAAATAACTCTAGAGCTGATCCTGGGACCTCTCCTCAATGGCTTTTCCCTGAGACACCAAACACTGCTTCTGGGTGCTGGGGTAATTGAGTCCAGACCTCTGTTCAGTGGGGAGCAAGACTTTGTAAAGCTGCAGAAGGAATCCAGCCCAGACTCTGCCTCTTACTGACGGCAGGATCTTGGATCATAGAAGGACATAATGATAGCACCTACCTTTGGAGGGCGTGATGACAATTCAGGAATAACCTAAGTGCTTTGTCATCGTCTCTGATCCACGCTGCCTTCTTCTGCCATCCCCTCCTTAGTTCAGCCCTACTTGGGCGTGGAGGAGCAAGGATTGGATGCAGGGGAGAGGGCCTGATGGGTTCTGGGCCGTTCTGAGGCACCCTGAGGTCTGAGACGTGCACTGGGAGTTTGCAGGAGCCGGGCGCGTGGAGGGGCGCGTGGAGGGGCGTGGCTTTTCCAGGCTTCGAAGCGGACTGTTAGGGGAAGGTGGCTTTGGAACGGGGCGGGCCGAGGCGGAGGGGTGTGCCCGGGGGCGTGGCCTTCCGGCCCCAGACTCTGACAGATGGGGAAGGGGGCGGAGCGAGACGGGAGGGGAGGGGTGTGCTCGAGGCCGGGCGTGTCCTCCCCGGCGGGGGCGGAGGCTGGGGAGCGGCCCCCGGCGGAGGGCGAGGGGCGTGCCCGGGGCGTGGTCTACAGGTCAGGCTCCGCCCCCGGGGTACGGCTCTGAGCTCCGCAGCTCCGCGGCCTGAGAAAGGCGGGAGCCGTCAGGCCGCGGAGGTGTCCAGGCTGCAGGTAGTGACCGCGGGGGACCATGACTGCAGTGGGACGAAGGTGCCCTGCACTGGGACCCAGAGGGTGAGTGACCAAGCTGGACCTGAGGAGGGAACGGGAATGGTTGGAGGGGAAATCAGTGCCCTTGCAGCAACCAGCGAAGGAAGATGCCCTGTTAGCATCAGGGACTTTTAGGCTTCCTTTTGGTGTAATTTTGTCCCTGTCTTGTCCTCGCACAGGTTGGGCATTTACTCCTCACAACAGCCCCAGTAGAAGGGCACTATTATCATCCCCATTTTACAGATGAGGAAAGGGAGATTTACTTGATGGTTTGCCTGCCACAGTATCGAAAGTTAGAACCGGGGTTTAACTCCATCTTCCTGGCCCATGCTCTTAAAGGCTGGACAGCCCATTCCCTTCCATTTGGGTCAGGGTCTCTGGGAGGAATGGACCTGAGAAACCTTGAGGATGCCAAGTCTGGGACCCAGGATTCCTCCCTGTGGATAGGGGCCCTGGTGGTCCTAGGCAGTGCCTCTGGCATCAGGCCTGGCCTTGGACTGGCAGAGGAAACAGAGAGATGGGCCTCCATCCCCCAGTCATCCAGAGTGTCCTATAGTCCTGAGCGGGGTGAGGTTAGCATATCTGATTGAGGCCCCTCCTGGTGTCCTGAGATCCAGTGTCCCACTTGCCCTCCAGGCCAAGCAAGAGGCCAGAAATTAAAGGTTCTTCCAGGAGCCCCTGAAACCCAGCCCTGAGTCCCAGAGTTAAGAGAGCTGCTTTGCCTATGATCTCAGATTTGCCCTGCCCTACTCTGGGCTTCAATCTCCTAGCAGCCCAGATGGGACTGGAATGGTCTCTGATGATACATCCAGTTTGGAGAGGAGGGCGTTTGAGAACTGCCACTGAGCAAGACTGGGGCCCCATTACCGAGTGTCCCAAGGAGGTCATCTATGGCTGCTCAGGGAGTGGTCGAAGCTGGGGTAGATGGTGTCCCTCCCCTGCCCCTGGGAGGCAGGCTGCACCTGGAGCAGAAGGAAGGAAGGGGAAGAGGTGAGGCTGCAGGAGTTTCCTGGTGCCCTGTTCCCTGCTGAGATCATGGGGGATGAGGAGGAAGGAGGGAGGAGGGGCCAGGAGCACGGGGGCTGAAGAGCCTTTAGCTCCCAGAAAGAAGAGTACCAGCCTAGCCTCACCCTACCCTCCAGCACCTCAGCCTTCTGCAGGGAAATAGCAGGTCCCGACATCCTTGACACCCTCCCTTTCAGTCCATGTTAGGAGGAGAAGTGGAGGCCCGGTAAAGGAAGGAGGCCCCAACACCTTCCACTGACACCCATGCCCACACACAGGAACTGCACTCCAGGGTCCTGCAAGAGGTGGTCGAGATCTGGCTCACAATTGGCCAGGCCCTGCCTGAAGTACCCCACAGATGCCATCTCCCACACAGACCCTGTGAAGGGGAAACCTCTGTTTGCTTCATTTTACCAATGAAGAGACCAAGACTCAGAGAGGGGAAGGGATTTTCCTGGGGTCACAGAGAGATTAAGTGTCAGAGCCTAGATTTGATTCCAAACTTGACCAACTCCCAAGTCACCAGGCTGCATTTCACTTTTCGCTTTTCGCAAGTAAAAACCACAAAGCCATTTCTATGTTACTTAAATGACCTCCCATAAGCCCCTGGAAGGGAAATAATAGGAGCTTATTGTACAGATGAAGACACAGGTTTTCTGAGGCCAATAGCTTGCTTGAGATGACACATATAGTTGAGTTGGAATTTCATTCACTTTAATATTTACTGTGATGTGACTATGCCCTAGACACTCTTGAGAGTTCTGGGAGACAGCAGTGAGCACAGCAGACAAAACCCTGCTATTGTGAAGCCCCCATCCATTGTGGGGGAGACATGATAAGACAAGGAGTTAGATGGTCAAGCAGAAGAGGGACGTGCTGGGGGAAATATTGAAACCAACTAGGGGAATTGGTCAGGGCAGGAGAGTGTCTAGTGGTAGCGATTTAGGAAGGTTAGCCAGGAAAAAGCTCTCTTTGAGGTGATGTTTGAATAAAGGGATGAGGGAGCAAACTCTCTTGATATCTGGGGAAGAGTGTGCCAGGCCAAGGGAACAGTAGGTACAAAGGCCCTGAGGTAGGAGCATCCTTGGCATGTGTGAAGAACAGCCGAGACCTACAGTGGCTGGAGGAGATGAGGATGGGGGCTGGGGAGTGGAGTAATGGGAGGCGAGGCCAAAGAGGAAACGGGTTCAGATAATGGAAGGCCTGGAAGGCCCGGCAGGGACCTGGCTTTGACCCAGGGAGATGCGGCCATTGCTGGCCTTGAGCAGAGGAGGGCCTCACTCAGACTTCTGTTTTACGAGGACCTTTCCTTTGAGGAGGGTTTGAATGCAGTTCCACTCATTGTAAAGTGTCACACCCAAGCATTCTTTCCTCCCTGCCAGATCACAGAGACCCAGGCCCCTCCACTCTCACTCTCAGGGCTGTTCAGAGGGAGATTTGGAGCAGGTGGCACCCCACAGGAGAGCCAGGGACACCCTGCGATGTGGGTGCCCCAGTCCTGGTGCCAGGCACTGAGAACAGGCCAAGAATCTGCCCCCCATCCCATTTCCTTTTGGAATGTTGATCCTGGTCCAAGAATTCCCAACACTCTCCAGAGTCCCACGACCCTCTCGGCCCTGCAGAGTGACGTCAGCTGCTGGGCATCTGGTAGTGATTACCCACGAGGGGAAGGGGCTGTGGTGGGCTCAGCCTGATGGGCCTCCTCAGGCTCTGGGCGGCTGGTCCTTGTCTTCCGAAGGGGCCCAGCTGCTCCCGGCTCTCATTTCCTGTGGAGACTTTCTCACAGTCCTCCTTGAGACCCCCGGATGCCTCTGGCTGTGGGAACTGTGCTGGCTCAGGAAGGACAGACAGTACTCCCACCCCCAGCTGGAACCACATCCCCCCACCCTGAAACCCTCAGGGGACCTTGTTTGCAGAATCCTGGACCCACATGGAGTAGAGCTGGAGAGGAAGTTGGGGACATCACTGATTGAACAATGTTGAGCAGCCCCTTTGCCCCGTCTGATGCTCAGGTTCTCCAACTGTAAAATGGGGACAATATGAGCACGCACTTCACGGACACACTGTGAGGACTAGATGAGGTAGAGCATTTGTCCTGGGCAAGGCCCAGGGAAGGGCCAGTGTATAGGAGCTGCTCTTGCTATCACCACGCCCGTGTCATGGAAAAGTTCACTGAGGCCCCAAGAGGGGGATGTTCGGGGCTCAAGCGGCTTCCTCCCTCCGGAGTCAGAGAGGGTCTTCTCTCCTCCCATCCTGCCCCATTTCTCCTTCTTGACATCAATTCTGGGCCCATGGTCCAGTGGAAATATTAGTTTTCTTTGCCCTTCCCTCCCCACCTTCTCATGGAGATGGTCCCCACCCTGGAGTGGTCCCCTTTCTCCAGGGGAGCCTGCCTCATGCAAGGAACAAAGCGGAGCCAACCCAGATCGAGAGTCTGAGCAGCTGTGTGTCCTGGATCAAGTCGCAAACCTCAGCTTCCTCCCCTGTCAAGGGAGGCCTTCAGATCACAGGCATTGAGTCATCATGCTACACATGCCCTCCCCTGTCCTCTTCTCCAGCAGATTTTGAGGGTCTGTTAGTAGCTCTCAGGGCTCCAAAACCTCAGGTCTGCCCTGGAAAGAGTAGCCCCCATCTGCCCTAACCTCACAGGGCTGGTCCCATTTGTGAACTCCTGCTGGCAGGCTCACCCCTGTCAAGAAGACAGAGGGCACAGAATGGTGGAGAAGGAGCAGGGATGTCTTCAAGACAGTGGTGGCCCATCTTACTGGAGGTGGAGTGGGGCAGGGGCTAAAGCCAAGAGCCTACCTGGCAGAGAATCGCGAAAGCCCCAAGGCAGGGTGCCCGGGGAAAGACAGGGCTTTCCACCTCCACCCTCTCCACCCAGGAACTTAAAAACTAAAGAGCACAGAGCAAGCAGTATTGCTTTTCTGTCAGGGTGAATGATGGTCGCAGTGAAAGGTAAAAGAATCTGCAGTCCCCACTTCCCCGACCCTCCCAACACCCCCCCCACCAAGGGCAGAATGGGAGGTCTCCTTAGCTGGGAGCTTGAGCAGCAAGAGGAGACACCTAGGTTTGGGAACTCTGCACCCTTCCTTCTCAGGATGCTTGTGGATCTGAGGGGACGCTTAATGCCCATTTTACAGAAGAGGCAGTTGGAGGGGAGGAGGCAGGGTAAAGCTGAGAAGCAGGAGGCAGAGGTTGGGGAAGGGTCCACCTGAGGCCATATGGCCAGGCCTGGAGGCCCATGGGGGTCAGAGAGAAGGTAGACAGGCAGCTGGCCTCTGCAGAGGGTGGGGCTGCCCCTGGCAAGGGAGGGTCAGGGTGGGATGGGACAGCAGGTGCTCTCTAGTGCCTCTCCTCCAGGATCCCCTGGGGAGCCTCCCCCTTTCTCCTGGCCAGGATGGAGGCCCTGAAAGCAAAGCTCAGATTTAAACCTGTGTTGGGGAAATAAAGGATAATGGGCTCTAATTACTGCTCATTAATCCAATTAATTAAGCTAATGTATGCAATAAGTGGTATCAGTTATCAGAACAAATCAGTTAATACAGGCAACTAAAGGGGTTGGTTATTTGAATAATTAATGTGGCTGATTAATGGGACTGATTTAGCTCGATTGTCAGTATTGTTTATTAATTGATTCCACCACTAATATTAGAGAGGAAGTGCCTTTTAAGTCCACAAAGTAAAAAATAAGTTGTTGTTGTTGGTTTTTTTTTTAAGATTTTGTTTATTCATGAGAGATACCCAGAGAGAGAGAGAGGCAGAGACACAGGCAGAGGGAGAAGCAGGCTCCATGCAGGGAGCCTGATGAGGGACTCTATCCGAATCCGAGGACTTCAGGATCATGCCCTGGGCCCAAGGCAGGCGCTAAACCACTGAGCCACCCAGGGATCCCCAGTAAAAAATAAGTTAATTAATTGGTGGAGTGGAGCCTTTAAAAATGGAAGCTTCGATTTCTGAATTTGATGATTACCATGGGAGGGAGAATGTTCTAGAAATCTCTAAGTGAACTGAGATCTGAAGGCCACATAGGAACCACTCTGGCCCTAAGGGAGAGAGGACTTCCAAGCAGAGGGAGCATTATGTGCAAAGGCCCTGAGGCTGGAGGGAGCAGAGCTCTTTGGACGAAGTGCAAGCAGGCTAGAGTGCAAGGAAGAGCAAGGGGAGAGGGGAGGGATGGTTGTGTCAGAGTGCTGAGCCATGAGAACAAGACTTTGTTGCACAGGGCTGCTGTGTGACACCCATTCATTCAACAAAATCTTTGTGGGGTGCCTGGCACTGCTCTTGGCAGATCCCAATCCCTGTCCTCTCGGAGTTTATGTTCTAATGAAAGAAGATTGTTCATGCGTGGCAGGTCAGATGTGCAGTGGAGTAAAACCAGAGAGAAGGGAGATAGGGTGTGTTTAGAGATTCTCACTTCAGACAGGTGGCAGGGGAAGGCTGTGCTGAGCTCAAGGGGACATTTTAGTAAAGACCTGATGTAGGGCAGGGTGGGAGCTCAGTGGTATCTGGGGAGAAAGTATTCCAGCAGAGGGAACAGAAAGTACAAAGGTCCTGCAGTAGGAACAAAAACCTGCAAGAAGCCGAGCATGGTGGGAGCATCGTAAGTGAGGGGAGCAGGGCAGGACACTGGGTGGGAGAGATGGTGGGGATCTAGTCCGCAAGGCTGTCAAGGGGACTTCAGCCCTTACTCTGAGTGACACTGGGGGCCAACCCTGGTGGGTCGAAGCAGAGGAAATCCGGGCCTGACTTTCATTTTAACAGGAGTGCTTGGACTGCTGGAGTGAGAACAAGTCACAGAGGACACACATAGAGGCAGGGGAGCCAGTGATCAGGTGGTGGCAATAGTCTAGGCAAATGATGACAATGACGATGACATGGATCAGAGGCAGACATGGTCACGTTATGTCTTGGAAATCCTGGAGTGTTGTAGAGGGGCAGGGTGAGGTGATGGGGGTCCAAACGTGGCCCCAGGCCTGCAGCTTCTTGGGCCTTGGCCTCTGCCCTGAGCTCCCCCATTGGCTCTGACCACCCCAGCCCACTTGATCCTTGGTGCAGGCAGCCACCCCCCACACCAAGGCTCTGCTCCCTCCCCTGGGCCCAGGGAGGAGGTAGACAGGAAGCAGGAGGAAGCTCTGAGGGCGATCCCAGTGTCCTGGCCAATCTGTTCCCAGCAGTGGGCGGATTTCCGGGACTGAATGGCCGGAAACTCTGGGATGGGACACCTCACCCCGGGAAAAACTGGCAGAGGTGAATGCGCAGGGGAGGGGACCCCATGCCACCTCACTCCCAACGCTGCTAGACAGAACCAAAACAGCTGTGGCTGGGCTGCAGCTTGATGGACTATGTCCTTAAGTCAGGAAAGACTCTAGGAGAGAAGGTTAGCAACAGGGAGGGCTGTCAGACAGCCTTTCAGTGAGGAGCCCCTGGCCTCAGGAGCTGGGGAACCCCATGTGGACTTCTGCCTGAGGAATACCTACCTTACCGATTTTGAAAGCTCACATTTTTTTGTGTATGTTTTAAATTAAGTTTATTTTACTAAATTTATGACATTTAAATTTAAATATTGGGCTTCTGGAGGTGAGGAAGCAGTTTCCTAATGTTTGACCTCCCTCCGTATTGTGTAGGTGGGAACACTGAGGCCTGTCCTAGCCAGGGAACCAGGACCCAGCCTGACAAAGTGAATCATAATGTTAGTGATCCATATTGGCTGAGTACTTACTGTTCATGTATTCCTTTAAGCAATCGTGAGCTCCTCCTATGCGCCAGGCACTGTGCTGGGGGCTTAATGATGGATGAGACAGAGTCAATGCCCTTATGTAACAGGCAACAATACATGTAAAATCATCATTGCAGGCTGAGGAAAATAAAGGAGGGTTGAGGACAGAGAGAGAAGGCCCAGGGAGGGTGGTCAGGAAAGGCTTCTCCGAGGAGGGGCATTAAACAGAGCCCTAAATAAACTAGAGGGAGGGGCAAGCTGTATGAAGATATGGAGGAAGGGCATTCTAGGCAGAGGGAACCGCAAGTGCAAAGTGGGCTTGGCAAGGAGGCCAATCTGCCTGGGGCAGAATGAGGGATACAGTGAGGGAGGGAGGCATGCTGGTGGTTGGCAAAGTGGGTGGTTGGGCACCACAGACCCACACAGGGCCTTGTAGGTTAGGGAACATATGGCCTGGTTGATGCTGATTTTTCTGGCATAACAATGATATCTCTTTACTCTCACAAGGGAACAAAAGTTCTGGTTTGGGTGATAAACTACCTGGCCAACCATTTGCAGGCCACGGAGAGGGGTTTAGATCTTGTTGGGTGAGAGGGGGTAGCCCAGAGGGCGTGGGGGTGCTTTGTGTGACCTGCTTCTTTTTACCTGAGTGCTGCCGGGGATGGAGTGGAAGCTGAGTGGGGTGTGAGAACAGGCAGGGGGCCAGCGAGAAGCCTGCTGTGTGCTCCACTGAGGACACAGGGTTCCTGGATGGAGCAAGGATTGACCCTCGGGGAGAAGTGGTTAGGATCTATTTTGAAAGTCGAGCTGCAGGATTTCCTGATGGGTTGGGTGTGGAGTGTGAGTGGAAGATGAGGCACAGATGACTGCAGATTTTTTGGCCAGACAGAGCGACAAGGATGCAGCTGACATTAACTGAGATGGGAGGCGGATGTGGGGAGCTGGGGCGTGGTGGCAGGGGGTGGGTAGCTGCAGTCCTACTTTGGATATGACAAGTTCACAATGACTTTGGGCATCCGCGAAGAGATGCTAAGGAGGCAGTTGGGTTTATCAGGCTGGAGCTGAAGGGAAAGTTCCAGGCTGTATCAGAAAAGCCATGGCAGGGGCAGCCCCAGTGGCTCAGCGGTTTAGCACCGCCTTCAGCCCAGGGCCTGATCCTGGAGACCCTGAATTGAATCCCACGTCGGGCTCCCTGCATGGAGCCTGCTTCTCCCTCTGTCTGTGTCTCTGCCTCTCTTTCTCTCTCCTCTCTGTGTATTTTCATGAATAAATAAATAAAATCTTAAAAAAAAAATAAAAAAATTAAAAAAAAAGAAAAGCCATGGCATTTAAGGCCAAAGACCAGGGGAGGTGGCTCACCTCATCCCTCACAAGGAAGGGTAGTATTTGTCTGGCCCCTGGGAAAGAGCCATTCTCAGCCTCTGGCCTCTTCAGGCCCCCTCCTGGCCACCGTTAAGGCTGAGGGGATCCACTCCACAGCCAATGGTCACCAGCACAGTGTGCTGCTGCTGAGTGGGCCATTCTGCACTAGGGAGAGAGTGTAGAGTGGATGGGGGAGTGGGGAAGGAGGGTGAGCCCCAGCCCGGGGCCACCAGCGCTTGGAGTGGAGATAGGTAAGAACACTCGAATGTGCTGAAGCTGGGTGAAGACACTGGTTCAGGAAGCAGGCTTCTCATTAGGCATATTAACATGTGTCAGCTCCCAGAGTTCTTGGAACAAGCCGATGAGGCAGAGGCTGTCATTATCCCCAGGCAACTGGAGCTCAGAGAGGTGAGGGGACTTGTCCAGGGTCGCACAGCTGGAGAGCAGAGGAGCAGCCCTGCCAGCAGATTCCAGCCAGTGCTGTCAGCTGCAACACCCACTCCTGCCTTCAGATAAGCTCTCTGGAGTGCTAGGGGCAGGTGCTGGCAGCAGGCAGGTGGGTGGAGGGTAGCAGCTGGGGAACCAGGTAGGGCTGGTGACACTCACCTCTCTTCTCTGCTTCTAGGGTTGCTGGAGAGCCAGAGGCTGGCGGGGACTACGTGAAGGTAAGAGGGGCTGGGCAGGGGACTCCGGACAGCTCAGAGCCTGCTCCATGAAGGGCGGAGTTCTTTTCTGAGCCTTCTTAGGAGGTGGACCTCACTGCCTATTCCCAAGAAGAGCCAGTCTTGGGGGTTGGAGCGGAGCTTGGGATCTGGTTTCACTACCAAGGATCTTATTCCCATGCCTGCCATCATTCTCTCCTGGACCCAAACATGGGACACCCTGCTGTTTCTTACCACCAGACCCCATCCACCTGCCAACTGCACAGAGCCCTGGGATGTCTCCATGCCCAGACCCCATCCCACCCGTTCTCTGAGCATATGCTTGTGTTGAGAGGTGGGAGCAAGAAAAAATGACTCGGTTTTCATCACAGATAATGGGCTCAGCTCACATTTACCACGAATTTAATTTGTCCTGGGCACTGGGAATGTTGAGAATGCAGCTTTGAAACAATGATGATAAAGAGAGTAACATAACATTTTGAGAGCCTGCTGTGTGCAGAGCCCTGTGCTGGCTGCCAGCAATGGAAGGGAGATAGTTCTGAGCTCTGTACATGAGTGAGGCCTTTGACTTCTTCCCTCATCACTGAGCAGGGAAGGCCTTCCTGTACCCATTTATATATGGGGAACTTGGGGCCTGGAGATGCACAGTGATTTGCTCACAGCCACACAGCTATTACAGGGCAGAACTGAGACTGCAATCTAATGCTATTTGATGCCAAGACCATGGACAGAGTCCTTGGTCTTCTACCTCCAGGAGCACCCACACTGAGCCAGGCTCAGTGTTGAGTACAGAGCATACAGCAGAGGGCTGCGAGCACCAGATCTTGTGTTTAAAGGGCTCCTGGTCCACATGGAGACTGGGAGAGAATCACACAGTGGTTTGGGCTTGTGCTTTGCAATCCAGCAGACACATATTTTAGTCCCAGATCTACCACTTACTTGCTACATTATTTTGGGTATGTGGGGCACCTCACTGAGCCTCAGTGTTCACCTATATGAAATGGGGTAACAGCAGTTCCTCCCAACTAGGGTTGCTATGGGCTCCATAAGTCCATGCCCTTAAGTAGGGTTACTGGACCTGGAATAGAGCAGGCTAGCCTAGCTCCTGACCCCGGGGACATTCCGTCATCTGAGATGCTGCCTGTAAAGCTCTGTGTAAGTGTCTAGCGATGAGGCAGCAAGGGAAGTGCTCAGACATCTGCCCCTCCCTATCATCAGAAGCCTCAGATAGGAAGTCATTGGAGCTCAGTAGGTAGCAGATGACTTTCTGCTTGGGAGATGGGGAGTGGAGATCAAGGAAGGGTTTCTGGAGGAGGAGGCATTGAAACCAAGCCATTGCAGTTGACCAGGAATGTTTGCCAATATCCTGTGCCCAAAGGAAAAGCTGAAAAGCAAAGATAAGCAGAAATAGGTACTAGAGTGATCCAAGCAGAGGCAAGAGTGTGGGCAAGGTCAAAAAGCAAGCTGAGTGAGCCCAGGAAGTGCAGCCCAGGGCTGTGACAAGTTGAGCTGGAGCTGCTCCTGGAATCTGGGCCCTGGCTCTTCATCCAGAGCTCTTATACCACAGAAGGACAGAGGCCTCAAGGAGAACCAGCACCAAAACCAGTGGGTAGGAACACAGGGCACACATTTTAGCACCCCACAGTTCTGGGATACTTGGCAAGGTAGTGAGATCCCCATCACTGACGGTAGTAAGATCTCTGTGAGTATTATTAGCTTTGTATTTTCCCTTTAGTTTATGGGGCTAAAAAACAAAAATATTATAAAAGAAATAATACCTGTTCACTGGAACTGATTAAAGGATGAAGTCAAAAGAACATGAGTTCTAGTTTCAAGTCTCAGAGGGTGGCAGAATCAATAGTCAGTTACCAATAATCCGTTCCTCCCTTGGGGTACTAGCTTCCAGAACTCCAGGGTTCTCAGACCATGATGTGGATAATTTGATTCCAAGTCAAGGGTTCTAAAGTTCCAAGGCCATAAAATTCCACGTTTTATGCTCAGAGCTTCAGATATATTTGTGGAAAACAATTGAATAATGGAGGCCTAGAAAGGTGGGCTCACCTCCCTAACATCACAAGGCAGGTCACAAGGATTTGACCCTAGGCCTGACTGACGCAGCCAGTGACGACTCTCCTTAATTTCTAGGACACATCCAGATTGTAAGACAATCAGCTTGACAATAATAGCATGCATTTATTGAGCACTTACTTTATGCCTGGCAACTTAACATCCATCAACTCAGCCAAGGCTCGGAAGAGTTCTGTGAGGTCAGCACAGGTAGGTTTTCCAGATGAGTGCATCTGAGCTCCAAGAGAAGGGACTGGGGGGTGGAGGTGGGGGCATCGCTAGCTGAACCCAGGTTGGTGCCCTGAGCATTGAGCCTTACTGGCTCTCTGCACCTCTAGAGTCTGGTAGTCGGGCATCTTGGGATTCTCAGTCGGGTCCCTGATTCCAAATCAGGGGTGAGAAATCCTGGCTCTGGGAGATTTCCCCAGGCCACAAAGGATTTGGTCAAACGCATACAGGGATTTTTCCAGCTTTAGATACGATTTAATTCAAGTCTTTGGCCGCTCCGGGTCAGTAAAGGGTCCGGTGGGTTCGGGGAGGCAGGATCTCCCCCACCAGGCATCCCTCCCCACTCCGCTACCTCCTCCCCCGCCCCCCCGTGACCGCCCCCCTAGGCGGGTCCTTCGCTCCGCTTCCCCGGACTCCAGGCAGCCCCGCGGGGCCGGGGCTCGGGGGGCGAGGGGCGGAGAGCGGGGGGCGGGCGGAGGGAGGAACAATGGCCCCCTCCCCTCCCCTCCCCTGGCCGGCCGGAGGGTGGGGTCTCCCCGCCCCGCCTCCCCGCTCCTCCCCCGGCAAGGCGATGAGGTAATCGCGCCGCCGAAAGGCACGCGCAGCCGGTGCCCAGCCCGGTCGGTCCCCGCGCCCCTGCCCCGCCGGCCGCCGCCCCCCGCACCGGCCCGGCCCCGGCCGCCCGGCCCCACCATGACCGAGCGGTGCAGCCTGTGGAGCGCCCTCTCGGCCGCCGCCTGCTGCTTCTACCGCGGCTCCTTCGTGCAGGTGCAGGTGAGGGGGCGGCTCGGCTCCCGCCAGGCGCTCGGGCTGAGACCCCGGCCGCTCCGCCCCGGGCCCGGGGACCCGGGGCCGCAGCCCGGTGGCGCCTCGCAGGGTCTGGCGGGGCAGGGGCAGGGCAGGGGCAGGGCAGGGGCAGGGCAGGGGCTGGGCAGGGGCTGCGGGAGGGGGCGGGGTCGCCCCAGCCTCACCTCTGGGCGCCCGGCCCTGCGCGGGGTGAGGGTCCGGGCTGCGGCTCCTGGGGCTCGGGGCTGCGGGGCTGCCTTCTCGGTCCCGCTTCCTCCGCGGGCGGAGCTGAGCTGGGGTCCCGGGGCCCGGAGCTGCGGTGCCCGGCGTCCCGCCCGTGCTCCGGCGAGCGCTCCGGCCCCTGCGGCTGACCCGGGCAACCGGGCTCCCCATTGTACCGGGGGCGGGGGCTGGGTCCGAAGGCCGAGTGAGCGGCGGGAAGTTGAAGGGGTGCTGCGGGTCTCCGGGGCGACAGCCAGGGCGCGCGCCACTCTCCCGCCCTCCAGGTGCACCGGGGCAGGCTCGGGGCGCGGGGTCCCAGCCCAGCCGGCCGGGCAGTGCGGGACGGTGCCGCGGCGGTGAAAGGGTTAAACGGAAGGGGGTGGAGGGGAGGACCCGGACCCCGCCTCTCTGCGGAGCATCATCTGGGGATGGCCTCGCTTGCGGTCGTCGGACCGTAGGAAGCTGGAGGGGGCTTGGCGGGCGCGGGCCGGGGGTTAAGGGTTAAGACCCTGACCGGGGGTCTCTGCGCTTTTGCCTCGGAGCCCCCTGGGGGACGCCGGGCGCGTCACCTCCGCGCTTCCCTGGGCTCACACACACGCTCCGAGCCCGCCTGAATGACGGCCCCGCCGGCCGCGGCGAGCAGCATCCCCGCATCGGCCAATCAGGCGCGCGCAGGCGGGGAGGCGGTGAGATCATCTGTGGCCAATAGCGGTGCGCCGGGCGCAAGGATGCTGCATTCGCGCCCCAGCCCGCAACTCCCACACCCCCGCCCCAGCCTTGGGAGCTGGGGACCCCCTGCTCGAGAGTGATGAGGAGGGCAGGAGGACCCTAGGGTTCCTCACCCTCAGGTGTGTAGGAGGACTAAGTTGGTTCCCCTAGATTCTCCCTGTGACCATTGGTTCTGGATGGAAAAGTGGAGCCCCGTCTCCCCGCCCCCTCCCGCCCCGTTTACAGATGAGGCTACCCAGGCTCAGAGAGGAAGAATGACTAGCTCAAGGTCACACGGCGATGGGCAGAGTCTTGTGGCCAGGTTCTTTATCTCACAGCCTGCTCCCCTGGTTTGCCCCATGTCCATCTTATCTTGCTCCAGCTGTGGAACTGGGGTCAATTCTCAGTTACATGCTTTTTGTCAAGGAGAAGAGCCCCAGAAGGCTGGGGTACCGGTGTGCTCTCCCCTGTGACTCCCAGTCTTCCCTTCTCAGGGTGTGGTGAGGTATAGAGAGGAAGGCCAAAGACGCCCAAGAATAGGGAGCTCCACACGGGAGTGTAGGTCTCAGTTCAGCCCTCAGCCTTCCTACTCTTCAGGTGTATCAGTTTCTATCCCGGTCAGAGGGCATACAGAATCCCCATTTCCGGGACCTGTACCATCTCTGACCCCCACCATCTGTCCCTAGAGCCCTACAGGCTCCTCAAAGCCCAAATCTTCATAGGGCCATCACCAAGCAGCTCCTGCTCCAGCTTTGCTCACTTGGGGGAGTCTCATAGTCCTTCCAGGATCTCCATCTGAAATCCTCCGGACCCCTCCAGGCTCTTCTCCATACTCACCAATGGCTATTTAAACACCCTTTCCCCAGTTGCCACTCCCTTGCCCTGCCCTTCCCTGCCTGTGCCTGAAAAGCACTGAGCCACTCACCACACAGCAGACTGAATCTTGAAAAACCCTCTGTGGCTCTGCTGTGGCCTCAGGATAAACCCCAGCTCCCCACGGCAGCCCGACAGCCCTGTTGCATCTGCCCCCATCTCTCCCCCCTTTGATGCTCCTCACCCCCACCCCAGGACATTTCTGCCTACAGCACCCCAGCTTTGCCACTGTCTTCCCAGAAGCTCTTCCCTTCCTCCACCTGTTTGCCTGTCTGCCCCCACCTTGATGCTTTTGCTGGGCTCATTCGGTCCTTCTGCAGGCCTCTGTGGAAACATCACCTACTTCTTCAGGGACTCAACTCCCTGGCTAGATGAGGAGGGACAGTCTTAGCTGTTCTCAGAGCTCTCTGTGCATCTTTGAACATTCAGAAAATTGGAGTTGCTCATCAATGTGGCTCTCCCAGAGGTCGTCTATCCTGATGACTTTGGGGTCTCAGCTCCTGGCACAGGACCTGTCTCAGTGGGGGATTAATCACTGTTGAAATAATGAAGTCAGAGACTCTAGATATCACTGAAGCTGGGGATTAGCATGTCTCGGGGGCAGTGTGGATTGGGGCAAACTAAGCAGTGTGGCAGCAGAGGGATGGGGGATGGAGCTGTAGAGTTAGGCTCTGAGATCTTTGGAAGGTCAGAAAAGGCAGGGAGTGGATTAGAGGACCCTTGGGCCCTGGTAAGTAGCGGATCCTGGGGAGAGATTGTCACCTGGCTGAGCCAGGCCCTCTAGTACCCCCTTTCATCTGTCCTGCTGTCTGGCAAGGTTGGGGCCAGATCTACCTGTCCTAGAACAGCCATCTTTGGGGCCTGGAGTTGAGGGATGGGAGAGGAAGCAATGTCACATGTCCTCACAGTGATGAGGACATCAATGGGCTAGTCACAGTACTCTGGAGTATTGTCTCCTTTCATCCTTGCAACCCAGTGAAGCAGGTTCTGTCATAATAACCCATTTTACAGAGGAGGAAACTGAGGCCTGGAGAATTTACAGGGCACAGCCAGGATTGGGGTGGGCTTTGTGGTGGGGAGTACACCTGGCAATTGGAGCTCCCTTCCCTCTGCTCTTATGTATCCAATCCTGGGCCACAGTAACCAGGAGTCTCCCCCTTGGGCAGGTGGAAGGGTGAGGTGTCCTGGGCATTATCTCCATTGAGTGATCTTTGGCTTCCCTGCTTGGCTACAGTCTCTCCATCTAGCCAGGTTTGCTTGAGATAGCAAGGAGGAAAGGGCCTCGGGAATTGTAAAGGACAGGAGAGATGCCTGTGTGGGGGCCTCTGCTTCCCTGTTTATAGCTGCCTCCTCCACCCTTCCACTGTATAATTCAGCATCCCAGAATGCATCCTCAGCCATTGCAGCCCTCTATTTTTGTCCTTGCCTCTGCCTGGGTACCTGCTGCCTTCCCTCCCTGATCCACCTGTAGAAATCCTGCCTCTTCCCAATGCAAGGTCAATTAGATGTTTCTGGTACAGAGTGAGTGTTTTGTTGTTACCATTCCCTCCAGAAAGGCTGCCTGGACCACTCCACCTCGCCTCTACCTTATCTTCTCCTTTCTCCAAGCCACTCTGCTCTTCTCTGCTGCCCAGTAGGGTGATGCTGACCCCATTCTGCTCAAATGTTCCTGTCGTTTTTGCTTCCCTGCCTAGACTAGCAGCTTCTTTGAGGACAGGGCCTGGTTTGTTTATTGCCTCATTTGCTCCTGGCGCATAGCACAGGGCCTGGAGCACAGTAGGACTAGTTGACATTTCCTTATTCTTGCTGGGATAGGGACTCTCGGGTGCCTGAGTCTCCCCAGGGTCCTGGGATGGAAGTGGCTCACCTGGGATGGGGAGGCACTGGGAGAGAGAAGAAGGAAGAAGGCTTTAGACCAGATCCAACTCTTGACTGTCTCCTGCCCAGTTCTCCAAGGAGAAGTACATCCTGGATTCCTCGCCTGAGAAACTGCACAAGGAGTTGGAAGAGGAACTCAAACTCAGTAGCACAGACCTCCGCAGCCATGCCTGGTACCACGGCCGCATCCCCCGCGAGGTGAGCCGGGTGGGGGGCCCGGGCGGGACCTCAGCCCTAGACACTTCCACCCACCAACTGGGCCAGCCCTGCCTAGAGAGGCTCTGACCCGCTGCTTGGTGACTCAGTTTGAGTAGACTGCGGTGAGGTCTAGCTCTGGCATTTACTGACTGTGTGACCTTGCACCAGGCACTTCACCTCTTTGAGCCTCAGTTTCTTCTTCTATGAGATGGAGGGTAAATAGTGCCTGCCTTAAAGGGCTATGGTGAGAACAAATGAAACAATGCAGGTAGAGTGTTTCACTTGATGTCTGACATGCAGTGGGCTCAATGTCATTATTAGTGTTGTTATTGCCATTATTGCCACTATTATTTTTAACTGTTTTTTCGTGGGTCTATACATAAGACTCTTGTGTGTTTGGTTAGTGAGCGTCAGTGCCTAGGATTCTTAGTTTGGGCAAAATTGAGTTTCTGTGCTGAGTCATAGATAGGCTGATAGTCACCTGTTCCCTCTTTCATTCATGCTCTCAATCTTTGTCAAGCATCAACTCTTCTAGGCCCTGTGCTGGGCACCAAGAATATAGGGAGAAAATGGGTGGTGGCTTCCCCCGAGGGCTGGTAGTCCAGTCAGAGCCCCGTAGAAGAAGTGCAAGAATGGAGCATCCCGCAGGGAATGTGGGCAAGCCCTGCGATGCAGGTCAGTGAGAGATGGACAGGAGTTCACCAAGTGGGCAGAGGCGGAAGGATGTTCCAGGCAGAAAGAGCAGCGTGAGCGTACAAAGGCCCGGAGGCATGGGAGAGCACCAGGTGCTTGGAGGAATAAGGATTGGGAAGTCACTGTCTAACATGAGCCCCAAGAAGGAGCAGAGCTGAGACCCCTAGGTGCCCCAGACTCTGGTGTCCCTGTTCCAGTGTCATGTCCTCCCATTCCCGAGCTCCTGTGCACTGGACCCTACTGAATCCAAGTCACTGCATCCCCTTTCCCAAGCCTTCCAGAGCTCTGTTCCCTGTGTCCCCCAGATCCCGTGTCTGCCCCACCCCAGCCCGATCACTGCCTCCCACAGGTGTCAGAGACCCTGGTGCAGCGCAACGGTGACTTCCTCATCCGGGACTCTCTCACCAGCCTGGGTGACTATGTGCTCACATGCCGCTGGCGCAACCAGGCCTTGCACTTCAAAATCAACAAGGTAGTGGTGAAGGCGGGTGAGAGCTACACCCACATCCAGTACCTGTTTGAGCAGGAGAGCTTCGACCACGTGCCTGCCCTTGTGCGCTATCACGTGGGCAGCCGCAAGGCCGTGTCGGAGCAGAGCGGAGCCATCATCTACTGCCCTGTCAACCGCACCTTCCCGCTGCGCTACCTGGAGGCCTGCTATGGCCTGGGCCAGGGCAGCAGCAAGGCCGCCAGCCCCGCCAGCCCCTCGGGCCCCAAGGGCGGCCACATGAAGCGGCGCAGTGTCACCATGACCGACGGGCTCACCGCCGACAAGGTCACCCGCAGCAGCGATGGCTGCCCTGCCAGGTAAGCGAGGACCCCCGACTAGGCCTTGGTCTCTCCTTTTGTCAAGTGGGGGGGATCCATCATCAGAGTGCTGCTGAGGAGCGGGAGGCCCAGCTACTCTGAACTGGTGGAATTACTATCCTGGAGCCGTGGGGTGCAGTGAGGAAGAGGAGGGAGACAGCTGAGTACAGGGTTTGCAGGTGGCCAGGCCCTGGTGACAGCCTCAGCTGTGCTGCAATGAGCTCAGCTCCCTGGGCCCTGCCACTCTCCTCTCATGACCACGTTCCTACCCATAAAGGGCCCTTGCTCAGAAAGCCCCCTAGCCTAGGGGGACCCCCTGGGTGCTGTTCTGTCCCTGCAGCCACTGCCCCCCTTTCCCACCCACCTCACTAGGCCAAGGTGGTCATCAGAGCAGAGGGCTTTGCAATGTGCAAATGGCTGCACAGGGGATGGGATGTTCCCGGCAACAGTTTGATGACACCCAGTTGCCTCTGGGGCTGGATGAGACCAGGCCAGGAAAAGCCACAGCAGGGACTCATCCCTAGTGTGCACCCGGCCCCATGCAGAGTCTGTCTGCCCCCAATCTCATCAGCTCCCATGTCCTCCTGCAGGAGGTGGCTCCTGTGCATGCCCCCACTTGACAGATGAGGGAATAGGTTTAGAGAGGGGAGGCCGCCTGCAGGAGAGTGGTAGGACTGAGATTCAAACCCAGGGCTGCAACTCCAAAGTCTGTACCCCTAATTTCTATGGCCTCCCTGGTTGTTTGCAAAGAGACTTACCAGCCTGTGCCAACAGCCCTTGGATAGGTCCCATCTCCTTAAGCCTGGGCTGGGTGCTGTCAGCCAAAGAATCGCTGGTTGGATTCTCCGTGGGCAGTAGCCACTTTGCCTGTGGTTTAGAACTATGACCGTAATGGTGCCAGGATTTGGCATTCTGAGCACGGTGTAGGAGCAGTGAGGAGGTGCCAGCCTGGTGGGCCTGGTTCCCTCGGGTTCTTCATCCTTTCTCTAGGCCTGCTTCCCAGACAGTTCTCTAATTTGGAGACAAGTTTCTCAGGGAAGAGAGCAGTTGTGCGGGTGGTAGACTGCACAAACACTACCCCCCCACACCTCCAGGCTTTAGTCTTATACTAGCCAATGAGTACTACAATCTCCAAACTTTTTCTGCCTTTGAAGTTCAGTCAATCCAGTATGGAGGCAGAGGTGGGGGTCCTAAGGCCAGCTGAGGACCCTGCCCTCTGGGCTCTCTGCTCATGAAAGTATCTACTCCACAGCACATCACTGCCTCACCCCCGGGAATCTATCCGCAACTGTGCCCTCAGCATGGACCAGATCCCAGACCTGCACTCACCCATGTCACCCATCTCTGAGAGTCCCAGCTCCCCCGCCTACAGTACTGGTATGGCCAGTGGAGAGGGAGGGGCAGATGGAGGAATGTTGTGGGAGTGACCTTGTGTGTGCCTGAGTGTTCTGTTGGTCTTTGGTGACTTCTGTTACAGTGTGTGATGTGTGTTTCTACCTCTTTACTGAGGGTGATGCCTGGGAAGGATTTACACACAAAAAATCCAGCCAGCAGAACTACTGATATTGACATGCAAAACATATCCATGGCTCATTCATTCAGCAATGATTTATTGAGCCCCTACTGGGTACTAGGCACTGCGCTTGAAGTAGTTTCCGGTGCATTCCCTGGAATGCAGTGAAGTCTGCTAAAGGCTCACTGTGTTACTGAACCTGGACTCAAATGCTGTGATGTGGGCTCATGTGGCAACATGCAGCCCCCACTGGCCCAGTGCCTGCCACATGTACATGCTCTGCCAGGCCTTGCATTGGCTGGGACTTAATGCCTCCCTGATTCCAAATGGCAGGCTCAAACAGGCTAGTTGGGTTGTGCTTTTCACTTTTTTTTTTCCTTTTAAATAGACTTTTTTTTTTTTTTTTTTTTTTGAGCAGTTTTAGGGCTACAGCAAAATTGAGCAGAAAGTATAGAGCATTGTGCCTTAAAAAAAAATACAAAGAAAAGTCCTGTTGTCTTTAGTAGTAGAAACATGCCACTACTTCATTGCTGGAAGAAAAAGTATTTTTAACAGGCCATATTGCGTATTGCCCATGTGGCAGGCACAGTGTGCTGGGAGGCGGGCAGCCTAGAAGGAAGCTTTGCCTGCCTGTGCTCTGTTGCAGTATTGCTGTCTACGTGGTTGTCACACATTCTCCTCTGAACACAAACCCACCAATTTGTCCTGACTACAAACTTGTCCTCAAACCAACTTCCCTGAATGCAAAAGTTAAAATGCCTTGCCACAAATGGTTTACTGGACATTTTCTGAGTAACATGGCAGAGTGAAGTGTCCAGGACTGAGGATTTAAAGCCGAGCTCTCCTATGTGCTGGGCAGTGACCTCAGGCGGGGCAGCTGACCTCTCTAAACCTCAGTCTTCTTGTAGGATGCGGATCATGGAAGTACTTACTTCCCAGGATGTTAGGGTTAAGTCTGCTAGCATACAAACAAGGATCTCGCAGGCAGGAAGGGCTCAATATACATCACCTCTCATTTTGGATGATGGTTTTACTGCTGTTGACTAGTGTATGGCCAGCATGTCGCCAGCTCCTGGCACATGTGTACTCAATAAATCATTGCTAATTCATTGAAAAATAACTCCACACAATGAACTCCAGCAAATGCTTATTAGTATCCCTGAATTACGGAAAGCTCCTCCAAGTAGTTCAATGGTTCCCTAAGGCTGCAGCAGCCTGAGGGTTGGAGCGAGCAAACTCTAGGGTCTAGGTGATTTGAGAGTATCCTGAGGCCTGGTCAGTTTACCTGAGGCTGCTGGACCTGGCCTGGGTGCATGGAGGTGGGGACATCACCCCTATAAGGTAGGTGGAGCCTGTCCTTTGAGAAGACTGGTGAAGCCTATTTCACTGGGTGGGGAGCTCTGGTAACTAGTCCTCTCCCTTTCTCTCCCTGCAGTGACCCGTGTCCACGCCACCTCTGCAGCTCCCTCAGCCACAGCGCTGCCTGCCTCCCCCGTCACCCGCCGCTCCAGTGAACCCCAGCTGTGTCCCGGAAGTACCCCAAAGCCGCCTGGGGAGTCGGACAAGGGTCCTTATGCCAGCCCCTCCCACACGCTCTGCAAGGCCTCCCCATCGCCATCACTCAGCAGCTACAGTGACCCGGACTCTGGCCATTACTGCCAGCTCCAGCCTCCTGTTCGTGGCAGCCGAGAGTGGGCAATGGCTGAGGCCTCTGGCCGGCAGGCCAGAAGCTATGGAGAGAGGTTAAAGGAACTGTCAGAGAATGGGGCGTCAGAGGGGGACTGGGGCAGGGCCTTCACAGCCCCCGTTGTGGAAGCCACCTCTTCCTTCAACCCAGCCACCTTCCAGTCACTACTGATCCCCAAGGATAACCGGCCACTGGAGGTGGGCCTCCTGCGCAAGGTCAAGGAGCTGCTAGCAGAGGTGGATGCCCGGACGCTGGCCCGGCACGTCACCAAGGTTGACTGTCTGGTAGGTGCTGGGAAAACACTGGGACAGAAAGATCACCTCTGTCCTGTGGCTTTGGGACAGGGGTTGGGGCGGTGAGGAGTTGACCCCTAAATTCCCAAAGTATAGAGTGTGGGCTAGGATTCTAGCTTCATAGAGTCCCTCACTTGCTGTGTGACTCTGGGCTGATGACTTTACCTCTCTGGGCCTCCGTTTTCTCCTAAAAACAACAACTACAAAAGATATATTCTTGCTTCCTCCCCTTTGGCACTGGAACTGGGCAGTGCTGAGAGCCTGAGCTCCCTGAGGCACTGGTGAGAGTCCGCCCCACCGGTCCAGGGAATGTGAAAGCCGAGACTACCTACCCCCACTCCCCCTAGTGGACAAAGTCAGCAAAACTCATAACCTAAACTAAATTATCAATGCCTGGGCCTCTGAATGAATCTTTTTATTTTTTTATTTTTTTTTATCGGAGTTCAATTTGCCAACATATAGAATAACACCCAGTGCTCATCCCGCCAAGTGCCCCCCTCAGTGCCCCTCACCCAGTCACCCCAACCCCCCCGCCCACCTCCCCTTCCACTACCCCTTGTTCATTTCCCAGAGTTAGGTGTCTCTCATGTTTTGTCACCCTCACTGATATTTTCACTCATTTTCTCTCCTTTCCCTTTATTCCCTTTCACTAATTTTTATATTCCCCAAGTGAATCAGACCACATAATGTTTGTCCTTTTCCGATCGACTTATTTCACTCAGCATAATACCCTCCAGGTCCATCCACATCTGAATGAATCTTAATACGGACCCAGACTCTCTGCACCTCAGCTTCTCCCTCTGAAGTTTGGAGGAGGGGGGGGCACTTTATTTGGGGGCCACACTGATCTCTCAGCTCAGGAAGCAAGAAAAGAGCGTGGAGATATTGCCCTGTGCAGTGCTAGGCGTGAACGGAGCAGTTCTGGGCTCTAGGTCCAGCTGCGTGATCTTGGACAGGTCCTTTTCCTCCCTGGGTCTCAGGTTTGCCTTCTGGAATAAGGGTGTCCTGGCCACCTTTGGCACCTAGCAAACAACTCTGGGCGTTTTCCCATTTATCCCTCATTTCACGGAAATGGGGCAGGGGGGATGAGGTTCATTTGCTCCATGGCAGAGAGTGAGAGCTGGAATTCAAACCCTGTATCCCAGCCAGGCCGTCCTCCTAGATAAAGCCCTCTGACTCCCAGATGGCCTGGGCCAGCCGCGACAGGAAATTAATCAGCCCTCTGGGCGTCCTTGCAGGTTGCTAGGATACTGGGCGTTACCAAGGAGATGCAGACCCTAATGGGAGTCCGCTGGGGCATGGAGCTGCTCACCCTCCCCCATGGCCGGCAGCTACGACTAGACCTGCTGGAAAGGTGAGGCGAGCACTTGCACGCGGACACTCGGGGGAAGGCCCGGCGCTACCTCGCTGCCCTTTGGCTGTGGCCGATTGGCCAATCAGAGTCTCTCCGCGCGGTCCCCGGTTCTGGCTACGCCCTCTCTCCATTGACCGATCGCAACTGCTCGGCGTCCCGCTCCCGGCAATCCTAGTTTCCCCAAAGCCTGAGTCCTAGCTCGGGATTCATCTTTTGCACCCTCTGGACCAATCACACGCGTGAGCCTTCGCCCCGCCCATCAGCTCCGGCTACTCTTCCTAAACACCGTTCTGCCCGGGGAATTCCACTGATGCTCCCCGGCCCCGCGCTCTAAAGCTCCTGGCCCCGCCCCTGACCTACACCGACCAATCAGGAGCCCGTAGCCTTGCCTTCCCTCGCTCTGGCCGCGCCCCCTCATCTCTTTGACCCTTTCCGACCTGTCACTTGGGGCTCGGCCCTCCGCCCCTCGGGCCCCCTCGCCTCTGACCTGGCCTCTGTGACAGGTTCCACACCATGTCCATCATGCTGGCCGTGGACATCCTGGGCTGCACGGGCTCCGCCGAGGAGCGGGCAGCGCTTCTGCACAAGACCATCCAGCTGGCAGCTGAACTTCGGGGGACGATGGGCAACATGTTCAGCTTCGCTGCGGTCATGGGCGCCCTGGATATGGCCCAGGTACGGAGGGGCGCATCTCGAGCTGGGTGGGCTTCAGGTAGTCGCTGTCTGGAGGAGCCCTGGGATGCGTTCCAATCCCGAAGAACCTGGTGACTTTTAGGCAGTATTGGTAAAAGGGTCACCGCGAGAACGGAGTTCTCTAAGTTGGCAATCGGCTCCAACACCAAGTCTTGTCCCTTTTTGGGGCCTCGGTTTGCCTACCTGCAAAATGAGTGAGGAGCATTATATGAGTTTCAGGAATAAATATAAAATGGCTATCATTTGGCGAGCACTTAATATATGCCAGGTACTACCCTAAGTACTTTACAAGCATTGACTCCTTGAGAGAACAACCTTGTGAAGCAAGTGCCTTTATTGTCACATTTACTCATGGAGAAATCGAGGCACAGCAGTACTTGCCTAAGGTCACACCGTCAGAGACTGGAAAAGTTGGGATTCGAAGCAGGTCTGTTTCCAAGCCTGAACCTCATCCACACTCTACACTTGCTCGCCTATGCCTAGTCAAAAGTAACAACAGGGGCCCAGGGGCCGTGGTTCAACTCCCAGCTCTGCCGCCTAATTTTGGAATGATCTTGGGGAAGTCATTCCCCTCATTAAGCCTTAGTTCCCTCCTCTGTAATGTGAGCTGTTGCAAGGCCTCATGGGAGAATGTGAAGAGCCGCCAGCACCATCCCTGGCACATGAATGGTGACTGTGATAATAACAATTATCCTATATCTGGGTGTCCACTCAGCAGGGTAGCTTGTGGCCCATGCAGGCCCTTTCCCTAGCTGGACGCTCACAGTCTGCTCTTCCCAGATTGCCCGGCTGGAGCAGACATGGGTCACGCTTCGGCAGCGATACACGGAGGGTGCCATCCTCTATGAGAAGAAGCTCAAGCCATTTCTGAAGAGCCTCAACGAGGGCAAAGGTACCTCCCCCACCTTGCTGTGTGACCTCAGGCAGGCTCCAACCCCTCTCTGGGCCAGCAAAGACCAGTGTGGACGAAGATGAGAGCTCTGGAGCTATTCTTGCGCTCACTTTCTGCATTTGGCAACCGTGTGAGCCGCAGCCAAGAACAGGCTGCAGTGGTGTCAGCTGGAGGAATCCAAAAGTAGGGGGCTTGTCTTGGGAGTTGGGAGCCCTGGGGGCTCAGTCAGAGATCTCAGGCAGACCCTCCCCTTGGTGCACCTGCTTGCCAAGGTTTCTAAGCGCTCGCCTCCCTCCCTGCAGAAGGCCCGCCGCTGAGCAACACCACGTTCCCCCATGTGCTGCCACTCATCACTCTGCTGGAGTGTGACTCAGCCCCTGCCGAGGGCCCTGAGCCCTGGGGCAGCACAGAACACGGCGTAGAGGTGGTGCTGGCCCACCTGGAGGCTGCCCGCACGGTGGCGCACCATGGAGGCCTGTATCACACCAACGCTGAGGTCAAGCTGCAAGGTGAGTCACAGGTCACATCCACGGGGTGCAACAGTCACTGGTCACGCTGGCCGGGCCTCCCTCCACCAGAGTTGCTCTCCCTTTTCCTCCAAAGGTCCCTTCACATTTCTTCATTCCTCTGTCCTGCCCCGCTCCCCGACTCCTTATTCTTATGCCTGTTTGCCACTCACTTACCGGTTCAACTGTTAGTGGAAGGGCCCAGGGTGGTGGTGGAAGGGCGCAGATGATTCAGAGAGCACCAGAGCTATGTCTTTTTCTCTGAGCTTCTGTTTTCTCATCTGGGAAGTGGATGTCCTAATGGGATTGCTTTACCAGGCTGTTTGCAAAGCACTTTGGCCTGGGGCTGAGACACACCTGCCCTGCCTTAGGGGAGCTCCCAGGCCAAGTGGGGAGGGGGAACACCCTTGTGAAAGGACCAGAGAGGGAGTGGCTTCAGACAATCCATCTTTTACTGCTTTAGGCATTATTAAATCAGGAAAGTTCATTGTAGGCAAATTGGAGATTACAGTTGAGCAAAAAGAAAACACAAAAGCACCCACAATCACCCAGAGGCAAATGGTGGGAACATTCTGGTGTTTGTCTTTCCTGCCTTTTTCTTTTTCAGAAAGAACCAAAAAATTGTTTTTACTTACAAAAATTTACTTGCAAAATGCATACATTTCTAAAGAAAAATTTTGGAACTTACTGAAAAAAATACAAAAAAGAAAAAATCCTTTCAAACTGACATTACTATTTTATCATCCAGTAACTTAAAGATTATATGTTGCAAACACGGTCATGTTCATGGAC
The DNA here is from genome assembly GCF_053574225.1 of Canis aureus. Lineage (NCBI taxonomy): Eukaryota > Metazoa > Chordata > Mammalia > Carnivora > Canidae > Canis > Canis aureus. The sequence goes on along the minus strand of NC_135626.1, from coordinate 5,446,848 downwards.
AAAGCTTGTTGGATTCTTAGTGGAGCTGGGAGAAGGGTCTGTAGGAGCAGGACCCTGAGAGATGTGTTGGGGATGGTAGTCCCCTGACCCCTGTGCCCTGTCTTGTAGGGTTCCAGGCCCGGCCAGAGCTTCTGGAGGTGTTCAGCACAGAGTTCCAGATGCGCCTCCTCTGGGGCAGCCAGGGCGCCAGCAGCAACCAGGCCCGGCGCTATGAGAAGTTTGACAAGGTTCTCACAGCCCTGTCCCACAAACTGGAGCCTGCTGTCCGCTCCAGCGAGCTGTGACCCCCGTGGACCTCTCCCCTCTGCAGCTGTGGGCAGCAACAGGGAGAGGGGCACAGACCTCTCCCCAGAGCACCCCAGAGACACTGTGATCAGCTCGAGAATGTTCTCGGCCCAAACCAGGATCTCCCTTGCACCTCCAGGGTCCTGCATGGACCCCGGGCTCCATCCCACCTACTATATGCCCACCAAGTCTCCCTTCAGGAAGCACCAAAACCCTGTTCCTCCCTCCAGCTTTTGCTTCTCCCCTTCCTGCTGAGGTGCCCCGTGTCCGAGCCATGGGAGGCTTCCTCACACCTCCTCTTTCTTTGGGTGTCTGCCCTCAACGGACACCAAGGCCTCCACCTGGTTGTAAATATGTCTGTCTGTTCTGTAAATAGATGTACAGAGGCCATGTTCTTTCTTTCATATAATAAACTTTTATGACTCTTTCTTCTGTCTCTCAGGAGCCCCAGGGGGTGGAACAAAGCGTCTCTTCTCTCAGGTGAAAGGTGGAAAAATTCAACAGTAAATACTTATTTAGCACCTGGTATGTTCCAGATTCTACCAGGAACTGCCAATACGGAAACACAGTCCCAGTCCTGAAGGAGCTCGCAGACCAGTGGGGGAAAGAACCAGCCAATTCCAAGCAAGGGGAGAAATCCTGGCAGGGCCCCTATTCTCACCCCATGTCCTGCTTTGGGAAGCCTAGCAAAGTTTCCCACAAATGCACAACCAAGCATTCCAGATGTTTGGGGTGGAAGGGCTTGTTGAAATTTATGATTTCACCTCTACCCTGAAAAACAGAACTGGGGGGAGAAGGGGCCCTCCCAGCATCACAGCAACAGAATGAGGACGGCTGGCACCAGGGTGTCCTGATCCGGAGTTCTTTCCTTTTCTCAATAGAGGAAACTACTTATTTCTTTTCAGGCTCTGAAAGGGCCTTAGAAGGTGTGTGTGTGTGTGTGTGTGTGTGTGTGTGAGAGAGAGAGAGAGAGAGAGGAAGGGCCTTGGAAGGCTGTGTGTGTGTGTGTGTGTGTGTGTGTGTGTAGGTGGGTAGGTCAGGGAATCTCTAAGAAAGGTCATGAAGGCGGTTGTCTGGATTCCATGGGTAGGAGAGGTGGGCAATGTGGATCAACACGATTCCCCTCCGGGCTGGATACCTGGGGAGCCTGTTTACTGAGTATGAGATGTCCTCTGAAGGAGAGAGGCTGGATAACAGTGCATTAGATCTTTGGCAGCATCCTGACTTGGGTTCAGTTCTATTATTCACTAGCTGGGTGGCCTTGGACAAGAGGCTTAACCCCTTGGATCCCAATTTCCTCCTCAATAAAATGAGGACAATAACAAAATCGGTTCCTTAGGATTGATGTTAAAGCACTAGGGAATAGTAGCTGCTGGGTAGGGGACTGCCGTATATCATACATAATGGATTGCCAGTAATTATTTATTGATTACTTTCCGAGTGGAAACTCTTGACGTGCTGTACCTCATTGAAATATCATTTCTCTGTACGGCGGGTAAAGCTATCAGAAGACATCTAAGGCACCTAACACTAACCGCACATAGTAGGTGCTCACCAAAAGCTGTATTACTGAGCGCTCTGTTATCATATAGAAAAAGAGAGCACGGAAAAGGCGCTTTGCAAGGTTTAAGGTGCCGCATAACTTTTTGCTACAATTGTCATGGCACCTTCGGTGGTCATAATCCTTCATTATTCTTTTGGCGCTATTATAGTCGCCTAGTTACGGTGGCCAAGGAAACGCGGCCCGCCGGCTGCATTAGGACGGCTCGCGGACTCCCCCTAGAGGCTGCCTTCCGGTCCTGCGGCGGGGTGACGGCTCGGGCCTTTCTGGGGGAAGCCGGGAATTGTAGGCTACGGAAGGTGGCTGTCGAGGAGAGATGCACGCCGGGAGTTGTGGTCCTAGGGAGGGGCGGTTGGCCCACACCCGGCTCCCGCCTCATCCGTATGGCGGCTGCGAGTCTCGGCTGCAGGCCCTGGGGCTCGCTCCTCGGGTTGCTGGGGCTGGTGTCGGCCGCGGCCGCCGCCTGGGATCTGACTTCGCTGCATTGCCACTTCGGCGCCTTCTGCGAATGTGACTTCCAGCCCGACTTTCAGGGTGAGGGGCCGCAGGAGCCCGGGGCAGAGGGGCCGCCTGAGCGGGGAGCCCTCGGACTGTGGGGTTGCGCCCGGGCCACCCCGAGGGCAGAACCGAGGGGCGGGACCCGCAGGCCTCCGGGCGGCACGGGCCGGAAGTGGGCCCGGCTTGAAGGACGAGAGCCTGGAGCAGCGGACGGGGGGCGACGGTTTGGGGAAGCCTGTTTGGAGTCCAGGCAGAACCCTGTCAGGATGGAGAGGGCCTTGGGGGCAGGATTGGGCCTCCACAATGGACTGGCCGTCAGGGCATGGGGAGGAGGCTTGGGCCGACCCCGTTGACAGCTCTCCACCACTTATAGCTGAGCGCAGTGCAGGGGGCCAGCTGGTGGGGGCGCTGCCAGGTCTGAGGGTGGCTGCTGCAGCCGGAGACCCCAAGGGCCCCCTTCCCTATCCGAAGACAGTTTGCAAAAATGTCCCAGAACACAGGGATCCCTAGGCCAGGTTTCAGACGTGACTCCTCCCCACCCCCTTCGGTGCCAGTGGTGGGTCTTCAGCTCTGATACTGCCCTTCTTGTGGCCCTAGGTCTGGAGTGTGACCTGGCCCAGCACCTGGCCGGCCAGCACTTGGCCAAGGCACTGGTAGTGAAGGCACTGAAGGCCTTCGTGCAGGACCCAGCACCTACCAAGCCACTGGTCCTCTCCCTGCATGGCTGGACAGGCACCGGCAAGTCCTATGTCAGCTCCCTGCTGGCTCACTACCTCTTCCGGGGTGGCCTCCACAGCCCCCACGTACACCACTTCTCCCCCGTCATCCACTTCCCTCACGCCAGCCACCTGGAGCGCTACAAGGTAGGCTGGTGGCATCCTGGACCACCGTTCACCTGCATGTGGGGGTGCCAGATCTTAGGGAGTGAATGAGTCCCAAGTCCAGAGAGGGAGAGTCACTTGCTCCAGGTCACACACCCAGTTGGAGCCTCAGGCCTCAGGACCCATCATGAACAGAGCTTGAGATGGACAAAGGACATGAGATTATATAGTTGCAGGTGTTATGTATTGAGTATTTACCTTTGCCTGTCTGCATTACCTTCTTTCTGTAAAGTATGGTCCCAATTTGAGGCTCAGAGTAAGCATCCAGCAAATAGTAGCTCTTATTACTATCATTGTTGTTGATTGCAGGGTACTTTCCAGGCTGGTCTTTGTCAGCTGTCAACATTATTGAGAAGGTTCAGGAAGCATAAAGGAACCTTCCTCTGTTATGGAAAGTAGGAGATATCAGAGAAGGGAGTCCTTTTTTTTTTTTTTTTTTTAAAGATTTATTTATTTATTCATTCAGAGAGAGCGTGAGAGAGGCAGAGACACAGGCAGAGGGAGAAGCAGGCTCCATGCAGGAAGCCCGATGTGGGACTCGATCCTGGGTCTCCAGGATCACACCCCGGGCTGCAGGCGGCACTAAACCGCTGCGCCACCAGGGCTGCCCAGAGAAGGGAGTCCTGAACAGGCAAATGTGAGGCCTGGGTTTGAGTCTGTTTGCTTGCTGACCTGCTGTGTGTGTGGACTTGAACGAGTCTCTGACCCCTTAGGGCCACAGTTTGGCCACCAGCCCCACGAAAGGGTTAGTTCTCTCTGGGAGACCAGACCTTCCTGGGAAAGGGGGTTCTTACCTTGGGAAGAAGTCTCTCCAGGTGCCCTCAAACTCCTGCCTCTTCCCTGCAGAAGGAGCTTAAGAGCTGGGTCCAGGGGAACCTCACAGCCTGCAGCCGCTCCCTGTTCCTCTTTGACGAGATGGACAAGCTGGCCCCAGGCCTGATGGAAGTCCTGCGACCTTTCCTGGGCTCCTCCTGGGTTGTGTTCGGGACCAACTATCGCAAAGCTATCTTCATCTTCATCAGGTGGGCCCAGCTTTGCAGCAGCATGATGGGGGATATTTGTCCAAGGTCTCAGCTATCCAGTCTTGGCCTATGGTCCCATACCAGAGTACCTTTCCCCTGGGGCCCAGTTGGTGTTTCCCAAAGCCCCTTAAACTCTGGCTGTGACACTGTATATTCAGATTTGACAATCTCAAAGCTCACTCTGGGCTCAGTCTTTGGGATCCTCACTGTTTCTTTGTGGAAGCCCTGCCAGGCTAAGTGTTTTCCCTCCTTTGTGGCCAGGAGACATAGACCTGGGGAAAATAGGACTTGAATTCTAGTCCCACCTCTAAGAGTTCTAGCCATGTTTTCTTGGGCAAATCTCTTCACCTCTCTGAACTCCCATCTCCTCTTCCACACAGCAGGATTATTAATACCCCACTGTCCTCTTAGAGGCTGGGGGAGGGAAAGTCAGTTAAGGGACCCAAAAGTGTTTTGTAAACTTTAAAGTGCATGGCACATCCAGATGAATCTCCAGGCATCACATGGTAGACAAAATCTCTGGAGAGGGGAAGTGGTTCCTATGGGGTGTTTTCAGTGGATTTGGCTCCTGCTGAACTGGGTCTCCAGGCTCATGTCACGTTGGGTGGCACATGGGAAGTAAGAGCCAAATCCTGCCCCGCCACCACGGTCTGAGCCATGGCCTGCGTCCCCCCATGGGTTTCAGCAACACTGGCGGTGAGCAGATCAACCAGGTGGTACTGGAGGCGTGGCGCAGCCGCCGGGATCGGGAGGAGATCCGCCTGCAGGAGCTGGAGCTGGTCATTTCCCAGGCTGTGCTGGACAACCCACACCGTGAGTTCAGCTGGGGAGGCCCACCCTGGGGTGACTTCGGCAGGCTGAGGCTTCACACCCACGTTGCCTGGGCCGGGCCAGCTTCTCCCTGGGTCTGGTGCTCTACCCACTGTCCTCGGGATTTCTCAGGCCAGGCTTTGGCACACCCAGCTGTCATACAAGCTCCTGGAACCCAGTACAGACCCTTCCCCCCTTTGCCCCTTCCTGCAGATGGCTTCTGGCGCTCCGGCATCATGGAAGAGCACCTCCTGGACGTCCTGGTGCCCTTTCTGCCACTGCAGCGGCACCATGTGCGACACTGTGTGCTCAACGAGCTGGCCCAGCTGGGCCTGGAGCCGAGGGAAGAGGTCATCCAGGCTGTGCTGGACAGCACCACCTTCTTCCCCGAGAAAGAGCAGCTCTTTTCCTCCAACGGCTGCAAGACCGTGGCTTCCAGAATTGCCTTCTTTCTCTGACTCTCCATATGGCGTCCTTGCCCTCCTCTGCCTGGCCAGGCTGTGCAGGAAAGCCAGGGGCCTCCTTGGTAGGGACCCTTTTCCTGACCCTCTTGGGGAGCAAGACCCAGAGCCCAAAGCGAAGATGAGGAGGCATCTTGGCCTTTGCTTCCTTCCCTACGGAACCACTGGTGACCCCAGAACTTCAGTGAGCCTTGACCTTGCCCTCAGCCTAAGCCTTCTTAAGATGTGAATTGTAACTCAGGGACTATGGCTCATGGCTGCTCTCTCCCTCTTCTGTCTGTGACTCTCGGCCCCTTGCTCTGGCACCATCTTCTCAACCCTCCACACCCCATGTCCCTCCATACCCCGTGTCCCAGTACCGGAAAGCCAAGCCGAGACTTCTCAGTCTTTGTGAATATAGAGATTCCCGCTTAGGCCTGGTTTTTAAGGTTTTTAATTTTATAACAGAACAAATACAATAAACTTAGCCGTGGGACCAGAGGAATATTGGCTGAGATATCTAATTGCTCTGGAAGGAGGTGGTTTTGCTGAGTGCCAGTGAGTGTATGTAGGGCTTAGAATCTCTCCCACACCCAGCAAGAAGTGAGGCAGCTGAGTGGACTCTTCGGGGACCAGTGTAACTGCTGGGACAGCCTTGATTTTTCTGGGGTTCTGGCTCAGGCCCTATGTGGTCTGGGGTTTTCTGAGTTTGGAACTCAGTCCCCAGGTGACCTCAGTCTTGCTCGAACCCGGACTTGTGTTTTGGCTCCAGCTCTGGGCAGCCTTGGTCTTGCTAGGCCCCTGGGATTGGTCCTGAGTGTTCTCTGTATTGCTGGGGCTCCAACTTGGATCATAGAAATCCTTGGTCTTGCTGGAACTCCGGATCAATCCCCTGCTCTGGCCGTGGGTGGCAGCCTTACTGGGTCGCCAGCTCTGGCCATGGGAAGCCTTGATCTTTCTGAACCTCTGCCTTGAGCCCTGAGTAGCATTGGTCTTGTTAGGCTTTTGTCTTGGGCCTTGGGTGGCTTCAGTCTGGCTGGGATTTCGGCTCTGGCCCTGGGCGGCTTCAGTTTTGCTGGGCCTCTGGCTCTGGCCCTGGGCAGCTTCGGTCGTGCTGGGCCTCCGGCTCTGGCCCTGGGCCGCTTCGATCTTTCTGGGCCTCCGGCTCTGGCCCTGGGCAGCTTCGGTCTTGCTGGGCCTCCGGCTCTGGCCCTGGGCAGCTTCGGTCTTGCTGGGCCTCCGGCTCTGGCCCTGGGCAGCTTCAATCTTGCTGGGCCTCCGGCTCTGGCCCTGGGCAGCTTCAATCTTGCTGGGCCTCGGGCTCTGGCCCTGGGCAGCTTCGGTCTTGCTGGGCCTCCGGCTCTGGCCCTGGGCAGCTTCGGTCTTGCTGGGCCTCCGGCTCTGGCCCTGGGCAGCTTTGGTCTTGCTGGGCCTCCGGCTCTGGCCCTGGGCAGCTTCGGTCTTGCTGGGCCTCCAGTTCTGGCCCTGGGCAGTTTCAATCTTGTGGGGCCTCCAGTTCTGGCCCTGGGTGGCCTTGGTTTTTCTGGAGCTGTGGCTCAAGCTTGGGTCTTCCCTGTTCTCCAACAGGTCTGAGGACTGAGTCTTCAGCAGTGAGGAATCAGAGGATGTCACAGCAGTGGCTGAGGTGATCTTGTATTCCTGGCAGATAGCGGACATCTCTGTGTCTGAGGTGGACATGGTCCTGACTGGGAAAGATGTGCCAAGAGCATCCGTTAGGCTGCCCTCCCTAGACAGCTCCAGGAAAAGGATGTGTAGGCCTTACCCTTGCCTCCCAGAGGCTTTGCATGGCCAAGGAGAAGGCCTGCCAGATGAGGCCAACGTAACCTTTCTCGGCAACCCGAGCCCAACAGGTGGGCCAGGGTTGTAGGGTAAGTGGGAGATACTGAAGGCTCACCATGCCCCATTCAAAGTGAGGATTCTTATTCCTGCTTTATAATCACAGAGCTATAAAGTAGCAGAGCCCAAATGGACAAGCAGGCCAAGGAGTCTCTGATCTTTACCTACTCTGCTGCTTTGGCTTACTCAGGCCTGGAAGGAACATTGGGGACTTACAGCCCAAGCTGGAGCCTGAAGAGGTCTGGTCAAGGTAGCTGTCAGACAGGGACCTCACCCTGCTGGGTGTGGGCTCCGGCTTCTCCTCCTATGGCAGAAGACAGGTAGGGCAGTTATAGGATATAGGAGGGCCCAGGCCAGTGGCTCAGCTCTAGAAGGAAGACCAGCAGCTTAGAGCTGCTCCAGGGGCCCCAGTTAGGGCTGGGCTGCATGTGGAGAGGCCAAAGACTGGATAGAAAGGGCAGTGGTCAGACTAGACTGGCAGGGTACTGTGAGAAAGCCAGTATTGGAGAGGCTGCTTGGGCCTCGGTTTTGCCATCTGCAAAATGCAAATTAGTTTCAGTGTGGGAGAGGCCTCTGAAAAATGCAAAGTGCCCTACCATGGGGAATGGCTAATGAAGAACTGCAGAGCTCTTTATGCTTACCATGCCCATCAATTTCATCTTCCCACGTATCTGGGAGGGAACTACTACTTTTACCATGTCATGGCCCAGAAACCAAGGCTCCAGGAGCCTAAGCAGTCTGCCCACGACACTCAGCTAAGAAGCAGAGGAGCAGAGCTTGAATCCAGGCCTGTGGACTCCACAGCCAGCCTCTTAGCTGCTGGATGCCTCTGGCCCACTCACACCTGCTGGCAGTGGGGAGCGTGGGGAAGCAGGGAGGGGGCGGGCAGAGCTCTAGCACCCAGCAGATGCCAGTTCCACATCTTCCTGAGGGAGGGAGCTCACAATGACTTCAGGAGGTGCACTGATCAAAGTTTTGTATGTTTGTGTTCCATTGTGAGCTAGAGAACTGTAGCACTAGCCTTTTCCGGTTATGGCAAGGGAGGCTGGTCTTCCATTGACTTCATTTTCAGTTTCCTTTGAACACAAATGTACTTGCTGTCCATCAGCAGTTGAGTGGACAGATCATGGGACTTTCACAGGATGGACTTCTCCACAAAGGTGAGAACGAGCCGTCAACTTAGATGCACCTCACAAACATGCTTAATGAAGGGAGTCTGAGACAAGCAGGTACACCCTACATGTCCACTGATGTGAGGGACAGGGGACAGGCAGGTTCATTTGTGATGTTAGGAATCAGGACCACCTTGGAGGTGCACTGGGCTAAGAAAAAGACCTAGTGGGGGGCATGAGGGGGCTTCTGGGGGGCTGGGAGTTTGTTCTTTCTATAGGTAATGGTGTCATGGGTGTATTCAGTTTGTGAAAATTCATCAGTTCACTCACTGATGACATGTGTACTTTTCTGTATTTACATGACATTCCATAAAAAGAATTAAGAAAATCCTGGCACAAATGGCCGGTGCACACAGAATTTATGAAGCTGAGGGTGGCAAGGTGTGGGGAGGCCTCTCTGTGAGGGGCCCACATCCTTGTGCCCTACTTAAGGGGTACCCTTTATTGGTACCATCCCCATCTCACGGCAAAAGGACCCAAGCCCCAGTCACACGGCTGAGTGGTGGCAGAACCAGGCCTGGATGCCAGCCTCTGGCCAGTCTGCATCCCTCAGCCCTGGCTTGGGGTATACTCTACCCCAAATCCCAGTGTGTGGCCCACTCACCTCTTCCTCCTCCTGGGGGGCCTCAGCTTCTTGGTTTGGACCTTCTGGCTTTCCATTCTGGGTCTGGGGAGTAGCCTGGAGCTCTTCAGAGGTCCCAAAGGCAGGCCTCCACCGGAACTGCAGTGCCCGAGCCTTCTGGCGCGCTCGTTCCCGCTCCCTGAGCTGCCTGCCAAGCCATGGCCCCAGAGTGCTGAGTAAGCCCCCCTGACTCAGTGCACCATCCCCAGCATCTGGAGAATGGCTTGAGGAGGAAGCAGGGGCAGGAGGAACCTTAATGCCCAACCATTTCCCACTCCTGGCCTGCAACCCCTGCTTGAGGAACTTGCCCCACGATGCCTTGAGGGATGCCAGCCTGCAGGCTGCTTTCCAACACCCGATCCAACTGCAGCCTGGCCAGGTGGGCCACCTGGCTGCAGAGCACTTCTTCCACCGACATGCCCGGGAAGAGGTTGGTCATCAGTGGGAGCAGCTGCCAGGGAAGAGCCGGGTGTGGGCCAGCACACGGAGCCGACGGGTGTGGGGCTCCCCTGACCTCGCAGAGCCCTTCTCAGGGCTCACAGGGGAAGGGTTTACAAATTATTGATTTTAGAGCGCCAGACCAGCTTGCCCCAGAACTGGGAGGAGCCTGTGTGGAGGTCTACCAGGAGGGGGTGCTCGGACATGGCCAACCCCCGGTGCTGGAGCCAGCAGGGCAGGTCTGACCTCGAAGCCTGTGCCAGGAAGAGGTGGGTGGGCCCAGGGTACTGACTTCTCCGAGCCCTCCGCTCTTCACGTGCCAAATGGCGGGGCGTGGGGGCCATGGGGAGGTGTGATAATGTTACCGGTCTCTGGCGTTGGAAGAGCAGTAAACAACACACACGTTGAAGTGGCTAGAACAGTATCTGGTACCAGGTAAGTGCCTGGCATCAGCAGCTGTTAGTTTTGCTGGGAAACCAGACTTCTTTTAGGAACAGGGAGAATCTTGAGGCGACCAAGGGTACTGACTCTGGAGCCTGTCCTCCTGGCCCAGCAGGAACCTACCTTGGGTTGCTTGGGGTTGAGAAGCAGGACGGTGGCAACATCCAGGCGGGCCCCCAAAATGTTCTGCAGGAGCTGCCGGCTCCTGGCACGGTGCAGGTAGTACTGGGCTCTCTTGGGGTTGTGCTGGATAGCCATTGAGAAGTGGCTCTCTGCCTTATGGAACTGCCTGCAGGACACAGTGCCCCATGGGCTGTTGTGAGCTGGGCCCCAAGGAGGGAAATGGGAATCCTGGGCCCCACCGGGGAACGTAGGGGAGATTAGGATGGTCTCTGCTCCCCTTAGCTCCACCATCCCCTCTGCTCTTTTTCTATCAGCTATACTCTTAACAGCCCCAACACTTAAATGCTAGTATAAGACCCCAGTATAAGTGAATTTAAAAAAAATTTTTTTTAAGGTTTATTTATTTATTCATGAGAGAGAGTGAGAGATGCAGAGACATAGGCAGAGGGAGAAGCAGGCTCCCTGTAGGGAGCCCGATGCAGGACTGATTCAGGATCCCAGAGCCACCCAGGTGTCCCTAAGTGAATGTTTTCAACATCATGGAGTAAGGAGGACCTTTCTGAGAATGTCACAAACCCAGCAGCTAAAAATGAGAATTCATTTGACTATGATTGAATCCCAAGTTACTGAGTAGCAAAACTGCCACAAAGAAAACAATAAATAGGGACGCCTGAGTGGCTCAGCCGTTGAGTGTCTGCCTTTAGCTCAGGGTGTGATCCTGAAATTCTGGGATCCAGTCCCACATCAGGCTTCCTATGAGGAGTCTGCTTCTCCCTCTCCCTCTGCCTGTGTCTCTGCCTTCTGTGTCTCTCATGAATAAGTTCTTAAAAATAAATAAATAAAAAGAAAAGCAATAAATAGGAGAAATAAAATTTCCTACAGAAGGCAGACAATAAGCTAATTTTCCTAGCCTACAAAGAACTCTTCTAACAACAATACAAGTTTTAACGGGCAATTTATTTTTTAAAAAATCTTAGTTATTTAAATAGGCTCTATGCCCAATGTGGGGCTCGAATTCGCAACCTCGAGATCAAGAGCCATGTTCTCTACTGATCGTGCCAGCGGCATGCCCCTTCATGAGCAATTTAACAGCCAAATGGGCAAAAGGTTTGCGTGTCATCCTTGCGCAGGGGCCATGCTAATCTTCTCTGTATCGTTCCAATTTTAGTATATGTGCTGCCGAAGCGAGCACTGGGCAAAAGGTTTGAGCCAGCCATTATGACCCCCCCACACACACGAAGAAGATGCTGGATTGCACTACCAATTTAAACATGGGACATGAATCAATTGTGAGAGAGCATTTTTTGCCTACTAGATTAGCAGAGTTGAAATTAGTCTTAACGCCCTGCAGTATGGAGCTTTCAGGAAACCAAGATTCTCCTTTCCTAGGGGAAGTTTACAGTGGCTCACTGTTTGTGGAGAACAGTCAGATATTATGTTTTAAAGTGTTAAATGTTCAGGGCGGGGGCACTTGGGTATCTCAGTGGTTGAGTGCCTTCAGCTCAGGGCATGATCCTGGGGTCCAGGAATCGAGTCCTGCACTGGGCTCCCCGCAGGAAGCCTGCTTCTCCCTCTGCCTATGTCTGTCTCTCTCTGTGTGTCTCTCACACATAAATAAAATATAAAAAATCTTTAAAAAAATAAATGTTTGGAGTGACGGGGTGGTTCAGTTAGTTAGGTGTCTGCCTTCCAGTCAGGTCATGACCCCAGGGTCCTGCGATTGAGCCCTACATCGGGCTTCCTGCTTGGCAGAGAGCCTGCCTCAGCCTCTCCCTCTCCCTCTGCTATTCCCCCTGATTGTTCCCTCTCTCTCTCTCTGTCAAATAAATAAAATTTTAAAATGTTTAAAAAAAATGTTAAATGTTCACACCCTTTAACAATACTTTAGCTTCTAGCAATCTAATATGGCACTATTAGTGTAATGCGTGAAAATGTATGTCCTATGTGCTCATTACATTATTTATAATCAAAAACAGAAAACAGCCCAAATTCTCATCAGTGGAGGGTTGTCTAAAGAAATGCATTGTGGTACTTCATAGAATGGAATACTAGGCAAATAATAAAAGAGAATGAGGTCATCATATATATAATGACATTGGAAATAAAAAAGCAAGTCAAAAAACAGCATGACGTCACTTTTGTAAAATGATAATAAGTGTTAATATATGTATAGGAAACCATCTGGAGGGATCCTTACCAAACCGATGGAGGGGTTGGTGATGGGAGACAGATATTAGAAGGAACGTTCCGTGTTCTAAGTCATACATTACGGAACACTTAAGTTTATTATAAAAAGCACAATTGTCATAACAATATTGAGGAAAAAAGTGAAGAATTTTTCACAAATACTTGAAAACCAAAACCATTATTTAGCAGGCAGACCTGGGAGAGCAGAAGATGTTGCCCCAGGGATCCCAGCAGACCCATGCCAGGCCCAGCCCTGCCCGCAGCCCTGCCCCGGGGACCACCCTGAGCTCGTGCACCTGCTCCTCTGCTCGCAGAAACCCATCTTCTCCTGCAGCAGGCCCATGCGCAGGTTGGCCCCCTCGTCCTGCGGGCTCAGCGCCAGCGCCTGCTGGTAGTCTGCCTCCGCAAAGGTCAGGTTGCCCAGCTGGAAGAAGCAATCTGGGGGATGGGGACAGACGTGAGGCTGAGTGGGCCCCCAACCCCAGTGCCCAGGAGCCCCAGCCTGGCTTGCTCCAGCTCCCAGAGGGATCTTGAGACTGGTGGCTGTGAACTTCTGAAATCCTGTGGGCGGTGGAGGGCGTCTACCAAGGTTTTCCGTGCCCTAGGGCCCTTGTCCCCAGCCGCTGGATTCTGAGCATTTTGAAGAGACTGTAGCCAGTCAGTCTAAGACAACACTTTGCAGTGTGTGTCCCCAGAGCCCTGAGGTTCTTCCCCTCCTCCTGCCTCCCCCGCTCCCCTCCCTCTGGGGACTCAAGTGCCCAGCCTAGGCCTTAGAGGGTCAGGGGTGGCCCCACTCACCACCTCGATTGATGTAGAGGCCCTTCTCCTGCTGCTCGTCCTTGAGGGCTTTGTTGAGCAGCAGCACACCCTCCTGGTAGGCACCCTGCAGGTAGCAGTGCACTGCAAAGTCATTGTAGGCCAGCAGCAGCTGCCGCTGAGCCTGCTGCACCTCTCCCTCCTGGCTTGCACTCATCATGTCCAATGCCTTTAGGAAGTCCTCCACAGCGCTATCAAACTCCTGGAGCCGGCGGTAGATGGTGCCCCTGTGGGGGAGGGACATGAAGGCCAAGGCTACCCCATCCACCTGGGCAGCCAGCTGAGATGTTGGCTCCTCTGGGCCTTCCGAATTTGGCAGGTGACAAGAGGGTCCCCTCTTCATGCACTGGTTCGGCTGTGGGGCTGGCTCTGGATTACTACTCGGATAGCCCATTGGTCACTGGTAGTTTTGCTTTACACAAAAATACCTTACATCTTTCTTTTTAGGAAGTAGGTGTGCACCAACCTCTATGCTAAGGCCTTTCAGTACTGGGGACAGATGTTTTACCCCACTGTTTATACGAGAAAACCTAGACTCAGGCAAGTTATTATTATTATTATTTTTAATCTTTTCCTTTTTTTTTTTTAAGATTTTATTTATTTATTCATAGACACACAGAGAGAGGCAGAGACACAGGCAGAGGGAGAAACAGGCTCCATGCAGGGAGCCCGATGTGGGACTCGGTCCCAGGTCTTCCAGGATCACACCCCAGGCTGCAGGCAGTGCCAAACCGCTGAGCCACCGGGGCTGCCCGACTCAGGCAAGTTAAATGGCCCCAAATCCGGGCAGCCCCGGGGGCGCAGCGGTTTAGCGCCACCTGCAGCCCAGGGCGTGATCCTGGAGATCCTGGATCGAGACACTGGATCGAGTCCCACATCGGGCTCCCTGCATGGAGCCTGTTTCTCCCTCTGCCTGTGTCTCTGCCTCTGCCTCTCTCTTTCTCTGTCTCTATGAATAAATAAATAGAATCTTTAAAAAAAAAAAGGTCCCAGGGATCCCTGGGTGGCGCAGCGGTTTGGCGCCTGCCTTTGGCCCAGGGCGCGATCCTGGAGACCCGGGATCGAATCCCACATCGGCTCCCAGTGCATGGAGCCTGCTTCTCCCTCTGCCTGTGTCTCTGCCTCTCTCTCTCTCTCTCTCTATGTGACTGTCATAAATAAATAAAAATTAAAAAAAAAAAAGGCCCCAAATCCCGTAATAGAAGGGCAATGGGTAGATTCAAGCCCGAGCCTCCCAGAGTGAATGCTCAGCAGGCCCAGAGATCCAGGATTCCCAGGTGAACTAAGTGGCTGCCTGGCCCTCCTCTAAGGGCAATAGCAGCTAAGACCTCTCCCTGGCTTTGACCTTAATGGGGAGTAGAGGAGGATTATTAGAGGCTACTTGGGGAAATTGAGCCCTGGGGCGGCTCACGGCCTCTCCTGAGACCATAGAGCAGGACCCAAGATGGGTACTTCCCCACACAGTACCGGAAGAGGAAAAGGCGAGGGTCCAGAGGGTTGTTCTCGATGGCACAGTTGATGCGCTGCAGAGCATGCTGTAGCTTGCCCTGCACAGCTAGGATCCCAGCATCCTGACGTGCCTGCTGGGCTTGGTCCACCATCATCTGGAGCAACACCTTGGCCTGCGAATGCTTGGGGTCCAACAGCAAGGCACTGTGCAGGTCTCGATAGCAGAGGCTGGGCTGCAGGGGCAGAGGCTAAGCAGAGGCTAAGCTGAGCTCTGCCCTGTGCCATGGTGGGAGCACCCCTCCAGGCCTTTAAGAGCCTCTCTCTGGGCAGGCCTGCACCATGTCACCCATCGTCAATGTCCCTGCATTGCGGTGCCATCTTTTTTGCCTCGTGAAAGAAGCAGGGGGCATTGTGGGAAAATCCCATCCCAGACCCCATCCCTGTTGGTCCCTCTCCAGATGTGCCCTCAGGTGAGCCAGGCCAGCCTGGGCTGTTTCTGCTATGGAATGGTGTTGCAGATGCCTCCTCCTTGGAGGACTTCTTTGAAGCTCCAAGGTTGGGGGAGGGTGTGTCCTCCTGACCATGACTGTCATATCCTCCCTAACCTCCCATGCACATGCCTTCCCCCACTCCCCTAACCTTTAAGCCCAAGACAACTCTGACAACAGATGCAGGCCTGGGTACAGCAGAAAACATCCCCAGGCAAATACCTCCCACTGGGTGAGCAACTCTGTCAGCCAGTCAACAAACAGTTTTAGCAAGCATCCTGTGTCCTGTAGGTTAATGGGCTGGACAGTGGGCAGGGAGAATAGTGTGGACAGCAAGTGTGAGTGGAAGTTACACAGGTGTGAGGGGGAAGATGGTAGAGGCTAGAACAGGGCTTTGGAGTAGGTGGGCTTGGGTTCAAGGGCAGCACCGCACCAGAACTGACTGTGTGACCTTGGGCAAGTCACTCAGGCCCTCTGGACCCATTTCTTCATCTGTGAAAAGAGGACAATGGGTTGTATCTCCTCAAATGATTACCTCCTAGTCTTAAAGACAAGCATGACTCAAGGGCTTAGAATGTACTTATGCATCACGGGGGCTGAGGTGGCAAGAGAGGCCAAACTCCCACAGCCAATGATTACCAATAATTACTAGTCTCCTGCCCTTGAAGGAAACTCTCTCACTGACTCACTTGTGAGGCCCAAAGCCCAGCCCCCAGCATAGGGAGGCTCAATTTCCAGCTTCCTCCAGGATGCGCCATTTGGGACCAAGGTGAACATGCCCACCCCTTGGTCCTCCTGAGTTTCCCAGCTCCTAGGCGCCAGGCCAAGTTCTAGCACCATTGTTCTGGATTCTTCCCTTTTCCTCATGCCCTCCCCCATCGGTCTCTGCTCCTGACTTCCAAAAGAACTGTGGGACTTGCCCCTTTCTGGCCATCCCATGGCCATCCTCCCCTTCACCCTCCTCTCCGGCTGGATGGCAGCCAGGCTCCTGGCCTCCAGACTTGCCCCTCCAGGCCAGAGTCCCACTGGTAGCCAGACGATCTTTCTAAAGCCTACTGTCCCAAGAAGTACCCTTTTGAGGCTCCTGCTGCCCCCAAGAAGGGGTCAGGGGCCTCCTCGGATCACAGAACCCTGCCTGATACCCTCTCATACCTGCAGTCCCTTCTCTCTTGTGACCCCAAGTCTCCCTTGTCCCCAAGCTGTTCCTTGTACTGTCTGGCTCCAAGCCCTGACAGTGAGGCAAATAAGGAGAGACAGGAAAGGAGGAGGGAGGACACCTTATCTAACAGATCCTTGGGCGCCCCCACACCGTGCTGCTTCCCACACTTGTGAAATCATTCTCTGTGTAATCATCTGCTCAAGGACGTCTCCCCTAGGCTCTGAGTTCCACAAGGGCAGGGCTGGCACAGGGTTCTCACCTTGTGGCTTCTGGGGGCCGACACAGGCCTGGCACAGAGCTACAACTGAGCGGTAGCAGAACCATGCAAGTGGTCAGCACAGGTCCCCACCACACGGCCTAGTGGCTTCCACTAATCTCAGGGTTGGCTGTGGGCACCCATACGGGGGGCGGGTCACCCATTCTACCTTCTGTAAGAAGTTGTAGAGTCTGGCCCGGAGGATGAAGACATCAGCATTGGTCATGCCAAGCATCACCTCCTTGGTGACAAGGGAGAGGCAGTCCTGATACCGTTCGAGAGCCAGGAGACAGGCCATGCTGAGGACAGAGGGCAGAGGCACTCTGTCTGTCGAGCGAGAGGGGCAGGAAGGGGCTGCAGAGAGAACCCGGGCATGCAGCCGCCTCTCACCATCGGTAGCGGAAGCTGGCTTTCTCGGGCTGGAGCATGGAGGCCTGCGAGAAGACTTTCAGAGCGTCCGGGAAGGCACATTGCTCGAATAGGCACTGGCCCTGGGGGACACAGGGGGGTGGTTCCTTCTGATTGTGACTCTGGCCCAGCAGCACCCTCCAGCTGCAGGGGGCACCCACTGGGGCAGGAGGGGAGAGAGAAACAAAAGATGGAGACAGCTCTGTAGGTCTGGGAGAGACTAGAGGACAGAGACATAGAGATGGAGAGAGACAGAGACATGGGGAGACAGTGACAGTGTAGAGATGGAGATACAGAGCAAGGGAGAGACAGCAGAGACAGGATTATACAGCTGGCAAAAGACAGCAATACAGAAACAGAAACAGAGTAACAGAAAATCTTGGACTTTGTTGCTATCTTGTGGTTTAATATTTTTCTTTTGAATTGTAAAGGGAGGTGTTATTACCTTTCCAGCATTTAGAGCCTCCTGATGCTAGTGCCATGATAGCAGCCACCTGCTTCATGTGGCTATGCAAATTTAAGTTTCTTTTTTTTTTTTTTTTTTTAAGATTTTATTTATTTACTCATGAGAGAGGCAGAGACACAGGCAGAGGGAGAAGCAAGCTCCATGCAGGGAGCCCGATGTGGGACTCGAGCCTGAGACTCCAGGATCACGCCCTGGGCCAAAGGCAGGTGCTAAGCCGCTGAGCCATCCAGGGATCCCCACAAATTTAAGTTAATTAATGAAATAAAATTTTAAAATCAGTTCCTTAGTCACACTTAATATATCTCAAGGGCTCAGCAGTTACCACATTGCTAATGGCTACCAGATTGGACAGTGCGGAGTAGACCACTATCATCACTGCGGAAAGTTCTACTGGGCAGTGCTGCAAAACTTTACCAGCCCTGGCGGTAAGCCAACTCTGGAGGTGGGAGAGGTCATGAAAGGGGTGGCAGGTAGCCATTTGCAATACAGGGACAGAAGGTCCCCAGAGAGACAAGAGCTGGTCCCAGGAGCAAGGAAATCCCCCACAGCTGGAGGGAGAGCCAAGAGGCTTGGGTGTGGGGTGGATGTGGTGGGTGGGTCCGTGGCAGCCCCAGGCACCTGCAGGTAAAGGACCAGGGTAAGGCGCTCCAAGTACTTGGTGTTCTCAGGCTGGAAGGAGCAAGCCCTTCGTAGATTCTGGGCGGCCGAGGAGAAGTCACAGAGCTGGATGTAGGCCTCAGCTCGTAAAGCATAGAAGTCTACCTGAGGGAGAGCGGACACAGACTGCTGTCCTCTCCCTACAGTCTGCTGAGGCCTGATGCTCAATTACCAGAAGGGAGTTGATGGCCCTGAGAGGAGGAGCCTGGCAGGCATGACATTGAGGGCAAAGTGTTAGCAACCGTCCATGCCCACCCCCTCACCAGCTGGGAGTCCAGGTGGAGGGCACGGGAAAAGAACAGCACGGCCATCTCCCAGTCCTCTTGCTCCAAGCACTGCTGGCCTTGGTGGTAGCTGTGGGGGAAGGCGGGGCACAGGCAGAGGGGCTGACCCTGACTTTGACAAACCCAGGGCATACAGCTGTGGCTGCAGCTGTGGCCATGGGAGTGGGTTGGGAGGAGGAGGGGCTTTGGTGGAGAGACAGGGTAGGGCAGGTAGACAGAGACCCAGGGAGAGGAGCCTGACACTCGGAGCTCACCCAGGGCCGCAGCCTTTCGTCTGCTGAGGTAGAAGTGCCCTATTATACAGATGAGTTCACTGAAGCCCTGAGAGGGAGAGTAATTGACCCAAGGCATGTCACTGGCTGTGCAGGGATGGGAACCTGGGACCCTGGACAAGGCAGTCACTCACTACTGCCTGACTTTGAGGGGCACTGTTAATCCCGTGACCTTTGGTTTCACATCATCAAAGTTCTGGAACACCCGGCTGCTCCCAAAGATGCGCTCTATGTTCCCCTTTGGAACTGGAAACACCCATGGCTTTGGGATGTGCTGTGACAGAGACGGGTCAAGCTCCAGAGCATCCTAGAACCAAGGGACAGCAAGCTGGGGCAAGCCTCAGAGATGACCCCTGTGCCTCTTACACACTCTCCCATCCTGTTTTACAGGATGATCAAAGGCTAGAAACGAGGCTGGTGGGAGGCACAATTTGGGTTCTGGTGGCACTTCCAGTCCCATTCTCTTTAGGGATATTCCAACTTCTGTCTCCAGTCCTATGATCAAGGTCAGGGGCCTGGGTTCTTAAACTCACGCTGCACTCTGCTCTCCTCCTGGTCCCCCTCAGCTTCACCTCCATTTCCCAACACCCAAAACTAATGCCTCCAGCTCAGGCGCTGCCCCAAGCCGAGGCCCGGGAGGTCCTGCAGTCCTCTGCATATCCTGTGGGACTCTCATGCCCAGCAGGCCAAATAAGATACCTCACCTGACTTCTGCCCCAGGCTTTCCCACCTTTGGTGAGTCCACCTTTTCAGCCAGCCGCCAATCCCTATCAGTCCTCATGTCCTGTCTATCCCATTTCCTAAAGATCTCTTAAGACCTCTTAGATCCGGGGGCGCCTGGGTGGCTCAGTGGCTGAGCGTCTCCCTTTGGCTCAGGGCGTGACCCCGGAGTCCCGGGATCCAGTCCCACATCAGGCGCACTGCATGGAGCCTGCTTCTCCCTCTGCCTGTGTCTCTGCCTCTCTCTCTCTCTCATGAATAAATAAATCAAATCTTTAAAAACAATAAAAGAAAAAAAAAAGAATATCTGTAAAAGTTGTAATGATGCGGGAAACATTTCATGATGACACTATTAAGCATAAAATTGATATAAAAAAAACCCTGAATATACATTAAAAAAAAAAAAAAAAGATCTCTTAGATCCCTCCTCTTCTCTCATGGTCGTGTCTGGGCCAATGCCCCCTCTCCGACCTCCCCAGCCGCTCACACGTCTCGAGCCCTCAGTTCTCTCCGCGCTGCGGCCAGGTACTTTTCCTGAACTGCACTTAGAGCCAGGAGAAGCCAGCCTGCGAACCCAGCCTCGGTCTCTTCTCCCAGGACCCTCCGCCGCACCTCTCCGGAGTTTGTCACGAATTCCCCTTCCGGGACGATCTCCCGGGGCCCGCTCCCGGCGTTGCTAGGCACCATCTCCAGGACGCTCACAGGCTCCGCCCCTCAGGCCACGCCTCCGGGGCCCGAGGGTTGTTAGAGCCGGAAGGAGGTTAGCAAACTGCATCAGCCGGGGAGGCTGTGGCTACGTCACGGGGAGGGCTCGCCAGGCTTCCGCAGCGAGGCAGGGCCACAGCAGGGGCCAGAACAAGGCTGCCTCCTCCCATGCCGGAGGTCGCACAAAAGCTCCGCGAGTTCCCAGCAAACCCCACAGGGACGTCCTGAGGCGAGTCCGCGGGAGCGGCGGCGCCACACACGGGCCCGCCCCGCCCCTTCCGCTCCCGAGCAGCGTGGCGGCCCGTCGCTCGCCCCGGATTGGGCGCTGGGGCTAGGGGGCCACCGCGATTGGTCGAGGGCTGACAACGTCAGGGGGCGGGGCCCACGCCGTGAGCGGGGTAGCATGCCGCCGGCCGGCGCCCTGCGAGCGACCCTGTGGAGGAGGAGCGCCATGAACTGGAGCCTTTTGGAACCGCGGCCCCCCGGGAAGCGGTGGCTGGTGAGTTGAGTGGGGGGCGACGGCGTAGGGGCTCCGGGGCCCTAGCAAGCTCCTGTTCTGCCAGTGTCTCCAAACAACATGCCCTACATTCCTCGTGTCAGTTTCCTTACCTAGAAAATGGGCCCAGTATTCTGACGGGAACGCTCCTCTGACCGTCCAGCTCGCGGGCCCCCCGGCCTTCTGGAGTCCCAGGGGCTTCCGGGCTCCCTACTCCGCCCCCCTGCCCCACTCTACCCTGCCCTCCATTTCCCTCTCGCTGGTTTGGGTCCCAGGGAGCCCTGTGAGCTAGAGGGTGGCGAGAAATGTCGTGCCTCAGTTTCCCTGGTGCCGCCGCAGGTGGCCGGCCTGGGAAATCCTGGACTGCCCAGCACGCGGCACAGCGTGGGCTTGGCGGTGCTGGGGCAGCTGGCGCGGCGGCTGGGGGTGGCAGACGGCTGGGCACGGGACCGGCGCTGCGCCGCCGACCTCGCCCTGGCCTCGCTCGATGATGCCCAGCTGGTCCTGCTTCGGCCTCGGCGGCTCATGAACGCCAACGGGCGCAGCGTGGCCCGGGCGGGTGAGTTGAGGGCACCCGAGGAGGCCGCGGAGGGCGCAGGGGCTGGAGAAAGGGTTTGGGGCGGGAGCAGGGCTGTTCACCTCTAGGTGCCTGTTGCGCCCCTATTGCTGCATATGGCCCTCCGTACTTACAGGAGTCTCGGTTTATATGTGAAATGGGTTTAATTGTGGCCCCTCCTCATGAGAGCTGTAAATAAGGACCCCCCCCCACACACACACACACGCGGGGTTGACCCCTCCCCTCCCCCCACCTCCCCACCCCCGGGCTGATGGGGCCACTGTTGTCTGTGCCCAGCGGAGCTGTTTGGGCTGACTGCTGAGGAGGTCTACCTGGTGCACGATGAGCTGGACAAGCCCCTGGGGAAACTGGCCCTGAAGCTGGGAGGAAGCTCCAGGTGAGGTCCTGAGCAGGCCAGCCTGGGCTAGGGAGGAGCCTCCCAGTTGAGGTGGGATAGGGGTGCCCATCCCAGTCCTGGCAGGGAATACGGGTGCTCTAACTCCAGCCTGCACTAGGAGGGGTGAAGAGTGCCCATCCAGGGAAGCACTAACTGCCCCTTCCATATCCTTTTGAAGGGGCCACAACGGAGTCCGTTCCTGCATTAGCTGTCTCAATTCCAGTGTGAGTCTGCCCCTCTGTCCTGCATGGGGTCTGGTGGGCCCGCATGAGGCTCCCCTGACACTCCTTAACAAAGCTCCCTGGGCCCCTCTGACTCCCCCACAGGCAATGCCGAGGCTGCGGGTGGGCATCGGGCGCCCGACAGAACCTGATACAGTGAAGGCCTACGTGCTAGGCTGTTTCTCCGCCGCTGAGCAGGAACTGCTGCCTCCATTGCTGGAGCGAGCTACTGACCTGCTCCTGGACCACATCCGTGAGCGAAGCCAGGGCTTGTCGTCAGGCTTTCACATCCATGAACACATGCCTGCCTGACCACCACGCCCACACACCCAGCCCCGTTTACAGAGGTGCCATGCCAACCTGTGGTATCCACTTTTTATAGAACTCTTCTCTGGGCTGCCTCAGGCTGCCTATAGATTGAAGAGGGTACTGTGGCTGCAATGGTCCACTTCTGGGGTGGGGATTAGTCTTCTCTCTGTGTCTTACTTGGAAAGTGGAGAAACTTCAGGAAGAGTAAACTTTTTGAACCTTTTTGGAGAACCAGAGGTGTGGATCTGTAAGATTAAAGACGCGCGGCTTGGAAGCTGAGGCCTCCTTGGGGGGTTCCCACCCTTCCACTGCCAGTGGATGAGGGGCCAACAGGGTCCAGCAAGCCCCCTTCCCAGGCCATGTGTGGGCATGTGTTAGCCCACTGAGGCCTTGCCACACTCTTCTTTGGCCCATTTTACAGATGGGGAAATGCAGGCTCAGAGGGCCAGGCACACCCCCCCAGGCCATACAGCTGCACCGCGGGCTGGCTGCTCTCTTGCCATCCCTGGGGCCCTTGGCACTCACCTCAGGCCTGCTGTGCACCTGGAAGATTCCCACACGTGTGGTGTGTGAGAGCAGCTTGAGGTCCTCAGGGTTGGGTGGGATGTGGGCCTGTCGAGGCACCAGGCCCAGGTCTCCCGGCTGGTAGGGTGTGATACTGGACAGCTGCTGGGGCAGAGACCCCACCTTGGGTGGCTGGGTGCTGGGCTGGCTGTGGAGAGGGGGCTGGCATCACCACTTCCTTTCATAGTTGAGGAGGTTGAAGTTCAGAGAGGCTTTGGGGAACTGGGTTTCTGGTGGCCCAGAGTCAGCCAAAAAGAGCCCTTGGACAAGCCCCATATCTGCCTCCTCTGAGGTCATACAGGGTCACTCACTCACCTCTCCTTGGGTGGGCCATGACGCAGCTGGCTCTCTTGATGGGAACACACAGTCAGCTGGGGGTTTAGGACCATGGCCGAGCTGAGCATGGCCAGCAGCTGCTGTAGCATCTCCTTGCGTTGTTGTAGCTGGAACATTACATCAAAATCGCCGTCCTCCTCATCCGGTTGCCTCTGCTGGTGGGGGTGGGCCCATGGGGATCAGGCCCACAGTGGCCCCAACACCCACCTCTGGGACATTCCAACCCCAGTGCCTGTTTTCTCCAAGCATACTGTGGTGGGACACTCATTCTCCAAATGGGAAGACTGAAGCACAGGTCTTCCAGGACCTCAGAGAGGGACTCTGGCAACTTTGAGACCTTCAATGGCTCTTTGAAGTGCAGGTTCAGGAAAAGGACAGACTTGGCAGGAGTGTCTCAGGGGAAAGGTGGGACCTCTGGCTGTGGCCTGGCCACCTCCCAATGCCGGTTATCTCCAAGCAGTGTCTGACATTGGCCTGCTCCCCCGCCCCCGACTTGTACCAACTTCCTGTCACCTGTAGAATGTCCTGTAGGAAGAAGGTGGCCTGGGCCAGGGCTGTCTCCAGACTTGCTTGAACCTTCTGCTCTTTGGTCAGCTCCTGCTGTAGCTGTTGTGCCTCAGCCTGCTGCTTCTCCAGTTGCAGGTTCAGCTGGTCTCTCTGACTCCTGGACTCAGGACCAGGACGAGTCAGTCCCCTCCCCTGCTAGGTGGTTTCCCTCTGGCCCACCCAGCCCCAGTCCTTAGCCTATTTGAGAAAGCCTCAAGGCCCCTCGAGAAAGGGAAGTCACTGGCCTGTGCCATGGGACCCAAAAGGAATAGGCTCAAGCTCCCCCACACCCTGCCCCCACTTGTTCCTACTGCTTACCCCTCTGGGGCCACACCTCAGTGCCTGATTGTCCTGCTGCAGCTGCCCAAGGCTCTGCTCCAGTTGGCTCAGCTGGAGGCGCAGCTGCTCAGCCTCCGCCATGCCCTGCTCCTGTTCACGGCACTTCTCCGTCAGCATGAGAATGATCTGCAGGTGCGGGCAGGTGCGGCCATGCCCTGGGCCCGCTGCAGGCCCTCCGTCAGCCTCCCCCCCCCGCCTCCCCAGCTCTGGACTCAGCCAGAGCTCACCCCATTGAACAGAGAAGCCTGCCAAGGTCCTGGGGGACCAGTACCGTCTCTGGTAAGAGCCCCCGGATGGCCCAGGGTAGGTTCCACTTCAATGAGTTATGGGGGCTTTAAACCAAATAAAAACCAGAGATGTACCCAGGAGCCCCCACGAAGGACCCTGTCACCTCACTTGTTGCCCCCCTCATGACCTGGCTCCAGCCTAGGGTCCCACGCTGCCAGGCTGTGTTTGCCCTGAATCAGTTCCCCTAGGGTTCCCTCCTGCTTTATGTGCCAAAAGCCTTGTGGCGCAGGCCTGGCGGGCACACCTTATGATGGCCTCTGCTATGCCTGGCCATGACCTTCTGGGTGTTCTCCAACAGATCCAGCTGTTTGCACAGCTTGTCCTGGATGCCCTTGAGCTGCTCATTCTCCTGCAGGAGCTGCATGCCATGCTTGGATATCTTGGACAGCTGCAGGGTGATCGTGTTGTTCTCTACGATGGCCCGCTTTGTCGTGTCCCACATCTGGCTAGTGGCCACCTTGTGGAACTCAGTGGCCACCAGGTTCACATGCTGGATGATCTCCTTCCTCAGTCTAGTCAGTATGGGTGGGAAGGAGGGAGCATCAGAGTGGGCACAGGCACCAACCTTCCACGTGAGGTTCCCCAGAGTGCTTAGGGCCACCACTGTGCTCTTTCCCAGGAGGAGCCTTTTCACTGTAGACCCTCCGTATCTCTGGCATTTTTGAACCATATCAATATAGTTCTACCTATTAAGTAAATATAATTTAAGTCACAAAAAGTGGCAAAAGGAAGTCCAAGGATTCTCTAATGGCGGTGTGAGGACTAGGGCTGGGAGCTTATCTATTTCCTCCTTCCCTTCACAAATCACTAGCCAGGATTTTGACAAGCAGCAGGCTAGGTAGTCCCTGAGTACAGTACCCCCAGCTAGAAGCTGAAGCTGTTGGGAGGCCTGAGGACTGAGCTGGGCTTGGTTCCAGCACCCAGCCTGCCCACCTGTCCTTGTCCAGCACTGACTTCTTCTCTAGGTTGTACACGTAATCCTTGTATTCACTCTCCTGCTTCCGTAGCTGGTCCTCCAGTGATTCGAACTTCTCTGTGAGCTCCTCTTTCTGCAGCCGGAACTCTTCCAGAGCTGCCAGCTTCCCCCCTGCCCCACCACAGGGCACAGGCCTGGTGAGGGGCCACCTCGGGAGGGCAGGGCCCGGGCAGGGCAGTGACAGCCTTGAGCGATGCCCCTCCCTCCCCACCTCCTCCACGTCCTTTTGCCCTCCCTATGCTTCCCAATCCAATGGGGCCAGACCCCTCCCTACAACATTCCATGCCCAGTCCTGCCCATGTGCACGGTTTTCATCTGGAATGCCCCCCTCTCTTCCCCGCCATTGATCTTATGAAGCCTCATTCGGGTTCCGCCTCGGAAAAGCCTCCCTTGGCTTCTATTTTTTGGGAAGTGACAGTGACAACAGCCACTGAACTTGCACACCTTCTCTGGGCCAGGCACTAATGCTGTCCTTAATCCTCAAAACAACGCTTGCCAGCCAGGTGACCTTGGGCAAGACACTTCAACTTCTTGAGGTGCTTCCTCACCTACAAACTGGGTGATAATATTTCCTGCCTTGGGCGATGGCCGGGACCCTTAGAGAAGATAATGTGTGGAAAGAAGCAGCATATAGCTGCTGTTACTCAAGGTAGACATATACCCATTTCCCAAATGAGAAAACTGAAGGTCAAGGAGAAGTGCTTGCTCCAGGCCACAAAGTCAATGGTAGAGCTGGGATTAGAACCCCAAGAGCAAGAATACTGGGTTCCCTCCCCCATGGTGTGTGCCCCCCAGACTCGCCTGCCAGTGTTCCCCCTCACCAAGGATGATGTTCTCTGTGGTGAGCTGGTCCTTGGTCTCCTGGAATTCATGGCGCACCTGAGCTAGCTGTGCCTCAAAGGCATCCTTCTCCATCTCTTTGGCCAGCTGCAGGCTTTGGAGCTGCTCATTGAGGTCAGTGATCTCGTCCACCCGCTGATTGAGTGTGCGCTTGAGGAAGGCCACAATCTCCTTCTTGTTGTTGGCCAGCTGCTCAAACTCCTGGCGGAACAGCTTCTCCTGAACAGCCAGCTCATCCCACTTCCGCTGGTACCTGAGGTGGGGGCGGGGTAGAGATCCAGGGGAGTGGTCAAGCCAGACCTCCACGCAACTGGGCCTGTTCCACTGGAGCCTTCCATAGAGGTACATTCGAGGTTTCTTATGTGGGAATCCAGTCTCACCTCCACTGTGCCCCCGATCTGTACTCATGACCATAGCCAACGCCGGTGCTTAGTGTGTCACATTCATTACATCACCAGATTGTAAGCTCCTCGGGCTGCTGTCTTCCTTACCCTTGTTTGCTGAGTGAATCCTGCTGAGCCTCATTAGTGGAGCCTTCTTGGACCTGAGCCACATTTGTGACCCTCTTTTTGGTGCCCTCCTGTAAGTGGGCCCTTATTCCAGTGGGCAGTCAAGATCTGATGTCATATTTGTCTTCACTTGGCAGACCTCTGACCTCCTCCACCTTTCTGTTCTTGGGGTCTGACAGAGGGGCTCAGTTAAAAAAAAAAGAGCACCTAATAACTGTCTCCCAAATGAATTTTCCCCAAATACATTCCATCTGGTGTCTCAGCTTGAGGGATACTTGTAAATTTTTAAGAGTATCATATAATTGATTTACTGGTTTCCAATGGAATAATTTGAGGAGTTATTTGGAAAGATGTTTTACCTCAGTATTTACTCAAGCAACATCTTTTGAAAGTCTACTGCATACAGGGCATTGGGTGGTACAGAGCTGAATGACCTGCTTTGGGGAGTGAGGAAGCAGCTTGGTGTAGGGAGGTCAGAAGGGCCAGGGCTCCTATCCTGGCACCTTCTGGGACTGACTTCCCTCCCTGAGTCTCAGTCCCTCCACCTGTACAATGGGGATGTCAGGACCTCTCGGACTGTTTCAAGGATGCAGTGAGCACCAGCTCAGGACCCAGCTGGAGCATATGAAGGACTCAGCGTTAGCTGTATCTGCAACATCATCTGGGGGAGAAAGTGCTGCCTAATGGTCACTAAAGGCGTTTGTCTTTTAAAGGTCACCCTAAGACTAGGCAGGTGCCTCATTAACTGGGAGGAAACTAGTTTTAAAATAAGAAAACTGGGCAAGTGAGTTTGTCTCAGAAGTTAGAGACCCCTCCACACTACCACCTGTACCACACAGTCCTGGGGAGACAACCCTCCTCATTTACATTTGGGGTCAATAAGGCACCAAGCAGGGAGTCAGCACAGACACGGTGGGAGTGGGAGGGGTGGTGGAAGAAAGGACACAGGGTCTCCTGCCTGCCAGGGGGCTGCCATTTTCAATTCATCCCACTGATTGTCCTTTTATAAAGCACATACATAATCCCATGGGGCAAGAGTGAGGCAGGGGGAGTGGTACTTGCCTGGGGTAGGGTTGCCAGGTAGCATTAGGACCCCAGGACCCTGGGAGCCGAGATCGGGTGGGTTCGAATTGTGAAGCCTCTCTATGTTACTTGCAGGAAACAGGCTGCGGGTGGGGGTGGGGTCGGGTGGGGCCTAGACATCCCACGGGAGGCCGGGAGGCCGAGGACCCCTGAATGAGCCCGCCCCTTGGTCAGCTGTGAGCAGGGCTTCTGACCCAGCAGGACCGGCCTCCCCGAGCGCCCACCCACCGGGCCAGCCTGTCCTCCAGGTCTCGGATCTGGATGTGATAGAATTCTCGGATCTCCTCGCCCACAGTCGTTTCCATGGGCTTGTTGGCCATGCTGGCATCCTTCTTGCCACCTTTCTTCTTTTTGACCTCGGGATCCTTGGCCCCCTTGGTTGCCTTCTTTTTGGGAGCCATGGCTGGTGGCAACCACTGCTCCAGGGCCCCTTTAAGAAGCCAGGTGGTTGCTAAGGAAGTTGGTCCCATACATAGCAACAAACTGAGGGAGTGAGGCAGAGCTTAAAGGGACCCTGCCCTCTTCCTCGCAAGGCTGGGCACTAGCAACTGGCCTCCCCCTCCAAGGCCAAGCACCACAGAGGCCCTAGGCCAAGGTGTCCCAGGCCATGGCATCTCAAAATCAGGATGCTAGGCTCTTGGGGCGCTTTTTTGGGCTTTGGGAAGACCTCTCCTTTCCCCTAGGCGAAATGTTACAATGGATGAGCCCCAGAAACCACCACCCTGCCCCTTTGTGCCAATCAGAGAGGGAGGACTTTCCTAGAGTTCCCCAGAACCAGAAGAAGCCAGTCCCCAGGCCAATGAGCCTCTTCCCTGAGCCCTCTGAGACCAGCTTGTTAATCCTTGGGTGATATAGCTATATAGCAAATTATTTTCTTACTTCACCCAAAACACACTGGAGAGGCAGTATGCTAAGAGATGGTCTATATCCAAGGCTGCTCTGCCGGAGTTCCAGGACATCCCTATCCAGAGACTGGCTCTGTTTTTCACGAGGCTTGGTGGAAGGTTCTCCATGTAACCCAGGCTGACCCAGGCAGACAAAGGCCAGCTGCAGGCTCGGGCCTGGGACGGCGGGGACAGGCGGTGGGTGTCCAGCTGGTAGATGCCCTGGCTTGTGACTGTGAGCCCCACCCATGCACTGGCCCCACCATGCTCCGTCCCCCGGCTCTCATCTCCAGCCAGGGATGCCTGTAGGCCTGCTGTCCAGCCAGTGCTTATAGGAGCTCAGGCAATCCCTGGGACAGTGGCCAGGTGCTTTTTATCCCTGTTGTCCTAGGGCTCAGCTCTTCACAAGAGGTGGCCGCAGCTCTACCCTGAATGTCCGACGGCTGGACGCGGGGAAGCTCAGTATTACTTCAGTATTTGGGGTTGGTTTGAGTGGCCAGGTCTTGTGAACAGTGGGATCCTTGCAATGGATGCAGGGGAACAGGGAGGGGTGAGAAATGCAAGGAGGTGGGTGTTTACTCATTGCCACGAGCAGTGGTTGGTTAGGAGTGGGCTCTAGTTTAGCCAGTCACATATCCAGTGTGACCTTGGGCCAGCAGCCTGACGTCTCTGAGCTGTAAAATGGGGAGGCCATGCCGTGGACCGAGTGTGACCTTGTATGTAAAGTGCACAGTGCGGGGCTATGGTCCAGGGGTGCAGGAAAGTGCATAGGAAGGGGCACCTGGTGTTGCCATTAGCAGAGCAGATAGGTGAGGCTCCAGCCCGTCCTGGGTTAGGCAGCCTCTGGGATTTCCAACATCCTGGTACTCTCAGCCTCTCAGCCTCGGGGTCTGTGTTGCCAGGGGATCCATTCCCTGCAGCCTGAGGCAGCTCTGGGAGGGCAGAAGCACGACTGGCAGAGGGGACAGGCACTCACTATTGCACACAGGCATCTGTCTTTGTGCAGATTCACAACAGCGCAGGGAGTTCTGTCTGCCCAGAACTGCAGACAGGGTGTCACTAAGGCTCCAGAGAGAGAGGGAGAGAGGCCTGGCTTAGTGCCCAAGACTCAGGGCCAGCACAGGGCTGCCCCTCCTGCCCAGGGCAAGGACCCCCACTCCAGCTGGACATCGCTCCCTCCGCAAACTGAGCAGCAGCCCCCACTGGAGCCTAGCTCAGACAAAGGATCACCACAGTGTCCCTGGCTGCCCTTTTCCCTCCTCCTATCTGTGTTTCCACCTTCTTTTACCTCAGGCCCATCTTAGGGGGTAGCTCCAAATCCCCAGCCTCAGCATGGCCAGCAGCCTCTCGGCCGGCCTGGAGCCGAGAAAGGGTCAGCTCTGGGACCTGTACTTCCTCCTCTGCACCAGCAAGGCTCCTGGGGGTTAGGGCCAGGCTCATAAATGCAGCTGCAAGAGTGACCGGCTGGACTTCCAGGTGCTGGGGGCAGGGAAGGAGATAACTGCAAGTCAGAGGGTATCCTGTGCCTGCATTAGTTTGAAGATCCTCTACAAGGCTCCCCGGGGCCACGGGCGGGGACCCACCCCAGGGACACCTTCTCATTGCTGTTTCATGAACTGCCTTCTGTGTCCTGCTTTGGGGACTGGTGGCCGTGAGCCTGGAGCTGCTGGAGCTGCCAGACCACAAAGTCTAGCGGCTAGGAGCTGTCACAGTGCGCATAGCCCAGCACAATGTAACA
The DNA here is from genome assembly GCF_053574225.1 of Canis aureus. Lineage (NCBI taxonomy): Eukaryota > Metazoa > Chordata > Mammalia > Carnivora > Canidae > Canis > Canis aureus. Next base: position 5,416,749 of record NC_135626.1, on the reverse strand, counting down.
TCAGCCCAGGGCTGAGGCCACAGGGCTGGGGGACTGCCACCTCTGGGAGTTTCTGGAAGGAAGGAAGCCTGGGCCCAAGAGAGATAGGGAGGCTAGGCCTCATTCAAGATTTTAAAATTTTTATTTTTTCATGAGAGACACAGAGAGAGAGAGAGAGAGAGAGAGGCAGAGACACAGGCAGAGGGAGAAGCAGGCTCCATGCAAGGAGCCCGATGCGGGACTCAATCCCAGGACCCCGGGATCACGCCCTGAGCCGAAGGCAGACGCTAGCCTCAGACCACTGAGCCACCCAGGTGCCCTGGTTTCCTCAAGTTTTGTTCCAGGATTCGGTGTGGATTTAAAACATGGCTTAACAAACACATGTGGAGTGACAGGCCAGCCAGATCCTGAAGAGGAACTGCGTGAACAAGCTCCTTGATACTAGAGAAGGGACTTGCGCAGCGCTGTGAAGAGGAGCCTTCAGCGGGTGTCCCTCGCACTTCCATGTGGAAATGGAGTCTCAGGCCCTCCTCAGGCACGCTGAAGAACCTCCCACACCCAGGGCTGTTCCTCTCAGCACTGCATGAACATCAGGAAGTGCTGCCGGGGGCCCAGGCAGGAGCCGGGCATTCCTGCAGCTGGGCTGTCCTCACCACCCAGAGAAATAGGCTTCTCTCAACACTGGCTCCAGGGGCCCTTGGCTCCCGCAGAGAGCATCAACCAACCACAAGCCACTTCTGAGCAGGGGAGTTTGTTGTCTTAGCCCCTTGGGGCTGCTGTAACAAAATGCCGGACTGAGTGGCTTATAACAACAGGAACTTCTTTCTCACAGTCTGAAGGCTGGAAGTCAGAGGTCAGGGCCACCAGGGGCAGGCAAGGTCCCTCTTCCTGTTGCAGACCTAACAGTTGTGTCCTCAAGAATTAGAGGGGCCTGGGAGCTCTGTGGGGTCTCTTAGGATGTGCACAAATCCCACTCATGAGGGTGGAGTCTCCAAAGACCCTAATCACCCTCCAAAGGCCCCACCTCATATCATTACCGTAAGCATTATGTTTTCAGCATATGGGTTTTGCAGGGGACAGAAACATTCAATCCATAGTGGACTTTTTAAAATTTATTTTTATTTTAAATTGTGGCAAAATGCAGGATGCCTGAATGGCTCAGTGGTTGAGCGTCTGCCTTCAGCTCAGGAGTGATCCTGGGGTCCTGGGGTCCTGTCTTCATGAATTTGACTACTCCAGGTACCTCATATAAGTGGAGTCATACAGTATTTATCATTTTGTGACAGGCTCATTACACATAGCACAATGTCCCCACGGTTCATTCATGCAGGTGTCCTTTTTAAGGCTGAATAATATTACATTGTGTGTATATGGTACCTTTTATCTATCCATCTGTCAATAGACACTTGGGTTAATTCCATCTTTTGCCTATTGTGAATAATACTGCTATGAATATGGGCATACAAATATCTCTTAGAGACCCTCCTTTCAAATCTTTCAGGAATATACACAAAAGTGGAACTGCTGGTCTCATGTGTGATGCTGTGATTTATAATAAGATACAGATTTGGTCTTCATCTCTGTTTCTGGCTCCTAAAACCCTTGTAATTTCCTAAGTGATAAGTGTGATAAAGGTGTCTTGATATTCCTAACAAACATCTTTCAATCACACCTGAGTTTATGTTAATGAGGTGACTTTCCGAAAGCACCTAATGGGTGCTGGTTTTTAGAGGAACCAACCTTGTGATTGTAGGGTTAACTTTCAGCCCCACCCATTTGGCTCAGGTCATGATCCCAGGATCCTGGGGTCAGCCCCACTTTGGGCTTCTTGCTCCGTGGGGAGCCCGCTTCTCCCTCTTCCTCTGCTGCTGGCCTTGCTTGTGCTCTCTCTCTTTCAAATAAATAAATAAAATCTTAAAAAAAAAAAAAAGAATTAGTTTGGGGTGCCTGGGTGGCTCAGTCAGTTGAGTGTCTAACCATTGATTTTGGCTCAGGTCTGATCTTTGGGTCGTGGGATTGAAGCTGGTGTTGGGCTTCAGTGGGGAGTCTGCTTGAGAGGCTCTCTCTCTCTCTCTCTCTCTCTCTCTCCCTCTCCCCCTCTCCCACCTTGCATGTGTGTGTGTGTGTGAGCACACACATGCACGCTTTCACAAATCTTTTTTTTTTTTCTTAAAGATTTTATTTATTTATTCATGAGAGACACACACAGAGGGGCAGAGACACAGGCAGAGGGAGAAGCAGATTCCCTGCAGGGAGCCCGATGTGGGACTTGATCCCCTGACCCAGGATGGCCCCTTGAGCCAGAGGCTCATGCTCAACTGCTGAGCCACCCAGGTGCCCCTCTCTCTCGAAAATCTTAAAAAAAAAAAAAAAAAATCATTCGTTTACACAGCAACCAGAAAAAGAGTGCAAATAAGACATAGGACAATGATTAGATTTTCCAGGACAGCAAGCTACACTTCCCTGGTTCCCCATGCATTACCTGTTATGAAAGAACACTGTCCAGAGAGTAATCCCATGGGCACAGTGACCTTGTTCATAAGCCTAGCAACTTTCCTCCTACCAATCACAAAAGAGTATACGAAACGAAGAAATTCCATTGCTAAATATAGTGAATGCCTGGTGTCACACCGAGGCAGGTGGACAGACCCCAAGCAGAGTCTGGGTGAGACCCTCCAGCCCGGCCTTGGCCCCCTGGAAAGGCAGAGTGACCGGCTACAGCTCTCAGAATTGTCTTGGTCTAGGATTGCTCAGTTACTGATTCAGCACCGTCTGTTTTGGTTTCAGAACCCTCCGTTCCTCCAAGAATATCTAACACCATTGGAGACTTTTTGGAGGGGCAACCCACAGGCTCCATCTGTGCTGTGGAACACAGAACTGCCAGAAGCATAATAAGGGCCAGGTCTCTGCTGTTGGCTGGTGGTGAGGCGGGTGGCTTGGAAGGAAGGAGTAAATGGCATTTACTTTGCTTTAATGTAAACTCCGTTTAGAACAGTCTAGAATTTAAACATTCTGATCCTGGATCTCATTCCAGGGTGCTTGGTTACTGGGGCAGTGACTACTGCTATAAGACAGTGTCTGATGCCCCCCGAGCCAGAGCGGGCTGTGTAGGTTACTGCTTTACTCTTGGCCTGGGCTTCCTCACCCAGTGAAACTGGGAAGGGAGCCACCCAACACATGTAGCACATGAGGGGTCTCACATGGAGCAGGAACTCAATAAATGGTCACCATCAGGACGCCTGGGCGGCTCAGCTGTTAAGTGTCTGCCTTTGGCTCAGGGCATGATCCCAGGATCTTGGGATCGAGTCCCACGTCAGGCTCCTTGCATGGAGCCTGCTTCTCCCTCTGCCTGTGTCTCTGCCTCTCCCTCTCTCTCTCTGTGTCTCTCATGAATAAATAAACAGAATCTTTAAAAAAAAAATGAAACAGTGGGGATCCCTGAGTGGCTCAGTGGTTTGGCACCTGCCTTTGACTCAGGGCGTGATCCTGGAGTCCCAGGATTGAGTCCCACGTCGGGCTCGCTGCGTGGAGCCTGCTTCTCCCTCTGCCTGTGTCTCTGCCTCTCTCTGTGTGTCTCTCATGAATAAATACATAAAATTAAAAAAAAAAAAAACATGACTGAAAGAGACAGTGACTGAGGACCAAAGCATAGAATCAGAAATTCCTACAAAGGGGATCCCTGGGTGGTGCAGTGGTTTAGCGCCTGCCTTTGGCCCAGGGCGCGATCCTGGAGACCCGGGATCGAATCCCACGTCGGGCTCCCAGTGCATGGAGCCTGCTTCTCCCTCTGCCTATGTCTCTGCCTCTCCCTCTCTCTCTGTGACTATCATAAATAAATAAAAATTTTAAAAAAAGAGAGAGAAATTCCTACAAAGAACCCCATGCCCTCGTGCCTTATTCCAGCAGGTTTCCAGTGTGACCCCAACCCTAACTCAAGGGTCTACTCCCCAAGTTGGCCCAAACCCATCTCCCTCTCCCCAGGTTCTGAACAGACTTCCAGAGCAACAGCACATGCATCAGATTTTGAGCTGGGAGCTCATAAAGCCAAAGAGTGTGGTAGCAGGAAGAGAGGAGAACAGTATGATTGATAAAGTGCCCTCCTCACACTCCTTAAATACACTGCCACTGAGCAGGGAGCATCTGCAAAGAAAGAGGCCTGTAGTCTCTGAGCTGGAGAGACATTTCCACTAAGGAGAAAGAAGAGCTCCCTGGCCCACAAGCAGTGCCCTGTTGTTGCCTAGGGCCCAGGACAAGCTTTATGCACTGTCCTCGAATGTGAGACCATTACAGATCTTAATGCAAGTGCCACTGCCTGGGACCCAGAAGACTCCAGAAACCTTTCTCCTCCGACTCTCCAAGGTAAAGCCACACCAGGAGTCACCACGGACACCATGAATGGGTGCTGATTGATTTATTAGACTTGAGTGCTTTAGTACAGAACGGTACGGAGATGATACATGTTTGTGCTTCAATACTTTCCAACACTGAGATTCTGAGAATTTCAAGGTAAACAAGTTTCAAGACAGACTAGCTTTTTTAAAATATCCTTTTGATAAATTATTTTTATATAAATAACAGAGAAAGAAAACCCAACATGTTCAACGCGCAAGGCCCTGAAGCGTGAGCCCTGTTTGGTCAAGGGGAGGGAACAAAACAAGCAGTGACAGCAAGAAACAAACCAGTGCAAGCACCTACAGTTCTGTCCTAAGGAAACAAGATATCTTAAGAGGGAAAAGGGAGACAGAGAGAAGAGGCCTGAAAACTAATCTGAGTGCGCAGGGGAGATTCTGAAGCCTTGAGAAGAGAATACCACGAAGCACCTAACGGGAAGGAACACGCTCTGAAGGAAAGCGGGTGGCCGCGTGGAACTAGCACACACCACGTCTGCAAGGACATCACGAGACAGTAATATGCACACGGTCTGCGGGGATTCAGGGGCAGTGGGGGGGCTGGGCAGGGGACATTTTTGTGACTTCCACTGTCATATTTTTCGACAACAGCAGCAGAACATGTGGTGCGCTCACCATCGGAGAGCGGAGAGCTGCTGAGTCTTGAGGATGACGAGGCATCCTTTCTGCATTTGCTTCTTTCATTTTTGCTTTAGAGCTAAGATTTATACAGAGAGTAAAATGATCATTTTCTCTTACAAGCACGACGACATATGACCCCACACTACACAAAATAAAGTATTATGAAGTATCTTAAACTGAGGATAATCTGAATGGGAACAGGGTCTGCAGAAATCCAATGGGCTGTTTTTCTGGCGGTTTCAAGTCTTAGGGGCCCAGACCCTTCTCTAAGGAAGGGCGCCTCTGCCCGGGAGCCCTCGGAAACCATTCTGTTCTCGTTTGTTCCTGACCCTGGAGCTCCACCTGTGCTGACCCCACTGAGCAAGAGGAGCTCTGCTCGGGGTGGGGCCCCAGGGAAGGGAAGGGTCTGGCCCAAAAGCCCAGCCTAACTGCTTCTCCAAGAGACGAAGGTCCTGGGGGGAGTTTGCTCTTTGGCTGCAGGATTACTTCCCTCAGGATCATAGCACTGTGGACACGGGCCAGGGAGGGAGCAGCGACAGGCTGCATGCACGTGGGCCAGCACCGAGCCTGACTTCACAGGATCTCTCCACCCCCTCCCACAGCCCGGCACAGGAGGATGAGCCACTGCAGGAGGCTAAGGGATCGCTTCCAGCTCAAACCCTGCAAGATGTCATCTGATCTTCGCTGCCACACTTATCTGGATGAGGGGTATGAACTGGAGTGAAGACAACAGATTAATCCTCAGTTTGAAATATTCCAGGAACAGATATCTCTGTGATTCCCCAAAACAACAGGAAACAACCCAAAACAGAATTTTGTAAAACACCCAAATGTCTACCTTCCCATACTCAAGCAATTTGCGCATGTTGCACTGGGCTATATACAAGGTCACGGAATTGTAATAATGGGGAGAAGGTGTCCATTCATTCTAGACAGTTTCACAACTCCAGCAGTGTGTCCCTTGCGTAGGAACTTCTCCTCTTAGGACACATATAGAAGTTACTCTTTTAAAAAACACAATGCATTATTTTCTTTTGTTTCACACAAGAAGAGGGCATCATTAAACACGAGAACGCAGCGGCGACAGTGCCGGCCAGGGCGTGCAGAGCTGGGGGAGGCGGTGGAGGGACAGGGTCAGCAAAGTAACCAAGGCGGGCAGCGGCAGGGGCTGTGGAGCACTGTGGGAAGAGGGTTCGTTTTTTTGGAGGGGTGGCTTATTTTTTTTAACTGCTTATTTCTTCATCTGTTTTATTCAGTTTCTTCAGCGTGTCCAGCAGTTTCTGTGGGGTGAGAATGTGCGTGGATCCTGGGGGGCAGAAAATACAGTGAGCTTGCTGGCTCCAGTTCTTACCACATCTCCTTTCCCGCTCTTCAGTTCCCACCTCTGCATCTGTTCTCCCACCCCCACCCCCCACCCCTGGTCCCGCTCTAGAGGAAGCAGGGAGTGGGTCATGGGTTGGGTGTTGGGGCCACATCACAATAGGCCTGGGGGTCATTTGAGGACTGTAGATAAATAAAACACATCCTCCAGCTCAGGCAGGGTCCCAGGCTGTACCAAGGAGGGAACCCGCCTCTCCATGTGGGCTCAGCGTCAGTCATCTGCCAGGGTGTGGGGGGCAGGGGGCAGGGGGCCAGGGCAGCTGAATTTCTGATTTTCTCTTACACTCGAGGTGAAGCCAGGGAGAGAAATTCCAAACCATATGGCAGGGGAAAGATTGGGAAGGGGGTGCGCGGGTTGGTAGGGGGCCGTATATGGGAAGGATGGTGCCTGCCAGGGAGGAAGTGATGGGCAGGGCACCCTGGGGGAAGCCACTGACCTCTGGGAGACAGTGGGCTGATGCTGCCCTCATGGGTGGGACCTCAGGTGTGAAAGGGAAAGGGCCAGGGTACCTGAGGCCTTACCTTGCAGAGACCGCACATTGTAAGAGATTAGAAATGCTTGCCAAAAACTTAAGCTAATGGAGTTAGATATACTTTTACTGCAAAAATAAAAAAATAAAATAAATAAATGAAGTCTTTTTTCATAAGGAGAGAGAGCTAATAAGTGCAGTAAAAAAAGATGCATGGACTGTGTGGTTTGGACATGGACTTTACTCAAACAGAACAGAAGTGACCAGTGTGTGAACATGAGGCCTGCACACATGCAGTGGGCTTCAAAGAAAGAGGTCCCGGTGGGAGAGAAGAACTGAACAAAAGAGACCCGTACTTGAAAATGTGCCTCCCTGGAGGTGCAGGGCGGAGGAATGGGCCTTGTGGGGGTGGGGACAGACACTGCAAAGTGCCAGATTTCCACCCTGAGGGCAGGCAAAAGAAAGCCTTGGCTGGCTCATTGGGGTGATTCGGAACACCAGATCCCTGTGCCTTTGATCACTACGTGCTCAGCTGACCCGAGGCTGCTGGGAGTGCAGGCCTTGAACCTTCCTGGTCCATCCAGATGGGCAGAAAACTTGTAAAGCCCTCTCCAGCGTGAGGGGCTTCTTCCAACATCCCGCCTTCTGTGGTTCAAGCCCTAGCCACTCTTGTCACTGCCCTGAGTGAGGAACCAGTCTATGGCTGCTTCCTGGAGGAGCCAAGCTTACAGCCTGCACCAGCCCCTGTGCTCTAAGCTGACCCATCTCTCTGCAGACCTGAGGCTCCTTCAGCAAATGCCACAGGGCTTTCAGCAGTGGGTCCCTGGGCATTCTAACAGCACCGCCCTCCTCTAAAGGTACCAAAGGTAGACTCATTTCTGTGATCTTACTCATCTTCCTTGTCCTAAAGAAGGCCAAAGGCTACTCCACAAATGAGAAAACAGAAATAAACATTGCCAAATTCTTGACAGTAAACCATTGCCACAGTGAGTGCCTTCCAAATCTCAAACTCCATGTGGTCTGTGTGTCTACATCCAGACAGCCAGCCTCTGGGTACCTTGTGCAGGTTAGCCTGGGGGCTTTCCAGGTAAAGGCAACAACAGTGCACATGTGGGGAACCTGTCCCTAATGCCCTCCCACACTATCCAGCTGAGTTCCAGGAAATAAGACAGAGACTCAACTTAGCCAAAAAATCACAAGGGAGCCTCGCCTATCCCAAAGTGTCCCCTACCCTTGCTTACGTGCACAATCAAGATCTGAGGGAGGCCCAACAAGGTTAAGGAATCCACGCTCTACAACTCTCTGTCATCTGATGGCTGACCACCTGGTGTTGCCAGGTGTGACCAAAAGAAGATGATGTCCAGGACTAAGGATCTCTGCAACAGGCCTGGGCATTTGGGCGCAAAAACTCACCCGGTGTCTTTAGAGGATCCAGGCCAGCTGGTGTTAATTCAAATCACCTGAGAGCTAATTCTTGGACCACCCCCCCCCCGCCCCCGCAATCCTCTGTTTTATATTAGTATCTTGGTCAAGCTTTTCACCACCACAAACACCGCAAATGGACCTGGGTGAGTCCACCATACACATATTGCAGACCCGCATCTTGAACCCACGGGGAGCTGACCAGGTAGGTCCCTCTTTTTTGTTGTCATTGTCATTTTTGTTTTTGTTTGAGGGTCCCTCTTATGCTACATAACCGCAAGACTGAGAAATGTAAACAGTGGTCTCCAGACACCAAGTCATCCAAAAGACTGCTGAGGCTGGGGGCCAGATGCTGTGAGCTCTGCCAGGACAAAATCTCTCTTCACTGAGAGAGCCCAAAAATCAGTCTTCTTACAGATCAGCTAGTCTAGGCTTTCCTAGGTTTGGTTGAAACAGACCTACCAACTCAGAAGATCCAGGGAGGCACCAGGGAATGTGTACATTTAATGTGTACAGCCACCCAGCGGAGTCTGAGATCTACCAGGTTTGGGAAACATGCTCTGGCCTGCCCCACATCTTAAAGAGGGGAGAATGAAGCCCAGAGCAGCACTGTGCTCGTTCATAGCCCTTTGGTGGCACAGCCAGGCCCAGCAGCCATGCCACTGGTCTCAATTCTGGGCACCCTGGGCTCCTAGCCCTGGGAGGGGACATGCAAGTGAATGCTTAGATAGCAGCTGGGTAAGGGGTTGGCTCTGAATGGATTCAAATCTGAGTCCCACTGAAAAATGAGATTTGTCTGACCCCAATTGGGAATAAAGCAAAATAGTCAACATAAAAAACAAAAACTGGGATCCCTGGGTGGCGCAGCGGTTTGGCGCCTGCCTTTGCCCCAGGGCGTGATCCTGGAGACCTGGGATCGAATCCCACATCGGGCTCCCGGTGCATGGAGCCTGCTTCTTCCTCTGCCTATGTCTCTGCCTCGCTCTCTTTCTCTCTCTCTGTGACTATCATAAATAAATAAAACAAAAACAAAAACAAAAACAAAAACTTTCTCCCAAGTGCAAGTGCTGTGTAACAGATTTTCAGCACACCTGACTAGCTTTATACAGCCCCTTGGACATTCCCTCATGATTGGTACTTTTTTTTTTTTAAAGATTGTATTTATTTATTCATGAGAGACAGAGAGAGAGGCAGAGACACAGGCAGAGGGAGAAGCAGGCTCCATGCAGGGATCCTGATGTGGGACTCGATCCCGGGTCTCCAGGATCAGGCCCTGGGCCAAAGGCAGGCATTAAACTGCTGAGCCACCCAGGGATCCCATGATTGGTACTTTTAACATAAACCCCCCAGAGCTTGGGGTGAAGATCTAATGCAAAGACTTCACTTCTGGACAATGTGGAGGGATGACTGATTAATGGGATTAAGGTGGGGCTTGGTGGCATCTGTGTACTTCGGCTGCTGACACCCACTCCCCTGAACTGGCACCTGGGGGAGAGAAGTGCCAGAGGACAGAGTAGGTGCTGGGGCCACTCTCATGCAGGGCCTGCCGGGGACACTCATCCACTGCTGAGCGGGGAAACTTGTCTCTTAGAAACTAAGTCACTGTAGACTGTGACAGGAGACAACCCCAGCCCTCTCCTGTCCTGCCTTGTCCTCATCTTTGGTCACCTGGATAATCAGAACGGGGCAAGTCATAGTTTTATCTGCCTCCTGACCTCCCCAGGATTAGGGCTCTGTGCCTTGCTTTTTCCTAATAGAACTCTCTAAAACACAGCACTGCCCAGAAAAACATTTCAGAAGCCAAGAGTACACAACTCAAGTCTATTTGTGTTCTCTGCTCAGATGGCTGCTGAGATGCTTTAGTGCTGACTGAACATAAAACAAAGGAAACCAGCCTGAGAAGGACAGGCTGCTTCTGAAGCAGGGATTCTCAGAGCGAATCCTAGCTGGAGCCCCTGGAGTCTGGGTTTGGGTCTTTCAGACCCTGCGAGCAGTCTGCCACTGCAGCAGCCTGGACTGAACATCTGTCCTTCTGAAAGTCTTAAAATACATCCCACAGCAAATGCTGATCACCTGCCTGCCATGTGTACACAAAACCAGATGTCTCTGATTACCAACCAATCCAGGTACTTCTAAACAATGAATATATCTTTTTAAACGATGACTATTTTTTAACATTTGCTTTTATTCACCACCCACTAGTTTTACTTTCTAGGGGAAGGCAGCTGGGCAGGATGGGAGGCAGCCCAAGGCCACAGTCAGCCCACCGTGGACCATGGACTGTGGACCGTGGACCATGGACCATGGACCAAGCAGGCTCATCCCACATGCTGTTTCTTCCCTCACTACTGCCCTAGGGGAGCCATCTCTTGGCCACAGAAAGGAAAGAGGAGACAAACGGCACAGCTGCCTATTCTGACCTTTAGAGGGAGTCCTTTTTTGGACTGAGTGGTTCTCTTTATACAAACAAGCATGCTTCTGGTGCTCCCTGGTCATGGCTTTGATGGCCCAATCACCTGAGGTTCATCAGAGAGCGCAAATGCATGAGGATAGGCCTGCAATCTTTGAGGCACCTGGTCTGGATTAGGGAATTAGACAGGGTTTGAGGAGCCTGGGGCCCTGCAATCCAGCCTTTGCTTTCTGCATACTGTGTGCAAGTGTGTGTATATGGCAGGGGGTGGAGGTGTGTGGCTCCTGCAGTCACACAGGTACTCCTGGCAGAGCTGGGGCTAGAGTCCAGCTCTTGCCACTGCTCACAGGTGACTCATGCTCCATGACTCACCAGGCCACATCTCAGCCTGGGTGGAGGCGGGAGAGGGGGTTGGGGTGGGGGTGGACACTATGCATGGAGTACACGAGGTCAGGCACATAGAATGTGGCCTCATCACCAGACTCCATGAGAAAGCTTCAGAATAACTGATGCTACAACACAGTTCTTCAGTAACCATCTGTCACAACACATCAGAGGAGGTGTCCAGCCACAAATGAGGGATGGAAAGAGAGAGGAAGGAATGAGGACAAGAATAAACTCTGGGTAATCTACCAGACAGACACCAGGTCCTGGGTAACAGGCAAAGGCACAAGCGTGGTGGAAGAAAGGACACTCTTGCAAACAGCACACAGTGTTAAGAACAGATTTTAACCCAAAGGTTCTCAGATCTCACTAAGAGACTTCAGTGGGAGAGGGTGGGTGTGATGACTCAACTTCGGAAAAAATCCACAGGAGAATGAAAATAAAAGCAATTACTGAAAAAGTAAGTGACTATTAAGGGCCATTTTCCCCAGGCAAACATGAGACGCGGGCTTTCCACTGGTGGCTGGAGTTCACTAGGTACATGGTGGTTCCTGACCCCATCATGCCTTAGAAACTGTTCCTCAGGATAAGTGCCTGTCCTGGGAAAACGGAATTTTCATGTCTAACTACCATGATGTGGAGTCTATTCTGATGCGCTCCAATAAGCCTTCCTCATGATCAGGTGCCCGTGGACATCTCCACTGGAGTTCTGTCTTCTTAGACATGACAGTCCCTTGAACGCCTGCTGGCCTCACTCTCAAGTTCCCATACCACGTCACAAGCAGGATGCTATGTGTTCCCTGCCTGGTGCCCACAAATTCACCCCGGGCCAGCAGACTTGTGTGCCATGCTCCCAGCATCCATCAGCTGGAGGGATGGAGGACTGGTCACAGCAGTTATGATCAGTGTTGGTCTGAAACCCAGGGGGCTGCACTGCCTGAATGAGCAGCAGGTGACCTAGGGCACAAGTGAGCTGGCAGGCCGGGGCCCAGAGGCTCTCGTGGCAGGGTCTGTGAAGGCAGCACCAGACACATTTTCAATCGGTGTTAAGAACTGCAAGCATTTTCTTGTTGAAAGAAAATCAAATAAAGAAACTAAAAAAGAAAAAATAAAGGAAAAGAGTGACGGAATAATCAAAGAAAACCCTTCAGAGTGGAAGAGTTTCTTTTCTGTAATAAGCTGCTTTTACTTTGTTTCTTTGGCTCTCACTCCATTGTTGGAGCCTGATCCTCAAAAGATACCCTAGAGGACTCCCTGAAGTCGGGGTGTCTCAGGTCCATGAGAAATTTGGTGGGAGTGAGAATGTGAGTAGAACCTGCGGGAGAACAGAGTCCAGCTGACTGCTTGAACAAAGGTACGTTATAGGAACATGCCAACTCAGGCCTACGTTTTATGCAGCCAATGAGGTGTAAGAAAGCAAGAGGCAGGCACGCGCACACAGGCCGCGAGGACAGCCAGCATGCACAAAGCAGGTGAGGCCACGCTGCGGACGTCAGCTGTCTGCACAAGGCCTCTCCATGAACCTGCATGGGCAACTGCTTCGCCCCCAGTATTCCACCCCCCAACAGGGAACTGCAAGTCAGGACCAAAGTCGAAGAGGGAGATCTACACCAAAGCCTGGCTGTGACAGCTGCTGCCCAGGAAAGCTGTGTTTGAGCTGAGAGTTACCTGACACACGCATGCAACACACATGAGCAGGGGACAGAGAGAACGATATCACATGGACCATGTAACAAAAAGGAAAAAACAATATGGGGAGAAATGGTGACCAGCTGGGAAAGTTCCAGGGAATGGGAAGGGGAAAGGGAGGATGGCCAATCTTCCCACTGAATGGTGGTATCTCGAAACGGGGCTGCCAGTGCCAGGTCCATCTTGACACACCCAAGAATGGCCACACGGGCTGGCCTGCAGAACCTGCTTACTCAGAGCTTAGGGGGCACTGTGACTTGGTCACCCCAAAGTGGAGGTATAAAACTGACATGGCTACTAGAGATAAGGGGAAAGGCCGGGGCAGGATGTGCTGACACCCTTTTGTCAATCAGTGTCACGAGGCAGCCCGGCCGGGTGCAAATCCATTTTGTTAAGGGTGAGATGAGGCAAAAGGAAGGCATCTGGAGAAAGCATGATTTTTCTCAGCTCACTCTTCCCTTCCAGCCCTAGAAACTGTGGAAGCTTGTGCAGGCATGAAAAAGGAGTAAAATCTTCCACTGCATTACGTCAGCTCTAATGAGTTGCTTCCTTTCTTCTGAAAAAGAAATGCCAGAAAGGGTATGGCAGACCTAGAAGTGGTAGGAACCAGAAGGGAGTCCAGCCTGCAGGCCAGTATGTCTCGGGCAGTATCTGCTTGCACGCTGTGTCCATCTATCTCCAACTGACAGGTAAAGGAGGGGGTGATAATTTACCTTCCATTCACTGAGCATCTCCTGGATACGAGGCCCAACACCAGGAAACTGACAAGTCCTGCCTCAGGCCCAGGGCAAGGCTGGGTAAGGAAATCACAGCATGGAGAGGTGGGGTGGTTGCTCAAGGTGACCCACTTGGCAGTGGCCAAGCAGGATCGGGAGTCTGGGGGTGTGTTGGAGTCTCTGACCAGGCGCTTCCCACCGCTTGCAGCTGCCTCTCATCATGAGGCACAGTGCAGACACAAGGAAAGAACCCTTTGCCCCTTAGCTGCTGCTGTCCACAAACTGTCTAGAGGCTAAGTTTTGCAGGGGCAATGAAGAATTGAAGACAGAACAAAACACCAAAGCATGGAATGGGTCAAAGTGCGATGAAGCAGCCCCTTCCCTCTAGAATACATGCTCCCACTCACCTATTAGCACTTCCCACTTTCCATTGGCTTGGGTCACCTCGTAAGCACAGCGCATCTCATTCAGGCTCACACCCCCAAGGATGAAAATAATGAGTCGGGGACCACTTCGGTACTCCCCTGGGGCCTTATTCTTATGCCAATGCCCATAGCGGGCACTGGGGAGGGGGGAGGGAGAGAGAAAGAAGGAGAGAAAAATTAATTGTGTTTATCTTAAGTATTTATCACTTCATACCTTAGTGATTTATTTACACATCTATTCTGTACACCAGTCACCAAAACAGAGTAGTAGTAAGTGCTGGTTGAGCTGAACGGCTGTGCATATTATCAAGTGGTCTGGCTGCCATGCTGTGGGCTTGTCACTCTCTTGGAAACACGTAGGTGACAGGCAGGCTCAAGTTAGCTTTAAAGTTTGATGTGTCACATTCCACAGCTTCACCCCTCATGGTAGTTGTCAGGCTTCTACCCTCGAGCATACAGGTTTCTAGGCTTGTCTGGGACACTGTTGGAGGTGAGTGGTGATGACAGAGTCAAGGCCTGTCTTCAGGTTGGCATGCTGATTCATGGACCAAGCTGCTCACCAACCAGTCTCCCCCAGCACCTCAGTGCTGACCTGAGGGAGATTCAGCCATGCCTGCCAAGAGCTCAGGGTTTAACTGGGGTGGGTGGGGAGAAGGAACCAGGTCAGAATCGTGCTATGACAGAAGAGCTCAGTGCCACCAGGATACACACGGGAGGGCCTTCTAGCATCATCTGGGCATCACTGGAGAAGTCTTCCTAGCAGACATGACACTGAGCTGCCCCTGAAAGACCGGTACTTTGATGGTGGGACAGTTCCCAGAGGGGTCCCTGCTGCCCCTCACTTCTCTTAGTAGGTCTTCACCTTGTCCTCAGAAACAATGAGAAATGGATTGCTTTCTTAGATTAAGAAAATGAGGCGAGAGAGAAGACAAGCAGTGCCCTGGGATGACCTTTTTGGAGCTAGCGATGCTCCTGTTCCAAGCTTCAATGTTCATTTAGCCTTGACTGTTCTCAAGAGACACGCTAAGCTCTTCCTGTCAGAGAAAACAGAGTAGCACCCTGGTTCTGAGCCTGCCACCTCAGGAAAGGTAACAGATGCCACTGTGGGTCAGGGAACAGCCTATACCACACAGATGAGGGAGGCCAAGAGTCTGGAGGTGAAATGCCTTCAGATGTCATTGCAGAGTACAGCAGGGAAGGCTTCTAGATGTCTGGCAAGCAGGAGAGCAAGAGGAAAAGCTTTTGAAAACAGACCCTGGAAGACTGCATGAGTGACCAAGAAACACAGTGTTGGAGAACCCAGGGACAGAAGTATGGATTGCTGTCAACTCACATCTCAAAGCTGAAATGTCTGAACATCACCAGGTATGTGTGTGACAGAAACCCAATAAACCCAAGGCATCTGCTTTTCCATCATCTATGTTTCTATCAAGGATGATTCTGAGAAATGTGGCTCTATGCAGACAACATATTCATCCCCTTTTAAATTCTAAAATGAATTAATCAAAAGCGAAAGCAGAATTCACTGAGCACCTACTATGTGCCAGGCTCTGTTTTAGCAACTGAGGATAAAAGACCAAATTCCTGCCCTCATGAGGCTGATAGTCTAGTTGGAGGAGACTGGCAGTAAACAAGAGACTGGCAGTAAACACAAAAACTGTACTACATGCTGGTATAATCTACGGAGTGAACAAAAAAGGGAAGGGGGAGATGAAATGTCGAGGGGAGGCTATCACTTTTGGTCTTTATTTTCTGTAACACCTTTATTGAGAGAGAATTCATTTGTCATACAATTCTCTCATTTAGCGTGTACAATTCAATGGTTTCTTTAGTCTAGTCACAGAACTGCAGACCAGCACCAGTCAATTTTAGACGATTTTCATCACCCCAGAAAGAAAGCCCATACCTGTGACCAGTCATCCCCCATGTCCCCACCCCAAACTGCATCCCCCAACCCTGAGAATAGATTTTCCCACGCTGGATGTTTCATACAAATGAAATCATACAATGTGTAGACTTTAGCAACTGGCTTCTTGCACTTAGTATAATGTTGCCAAGCTTCACCCATATGGTGGCACATGTGTCCTTCATTTCTTTCTCTGGCTGGATAATATTCTATTGTATGAATACACTGTGTTTTATTTACCCATTTATCAGTTGAGTCTTTTCCACTTTTGAGCTATTACAAATAATGCTGCTAGGAACCCTCGTGTAGTATATTGCTAAACAGGGTAGTTAGGGAAGGTGGGGGAAAGTAACAATTGATTAAAGGTGTGAAGGAGATAACAGGCAAGCCATGCAGATAACGGGGGACAGGAAGAAGGAAGAAGGAAGTGCAAAGGTCCTGAGGCAGAAGTAAGCCTGGCATGTGTAGAGAAGGAAGCTAGTACGGCAGAGGTGGAGGGAAAAAAGGGAAGAGTAAGGAGTGAGTCAGAGTAGAATGGGAAGCCAGAGAGGATGAAGGGCCTCATGGGCTGCTCTAAGGACTGGGCCTACACTGGCTGCGATGAGAAGCAGTGGGAGGGTTCTTATGGATATTGCTGCTTCAAGACCGGACCACCAGATAGCTGACAAACAACCAGAGATGGTCCCACTTCTCCCCCTTGCTTGCTCAGGATTCTCACTCACCTGACCGCGGTGGTACTAAAGGAGGCAGAGGAGCGGGTAGAGATATAAGGGTAGTGCTTGGTATCAAGTTTGTCTTCAATAGTGTCCTGGAAAGAAAAGAGACAGATATTGGGCTTGCCATTTGTTTGAGAAGGGCTGACAGAATCAAGGTGAGATGATTCAAAGAACAAGTCGCTTAGCAAAGTGCAAAGTGACATGGCCAAATATGCAATAACCAGAGCTCCTCTGCCCTGCCGCCTGCTGCAGGTGCCTAGCACAGTGCTCTGCATGGACCAGATGGTCAATAACCAGCTGGTACGCTGAGATAAGTCTGTAGGTCTGTTTCTTTAAAAGAAGTTAAAAAAAACAAAAACAAAAACAAAAAACATAAAAAACCCCCCAAAAAACCTGTGACAGGGCACCTGGCTGGCTCAGTCAGAAGAGCACTCTTGATCTTGGGGTCATGACTTCAAGCCCCACTTTGGGTGTAGAGATTACTAAAAAAACAAAAAACAAAAAACTTTAACAAAACAAAACTGCATTAATTTTTCTTGCTTTCCATCTACTTTGTTTTTTCATTTTCTTTTACATTCTATGTGAGATTATAAATGTTGCATTCTGTCCAATAAACTGACACTTGCCATCAGTCTTGTAGAAACCCGGCACAGGGAGTCTCTCATCCGAGACCTCACACTCAGTTTTCCAAGGGTCTAATTATCTGGTGGGTGGATTCCAGCTATGTACCTCCTGCTGCCTAGAAATCTCCACTCCTCCTAACAACTACCATGTGAAGCCTACACACACATATCTCTTTAGGGAGCTGGAGAGAGGTGCAGGAGAGGGGAACAAATGAGACAGAGGGATGGGCTTTAATTATAATACAAAGAAATGTAATTGGTTTCTAGATATTCATGTTCACGCATCCTTTTGGTTTGTGGGTTTTAAAAATAGGAAGTTGGCTCACTATATATATTTTAACATAAAATTCAGTAGCAACATGGACTGCTTGAATTGACAGGAGTTCTGGGAAAGCCCTTCATTGTCTGGATCCCAGGCTTGTCCACCTATTGAGAGCAGAAGCTGGACAGTGTAGCTCCAAGACCTAGAGGGGGCAGGATTCTAAGCAGGGTATCTTTCAGCTATAAGCAGAGAGTGGAGGGACACCTCGCATTCACAAATACAAAGCACCTACTATGTCCAAGGCACAGTGCCAGAGGACACATCAGTTGTGGGCAGAGGCCAAGGTTTAAAAAAAACTAACTCCAAACACTGAACAGATACATATATACAAAGGGCATCCCGGACACACACTATAGGAGTCTGGAGTGGCCTCTGGGGTGCTGGGTGGTCAGACAGGGGAAGTATATGTGAACAGTCAGACCTGATGGGGACTTTGAAGGAAGGTAAGGCAAAGGATGGAAGAGCAGAGGCAGAATCATGCATGGCAGGGGTCCTGACTGACGGGGAGTCTTAGGGAGGGATTGGCTCAGGTCATATACCCAAGGCCCCTCCATCTCTGCACCCTCAGAGTGGTGTTCGTTACTCATCTGACCTGTAGAAGCTGGCATGTTTGGTTCTTCAGATGCAGCACCCCTGAGAGGTCTCACTATGAGGCTACGTCATATGGATCATGGGGATCTACTTTTGGTGGCCTCTGAGGGCTGCTCTTCCTAAACACTCAGAACAAGGCTACAGGGTCTCAAAGAGCCCTGAGACTGGATACAGATCCTCCTGGGAAGACAACCCCAGCTATCACCACCACCCTATGGCAGGTGAAGCTGAAGGTCTCTGGGCCCATCAGTGAGGAGCCCTAGGCCCTGGCTATCTCCTCCACATCCTCACGTCCCCCTCACTGACCTCCATGATGTCTTTAATGATCGGGGTCCACCGCGAGAGCTGGTAAGTCTGCTCACTGATGCGCTCCTTCCGTTCTGGCTTGCTCCTGCGGCGCAGTGTGGACTGAGTACAAACACACATGAATTAGATGGAGTCATGGGTCACCTGGGCCCCAGTGACCTTACTGGCCCCTGAAAATCCCTCCTGAGGACTCTCTGCGCAGAGTCAGCACTGGCAGAGTAGGAAGTGGGAGGGGTTTTCCTGGAAAAGTCCAGCATGTGCCCCTTAGGCTTTAGCCTGAGAACTTGAAGCAAACTTGGTCCTTTAAAGTGATGGAAAATGGCAAACATGGGTCAAAAGTACAGATGCCATTCAAAAAAGTTCTGGTATCGGAGCACCTGGGTGGCTCAGTTGGTTAAGCATCAGATTCTTGATTTGGGCTCAGGTCATGATCTCAGGGTTGTGAGCTAGAGCCCCACACAGGGCTCTGTGCTCAGCAGGGGTCAAGTTGAGATTCCCTCTCTCTTCCTCTCCCTCAACTGGGACACAAGTGTTCTCTCCGCCCCCAGAATGAATGAATGAATGAATGAATGAATGAATGAATAAATAAAATCTTAAACAAAAAATCCTCATAATTAAAGAAAGTAGTTTGCTTTTGATTATAGGAGAAAAGACTGCGTTGGGTAGGACTTGGTCTTTGATTTTGCTTCAATAGTCTGGTGGGTGTGAGTAAACCATTTCCATTCCCATTTGGGTGCCTCTTGTGAACAAGGGTCTGAAAATACCAAACTACTTCCAGTTCTAGGTCTCAGGTCTAGGCTCAGGGACAAAGTTTTTGACTCTAAGATTCCAAAAGATGTACATTTGCAACTCTAGCTTTATAGCACTTTTGTGTGAACAACTCCCCATAGAAAGAATGTATACAGTGAGGTTCCTAGCAGAAGACCCTCAAGAGTGCCCGGGGTTCTTCCTAAAGTTCTGGAGCCCGTCAGGCCCCAGCCTCTTCTAGAGCGCACCGCACCGTGTGCTCAGGCTTCCCAGACACCCTGCCCTGGTCTGGTTCTGAATCATCACCAGTGAAGAATCAAGTGGTGAGCCTGCTTGACGCTAAGCATTGTGCTCTGCCCTCACAGAAGATGCTGGACCTGGATGTGCAAAGGCAGAGCCAGACTGACCTCAAAACACAGAGGATGAAGCTGGTGTGACTCCCGTTTGGGGCTGGTTCAACATGGCTCAGCTTTAATGACTGTGCAACTCCTTGATACACACATCCTGGGTGTTACCCTTCAATTTTACTATATTTACTATGTTGCTATACCTTTATTCCTGATTTTTAAAAAGACTTTATTTATTCATGAGAGATACTGAGAGAGGCAGAGACATAGGCAGAGGGAGGAGAAGTGCAGGTTCCATGCAGGAGCCCAATGTGGGACTCGATTTCAGAACTCCAGGATCATGTCCTGAGCTGAAGGCAGATGCTCAACTGCTGAGCCACTCAAGTGTCCCTATTCCTCTGGTTTTATGTTTTCTCTTTCTCCATGCTGAATGTATGTATCATAAGCCCCCTTAAGTTAGGGGAGAAAAGATAAGATAGGCCAGCCCACTTTGTGCTTCTCCCTCCCCATATGTGAGGCTGGCCCCTTACGTCAGTGACAATGGGCACCCCCAGGTGTGCCATGTTGGTGATGATCTCGCTGTCCTCTGGGGGGATCTGGGCGTGCTGGATCAGTTTATTCAGGTTCTCTTCAGTGATGCCTGAGAGAACAAAACCCCCGGTCACCACACCCAACCACCATATAGCACATACTCAGAGGCAGAGCCAATCAGCTGAGGGGGGGCAGCACCCCTTCTCCTCAGGGTGAGTAGAAATGAATCTTCACCACATCAACTTTACTGTAAGATGAGGACATAATCAGCATTTCCATTCAACTCTAGCCACTCTGTCCCAGGCTATGACCATCATCAACTGCCCCATCATGGTCTAATATTTCTATCCGCCTCCTGCTTCCCAGCCATCTCTGCCCACCCCACTCACATCAAAGTCAAGAGTCTCAGTGTCCATCTTCTGCACAATGAACATGTACAGGCAACTATGATGTGGATAAAAATCAGTTATTTAAAGGCAGAGATCACCAATGTGATGCTAGTTAAAGTATGTGGCAGACATGCTCTCACAAACTGGCTTTGTAGTCAGTGGTTTCTCCCTGCTCCCACCTGTCCTCCTCCATAGATGTCACACCTTTATTAACTCTAGAATTAATTGCTTTTAGTTGCAACTGATTTGCCTATATTTCCCCAAAAGTAAAGAGCTCCTGGGGTCTCCATATTAAATACCCCTTTCCATGTCTCCTAAACTACTTTTCTACTTTGTCTTCTCTCTCCCATCTTCCTCATTTGCCCAAGAAAGGGCCTATCCCACCATTCCTACCATTCTTCAAAAATATGTAGAGAAGGATGATGCGGATTTTGTCATAAGTGCTGACATTTGCATCCAGTAGAATGGGGACGATGGCTCTCATGGGGTCCTTGATCTTCTCCCCTTCAGCATCCGTGCCCATGGCCAGGTCCTGCAGAAAACACACCATGTTGGCCCCATCCCTGACGAGAGTCTGGATAGATGGCAACTATTAGACAACTGGTGGTCCATAAATGGGATTTGTCACTTGGCTGGGGAAGGCCCTATGCAGGGGCTTCTGCTCTCATAATGCACCATAATCAGCCCTGGAGTCATTAGCATGGTTTTCTATGGCGTCAGTGAGAAGCAATGATAGCCCCAGGGTTCACTTTGCAAAAACAGAAACCACCAAGATTTTTTTGCCATCTTGTTTGAAGGTAGGCAGCTCCCTCCAGGTGAATGCTGGTGTACTTATATGAACTCCTCAGGTCAAGCCTTGGTCCTAGGGGAGTCTCTAGAGGTACAAAGCCCTGCTGAGGGATTGGGGCTCAAAGGGTTGTACTTCCCACACATGAAAAGCTTTGGCATTTTAAGGGGCCACTGTCTGGCTAGATTCTTCCCACGTGCTCCCCCTTGGAGCCGTAGGACATGCTGAGTTTTAGCTAGTCTAGGTTTTTGACCTATTTTTAATCTTCCAACTACTTTTAGGGTGAGGAGAAAAACAGGGCTCCTGAACCTATAAATCCAACCCAGAGAGATGAAAGAAGAGAGAAGGCCTGGCAAAAGGAGGAGGATGAGAGAGAGCACAGTGACGGCTCCCACTTCACAACTCAGGCAAGAGTCAGATCCACTGCTGAGAAGCCAGAGAAGGTAGTACATCAGCCTCAGCAAACCAGGAACCCATTCACTCTATGCTCAGAGACCAGTGGCTGGCTGCCACTCTCCCTGGAGCCCAGACAGGGCTTGCCTGAAGGTTCCCTCCTCTAAGATCCCATGAGTCCATAACCATCGTGGTCTGGAGTTCGTGGTCTGTCCAGGTTGGGGAAGTTGGGCACTCCCAGGCCCCTTCACCTCTCAGAGCTATCACCAGCCTCAACAGACATTTGCTCAGCGGGACCTGAGTCTAATACTCTCTAAAGGTCCAATTAAATGTTTTGAGTTTAATAACTACTATGGAGGACTTCTGAAAAAAATGTACATTTCCAAGGATTCATCCTGGCCGCATTTTTACTGATATGGGGATATCTTATTTTCTGGACAGTTCTCTTGGAGAGGACACCCTGTGCTTGCTAATAAGATAATATGAAACTGACGGACATTCGCAGGGCTACTTCCCTTTGGAAGAGAGTCAATGAATCAGGACAGGTCTGACAAACCTAAGCTGGCCTGCCACATCACACCAGAAGATGTAAATCTTAACTTCACACTGAGAACTTGAGCTGTTCTTTCCAGCTGCGGCTTTATAAGTAATTTAATGTCCTCCCTTGCCATAGAAGCTGACCCTAGCTGAGGAATGTTCTCACATTTGGAGATTGGAGGGCCAGGATTAGTGACTGCACACAACACTCCAGGAAAATGTGGCAGCATTGTTATTTCCCTTTGCAGATGAGGAAAATAAAGCAGAAATTGGCACATCAAACAAATCAGTGACAGAGATAGAACTCAAATCCCAGACTGCTGACTTTTAATCCTAATTGTGATCAGGGGGGGCTATAGGTGAGTTTCTGACATGCTACTGCACTAGCTTTTCTCAGCATCTAAGTCTCCAAAGCTGGTGTGGTCACAGCAGGAGGAAAATACACTCAGAACATAAAACTCAGCCAGCCTTGTCAGTTAGGGCTCAGAGATCCACGTAACTCTTCAGACATTCCAGGAAGCCGGTAGAAAGTCAGACATGCAAAATCCAAACGACACAGCATTCCAGACCAATCTAGTCCCTACCATCGAGAGTGGAAGTACATTGGCTCCAGAGCTGAGACAACAAGATCTAGTAGACTTGCCCATCTCTATATCCTATGATTCTGCAGGATGTTCAAGGTCATAAGTTAAAATTGAGCTGGGTCAATGGGCATGGCAGAAAGAGAAGGAAAAGGTCTTACCTGCTCCACTCGGCAGAGTTTATCCACGGTGCCTTGGTAATGCTTCATGCAGTCCTCGGCCAGGTGCAGGTGAGTTGAATACTGGGAAAAAGCAGAGAGTTTGTGATCAAGAAATCACTCACTGATTCATGCAATATCACCTGAGCTCCTACTATGTATATACACTATGCAACACACCAAGGAGACTTCAGTCTCATAAAGGGGATGAAACATGAGCTCAAGCAGGAACATAAACATCATGACAGAAAATTCTATGTGTCAGGAGAGAGGGACAAACCCATTCTAAATGAGTCAAGTGGAGGGAGGAATCCTTTATTGGAGTAGGGTGGTATGATGGTTCTAACAATGTGTTCACAAATTCTTTGATACCCCTCCTTCTAGGAGGTGGAGTTTAATTCCCCTCTCCTTGAGCGTGGGTTGGATTCAGTGACTCGCTTCTAACAGGGAGTGTGGAGGACATGATGTAGGACACCCCAGGTCAGGACAGAAAAGACACTGTGACTTCCTCCTGGCTCTCTCCCTTGGGTCACTCACTCTAGGGGAGGCCAGCTGCCATGTCATGAGAACACTCGAGCAGCCCAGTACAGAAGCCCGTGAGGTAAGAAATTGAGGGATAAAGAGAGAAAAAAATGAAAAGTAGAAAAAAGAAAGTCATATAAAATAAGCTACCCAGCCTTTTAGCTTTTTCTAATAAAGCTGGAAGTTGATTAAAAAGGATTTCAATGTATCAGTTTGTACAGTGGGCCTGGGAGAGGTCTTACTGCAACTGTTTATACACAAGATTCAAATTCATTATGTGGGATAGTCATACCTTGCTGAGCTCTTTCTGGTACTGGGGCATTTTCTTCAGCATCTGGGACAGGTCCCGCATGGTGGTCTACAAGGGGAAGGAAAACATATGGTCTCACTTCAATGGCCTTGACCTAAGAGGCTGTGCAAGGGTACTGAGCAAAGGGCAGGACAGCAGCCAGCACTAGACTTCCTCAGAAACTCAAAATAAATCTGTTAAACCTGAGGTCACTGTGGGTTTAGGTTTCCAGCCTTTTGGAAAAAAATATTTTGGATCAATAAATTATTGATCCAAATACCATAACTGTCTTATAGGTGAATACCATAACTATCTTATAGGTGGGGAACTGAACTCTGAAGTGTAGGAATTATGTTTTATTTATTGGACTAGAAAGTTACTGAGAGCATAACTCTTGCCAGGAAAAAGCTATTTTTTCCCTCTGCGCTGCTTTATGGCATACTTAGCTCAAGCAGTCTAGAAATTAAGTTCACATATCATCCCAGCAGAAAGACTACAGTTACGTAGACAGGTAGGAAGAAAGAAGAAGGTGGAAAAGGGCTAGGATGTGCATCCTGACAGGTGAAAGGGGTTTGTTTACTTGCTGTGTGACCTACCTAATTCCACTCTTATCCAACAAAAATTTACTCAATTACTATTATACACCAGGTTAAGTGCTGGAGATATAAAAACAAAACAAACAAAAAAGGAGAAATTCTTGCCTTTGTGGAGCTACCACCTAGTAGAGGAGCCATTCCCACTAAGTGGATTAGTGTTCTTCCAGAAAATCATGAGTGTGGGTGCATAGGGCAGAGGTACCTCACTAGTCTAGGAAAGGAGTAGGGAAGGTTTCCCTGAGAAAATGATGCCTGAGCCAGAGGACCAGGACTTCACAAGGCAAGGCCCAGGCAAGGAACTCAGGCATGACCGGAGCAAGGTGGTGGGCACAAGAGGGTGGAGGCAGATCTGAAGTCTGGGGAGCCGGATGGCCCAGTGCTGTAAGGTATGTCCATAGGTGAGGCTTGACTCTACTGGGAACAGAGTCACCAAATGGTTTTAAGCAAGGGAGTGACACAAGAGCTGTATTTCCCTTGACCAAGATAGGTAAGCCACTTCTGATGAACAGTCAGGATAAGGAGAGGACCAGGCAAGTTATGAGTTCTAATTCCACCACAAGCTACAAAGGGTTTCGTTGTTCTTCTGGCTGAAACTGACTTATGATCTAAAACAGCAAATATTATCCCTCAGAGTAACAAAGATCTCCACAAATATCAAAAGATGGCGGCTCCCATCTCAATCTTGAATACAAAAATAAGACAAATGGTATTAGATGAAGAGGGAATCCCCTAACTCACTAGTCCTGTGCCAACGAGGTGCCCTGCCAGCCAGTTCCCAGAGAGAAGACAGGGATCAGCCTAAAGGACATTGGAGATTGAGCACGCATTTACCTTCTCTCCAGTATTCATTCTCTTGCTGGAAGAAAAATCTTTCAGAGAACGGGTGACTTCCCTAGAAGACAGAAGGAGGCAGCTAAGTTCCAACAACAATACCGAGTGTCTCCATGTGGAAGCTACAGAAGGGGTGTGAGATTCTTCCTTCAGGAATATGTGGCAACTTTTCCTGCCAGTAGGTCTGCATTTAAAGTGATTTTCGAGGAGGGGAGAGAGAAACATCAATTTGCTAACTAATATTCTAAACCAGGGTCTCCAGAGGTGGGTGCATGAGATGATTTGAGTGAAGAAATTATTAGTAGGTCTATTTATGTTTATTTTACTCCACCCTTCTTAAATTTTATCTTTCTATATACTGGAAAACATACATATTAGTATAATAGATTATATAGTTAATTCATAAATAAACTTACATATTAGAAATGTGAAACAATATTTTCCTAAGGTTGAGTGATCCAAAAAGTTTGGGGGTCACTTTTCTGAACTGAGTGTTATTTTCAAAGAGTATTATTTTCCCACTCTTCCTTGTAAATTTACTAAGGATAACACCAACTCAATGTAGCAGACAGAATGCCCTTCTGCAAAAGCAGAATTGTTATCTATAGCTTAAAGGTCTTATAAAAACATTCAGGTGTTAGGAGCACCTTAGTGGCTCAGTTGGTTAAGCAACTGTTTGGCTTGGGTCACAGTCTCAGGTTTCTGGGGTCAAGCCTCATGTAGGTCGGTGGGGAGTTTGCTTCTCCCTCTCCCTCTGCCCCCCACCTCAACTCATGCTCTCTCTCTTTCTCTCTCACAAATAAATAAGATATTTTTTAAAAATTCAGGTGTTAGAAACATTTTGAAACATTTTCAGAGCAAGATATGGGTTGTATGTGTACACACCAGCTTGGAAATTTTACGGATGACAATAGCAGAAGATTACATACTGGCTATACAAAAGAAAATCATATAAAGGAAAATCAAATTGATGCAGTGGACTCTGGATCTTCTTCTGATGGAAGGAACTGGATTGATTGATTGACTGATGGATTTATATGTAGGATCTATGTTCAATGTGGGGCTTGAACTCACCACCCTGAGATCAAGAGTCATATGCTCTACTGAGCCAGTTGGGTGCCCTAGGAAGGAACTGGCTTTAAATGTTTAGTGTTGGGCAGCCTCGGTGGCTCAGTGGTTTAGCGCTGCCTTTGGCCCAGGGTGTGATCCTGGAGACCCGGGATCAAGTCCCACATTGGGCTCCCTGCATGGAGCCTGTTTCTCCCTCTGCCTGTGTCTCTGCCTCTCTCTCTCTCTCTCTCTCTCTCTCTCTGTATCTCTCATGAATAAATAAAATCTTTAAAAAAAATAAAATAGATGTTTAGTGTTTATAGAGTATTTCCTGAGAGCTATGGATATTTTCTAAAAATCCTAAGAGGAACTAGAACACAGAGTAGATTTTCTCACTTGGTGAAGTTGGTGGAGCTCGAGCTGAGATCAGAAAGGATTCAACATTATTGGTTAGCATGTTGGGGAATTTATCCACTGAGCAGCTCTATGCAAGTTGCTCAGAGTGTGTACATTAGCATCTGGACAAAGGTTTCATCCAGTACTATGGAGTGACCCCTGGGATGGCAGGGCTGGCTAAGGTCCCTGGGGAGGAGCAGAGGCAAGGGGCTCTTACTGCGACACTTCTGCAATGTGTTTGTGGCGCAATGCTATCCAGAGGTCGTCATCCTCATCCAGGAGCACTTCCTTCACCCGTGCCTCTCCAATGCCACTTGTCTCGTACCTAGAGAGGAGACATCCCCACGGAATTCATTCAACACCTTCCAATTTATAAGACTAGAGCTTATGGTCCCTCAGTGGACAGATGTTCACATGGATGACTTTACCACAGGCCCCCAACCATCTGATGGATCACTGTCCATATTAGGTATACTATAGCAACACTGACACACAGCAGCAGTTTCTTGGGTAGGGAGAGACCCAAGGTCAACAGACTTGAAGCTCTGTTTTAAAATCCGCAGGGTCAGCTGGTATGTGCTCAAGTCAGGTTACAGGTGGGTTCATAGCTACTTATAAGGGAAAAGCAAAGATGACGCTTGCCCCTTCCTGGGAAGGACTGGGATACCATCCTCCTGTGTGTGGTACTTAAATTTTCAGTTTTAAAATCAGATGCCTGCAACAGGTCCTCAGCATATTTTTACATGTAAAATCATGAACATCTAAGGGAAAGTAAGAATTATAGGTACTAGTAGGGAGGAAAACTGATATTCAGTCATATTTTTAGAACCTTTGTTTTGAAACCACTACCTTGGTGATTAATGATAAATGACATAAGAACAATACAGTCTGTTTCCAAAAAAAGAAAATTTGTTTTTAAAAACTGAGTTTTGGATGATTGTTACCAAGAAAAATGTTTATAATGAAGAAACAGCTCCTTTGCAAATAAACTTCAGTAAGAAACTTTTGTTGTATATTTTATCATCATCATATTTCATGACCTATAATTCAGAAGTTTTAACTCTGAACAAGATATGCATGCATGTGCACACACTGACACACAAACATATGAACCCCCCCAAGCAGGCTCTGAGCTGAGGTGACATGAATCATGAACTAAAGATCTAAAGTTCTTATTCTCCCCTAAAGGGGTATGGGCTCCTGGCTGCTAATGCCAAGTAGATTTGAGGAACTCACAAAAAAGCTTACAGGCTTATTAGTAAGACTGTGACAATGCACCCACTTTTTCTTAGGTTAGAGATGCATTTTTTGTCTGCAAAGCCATACCAGGCCTGTACACTTACTTGTATACATCATTTTCAATGGGCAGCAGGTCATAACTCATAGCCTGAAAAGTCAACTCATGAAGCACGGGGGAGCTGGGGTCGAAGCCACGGTCCAGGATCAGGAGCTGGGAGCGCGCCTTGTCTGGGCCCTGGAAGGACAGACACAGGGAACACTTTCACAAGTCACCCATACAACTCCAGCCTCTCCCACTGGTGCAGCTGCCCCTCCTGTAAAAGAAGCCCCAGGAAATGAACTCTGAGATAAAACCTAAAATAACACTGAGTAGTCCATTTGCTGCTTGACAAGAATAGCAGTAAACACCATGCAAAAGTCCAATGTGTTTATTTCATAATGAGGATACTTTAAAGTAGATCTAAAACTGGGGCTAGGGTCCAAAGTAAGCTTATGAAGGAGAGTGCCACCTGGGTTTGGCTGTAAATAAAGTGACTCACCATCCAGTCTGCCTGGGACACAGTTTTAAAATTATGATAATGATGGGGGTGCCTGGGTGGCTCAGTTAAGTATCTGCCTTTGGCTCAGGTCAGGATCTCAGGGTCCTGGGATTGAGCCCCATGTTGGGCTCCCTGATCACAAGGAGCCTGCTTTTCCCTCTCCTCTCTGCCCATGCTCTCTCTTGCTCTTTCTCTCTTTTTCAAATAAATCAGCAAAATATTTTTAAAAGGCATGATAGTGATGGAACAGTTCTGTTCTGATTACAGTGAGGGTTATATGAATCTATACATGTGATAAAATTGCATAGACCCATACACACAGGCGAGTACATGTACAAACTAGTTAAATGTGAGTAAGGGCTGGAGACTGTACCAACAATTTTCTGGCTTTGATACTGTACTACTGAGGGGTTCCCAGGATGCAGGACTTTCAGTGCTAACACTAGGAAAGTCCTAGAAAACAGAAACAAGTTGGTCACCCTGGCTACACTGAGCAGAACCTGTATCATCCCACCCAACGGCTTGAGCATCTCACTGGAGGCTAATGCGCAGGAATAGTGACACCCAGGCACACTCTGTGAGCAACAAAACCAAGCTGTCCCCAGGACTGCCATACAAACACTGTGGTCACTTGGCAAAAGAGCCTCATGGACCAAGTCCAGACTTACCTCGCCCATTGTTGGGTCATCAGCTTTGTAGGCATCGAGCTTGTCCTGGATTAGCTGAGCCAGCAAAGCATTGTCCTTGTATTCCCTGACAAAGAAGGAGTGACACAGGGTGAACTGCCCATGTACCCACTCCACAGCACTGACTGGTCTCAGGGTGGAAGGCAGGAAGTGCAAGGAGGGTCAGGGGAGATGAACTTCGCCTATGCTGTTCTACTCAGAGAACACATTTATGTATTTATATATATAATTTAAAATGACAAAAAATACTTTGCTCAGTGCCTGGAACATAAATGATTTTCTATTCCTTAAAAAAAAAAAATCTAAATGGAAACAGAGTTAGGGGATCCCTGGGTGGCGCAGCGGTTTGGCGCCTGCCTTTGGCCCAGGGCACGATCCTGAAGACCCAGGATCGAGTCCCACGTCGGGCTCCCGGTGCAAGGAGCCTGCTTCTCCCTCTGCCTGCGTCTCTGCCTCTCTCTCTCTCTCTCTCTCTCTCTGTGTGTGTGACTATCATAAATAAAAAAAATTAAAAAAAAAAAAAAAAAAAAAAAAAAAGGAAACAGAGTTAGTCTTTCCAACTGACTTCAGAAAAACAGCCACACTTCAGCAGAGGGTACTGACCATCCACCTTCCCTTGATCAGGTTGTCTGAGCCAGACTCACCCGATTCTCATTTCCCTCAGTTCAAATCCCCTTGGGTCTTGTTTTGTTTTCTTGGCAGGTGATATTTCCGCTGACAGATCCAAAAAGATATAAGCGAGACCCGGTGGACCTTTTCCCTTAGCCAGGCCTGACAGCACCTCCTAGGGCTTCTCCCAACTGTATACAGTGTGTGGCTGCTGCCTGTTGCCTGGCCAGGTTCAGTGCTGAAGCAGCTCCATGCCCAATCCCACTCCTCCCACAAATGAACTCTCAGCTCCCCCTACCCCATTGGGAGATATGGCCTAGGCCCCCATTTCTTAATTCCCACTGGGCTTTTGTCAGCAAATACCAATAATAAAGGGAGGTATTCTTCCACAGCTGCACATTCCCGCAGACAAGGAGTCAGTAAGGACAGGCTGCCATGATGACCCCTCAGTGACAGTTCAGGCTCTTTGCTCCCCTGCAGTGGCCACCCCTCTGGGTCTCCCTGCCTGACTGCTGCTGTCACTCCCACAGCGCTGCACTCACTCCCCTGTGCAAATTCCCCTGAAGGTCCCTAGTGATAACCATGGAACGACATAATCCCAAGCCTGGCCTCTAGCACCTCCAAGAAGGGCTTCAGAGCTGTCCCACTGAGTTGCCCCACAGCCCTACACAGACACTGTGTCAGACTGCCAATCCTCCTCAAATGTGCCTTTTGTTTTTTCAACTCCAAAGTTTCCTTCATCCCAATGGCAAGAGCTGACTGTCCACACAAAGTGCCCTGTGCTCCTCATTGATCTACTAAAATGTGAACCTCCCTTCGAGACTCAGCTCCAATGTCACCTCTGATCTGAAGGTCTTCTTGACCCTCTCAGTTCAAGGGCCCTCTCCCAACTCTGGACGGCCAAGCCCTTGGCTTGTACTGTCCTCAAGCACAGGGCTATAGGGCCTGTAGCTAGGTGTTCACAGTTTACACACACGAGTGTTGGTATGCGTGTCACCTACCCTTCTAGATCAAGGGCTTCTAAATGCAGAGGCTGTGTCTTCAGGATCAGTACCCTCTTTCCAGCACTCAGCTCATAACAGATAAATAATAAGTGAATGACTTTATAAAATCTGAGGAATATGTCCTTTGGAGAATTATCCTTGTATTTTATCTTACTCTGGAACACTTTCTACAAAGATGATATTTGTTTTGAAAGGTTAGAAAGATGGGATCCCTGGGTGGCGCAGCGGTTTGGCGCCTGCCTTTGGCCCAGGGCGCGATCCTGGAAACCCCGGATCGAATCCCACGTCAGGCTCCCGGTGCATGGAGCCTGCTTCTCTCTCTGCCTATGTCTCTGCCTCTCTCTCTCTCTCTCTCTATGTGACTATCATAAATAAATAAAATTAAAAAAAAAAATTAAAAAAAAAAAAAAAAAGAAAGGTTAGAAAGAGCTAAAAATACCACAGGAAGCCTGGGTTGTGGTTACATAGGGATTCACATTTTGCTATTCAGTAACTGAATATATATATTTCATGCCCTTTTCTGGATGCATTACATTTCACAAAATTTAGAAAACATTGGAAGAATGATTACAAATGCAAGATACTCAAATTTTGACCCTCTTGAGATAATTGCCAGAGCAATCTTAAGACAAAAGGAAGCTCCTTGCCCAGTGGACACATGGGAGGCCACTGAAGGCAGTCTGGCGTGCTTGCTGACTTACCCCC
Source organism: Canis aureus (assembly GCF_053574225.1). Lineage (NCBI taxonomy): Eukaryota > Metazoa > Chordata > Mammalia > Carnivora > Canidae > Canis > Canis aureus. The sequence goes on along the minus strand of NC_135626.1, from coordinate 5,385,444 downwards.
GATACCGCACAGCCGGGTACTCCTTCAGGGTGGCACACAGAGTTGCAATTTGCTCTGCCAGGCGCTCCAGTATAGGATTCTTCATCTGAGCCTTGTGGGGACTGTAGAAGCTCTGGAAAGAGTCAGCAGAGTCCAAGGAATACACCTGAGAAGGAAAAGAAACAAGAAAAAAGAAAAGATATATATATCTATATACATATAGATATATATATCTCATGTTTGCTTCCAGAATGGTGAACTGTCGAGTGTTTTCTCCAACCTTGGTAGTGAGTCTGTAGAACATGTTTTCATTTAGTCTACAAATATGTGCTGAGTGACTGCAGGCCAGGCATTGTGCTAAACACTTGGGAATGATCAGTGACCAAAACATGACTGTCCTCAAGGAGTGTGCAATCTTATAGGAGAATAACATAACCATAAACAGTAAGCATAATGAAAAGCAAATTATATGATATGTAAGAAATTGGTTTAAGAGTATGAGAACATAACAGAGCAGGGAAAGAAAGCCTGGAGGGCTGGACAAGGAGGATAGCAGGTCTCCTTGAGAAGATGATCTACCAGGCAAGGGCTTGAAGGAGGTAAGGAGTTCCTCACCAACAGGGGGCTTCCACATGGAGGCAACAACTAGTGCCAAGGCCCTGCAGCTGGCATGTGCTCAGAGGGTCTGATGAACAATGAGGAGGCCAGAAGACGAACAGGAGAGGGTAGTGTAAGACCATCTAGCCCATTATAAGTTTAGTTTTTAAAAGTAAGGGACAGGCTAGAAATTGGGACTGTGGGCAAATAAAGGATCTTTTTTATGAATTTAATAATTTCCTATCCCCAGTAATAGAAGTATTTTCCTTTTTTTCTAGAAGTTTAAAATTTCCTCTTAAATTACATAGTCTACCAGCTATCAGTAGTTTTTCAGAATCTCACTTATATAAACTACCTTGATCATCTAGAAAACCTGTGGTTTAAAAAAAATACATTACTTTTTAAAAATATATGAAACGCAAGATATATATATCTTTTAAAAATATATGGCCAAATATGTTAAAGTTGGGTTTTGTTCAATCTAGGCAGGCTCATGGGTGTTTCCTGTTTGCCAGAAGACATGTTGACCAATCTTACAAAACGAAGATATAAATTTTGTACGCTTTCTCACAACCAGCTTCACCTTTATTGGTTTAACAACTGAAGTTTTTTTCCCAAGGGGACAGATTTGTCACTGCGTTGTGGCATCTGAAGTGTTAATAGCTACTGACGAAGGCTACCATCTGCTCCTCCAGCAGAGCATAAGGGAGGTTATCTCTGCACAAATCCAGCCTCCTATGCAGCAGATGGGTGTTGTCTGATCCCCGCCCCCCCCCCCTTGCTCTCCTTCCCTGCTCCTTTTGGACTGGCTACCTTTTGGTTATTCAAGGAGTCACCCAGTAGGAGTGAACACTGTGAGCAAGGATGAAATGCACACAAAGAAAAGCAAAGAAGCTTTAGAAAAAAAAACAAAAAACAACTCAGAAATAACCAGAGAGTAAGATGAGGGCCTCGGGCAGACCTTTAAGGAACTCTGTTTCCATTCCATCAACATCCACTGTCCACCTACTGACAGGTCATTGAGCAATTCAGAACATAGTATCTTCTTCCCCGACTCTGCTTAGTGAACCGGTCAGGACTTGCCAGAGCAGTGAGGATGCAGACTTTCTATGCACTTCCCTCTCAGCCTCACCTGGGACTCATAGGGGAGAAATGCAATGTTGATTTCCGTCAGGGTTTTGATAACTTTGGCTGCTCGAGATTTCACCAACTCATTAAACAGGGCATCTGGACAAGCTGCAAGAAGGACAAAAGACAAGCAGGTTTTCCTGTCCATGTGCGGGTCCATTTCAACAACTGCACACATCTGGGATTGTAAGAAGGCAACTAGAAAGTTCGTCCCATCCTAGAATATCCCCTATCTCTAGGGTACAAAAGGAATGTAAAATCATGTAAAAGGTCCTCAACATCTAACAGAGAAGCGAATGGCAGAAAAACTAAAACACCGAGAGCTAATAAAAACTACTTTCTGGGCAGCCCCGGTGGCGAAGCAGTTTAGCGCCACCTGCGGCCCAGGGCGTGATCCTGGAGACCCTGGAGTCCCATGTCAGGCTCTCTGTGTGATGGCTGCTTCTCCCTCTGCCTGTGTCTCTGCCTCTCTCTCTCTCTCTGTCTCTATGAATAAATAAGTAAAATCTTAAAAAAAAAAAAAATACTACTTCCTGATGTCAAGGAAAGGAAAAAACCCAGGAGATTAAGAAGAGATAAGGAAAAGGCCTGTGATACAAACACCACATATCTGACTTTATGGGACCCTTACAGGAGCTTGGCTGCACAGGAGACCCACTTGGTGGGGAAACCGCAAATGCCAGGGGCTCTCCTAGGCCAAACAAATGGCTTTGCATTCTCAGCAACGCATTTTCAGTTTATTATTACTAATGTCACCTCTCTACTCTTTTTTTATGCATATTCAAATAGTATACAATTACTCTTTGCAAGAACCTTTCTCATTTTCTCAGTGGTAAGTTCTGTGGGGCTTTCCCTATGGAGAAAAACGGTGGGTATGCTGTTATTGCTGAAGTTTTAAGATAGCTAGTTTGACTCTTCTCTCTTCGCTATTAACAAAGATTGACCAAGATGCTTCTGCACTAGGCTCCATGTGCAAAACCTCCACAAAATAAGAAACTTAATTCCAGGACAATGGTGCAGGTTCCATTTGCTACCATCACTGCCAGCATGGACTATGTTTATAGCTGAAAAACTGATGGGAATACACTACAGTTTATAGTACTATCTGGAAGTGTATACAGTGAAACATTGAAGCTACCATTGAAAAATTCTTGGCATTAAACCCTCTAGTACTTAGAAGAGATACTATTTTTCATCAGAAAGGACTGCATGACCAAGTACATTTGTCTTTGTGTGTGTTTATTTTTATCTCTTATGCAATTTAATTTCTGAAAAGAAAATAAAAGCTCAGGAGAAACATGGCAACAACCCATTTTTTCCCCTATTAATCAGCCTTGCTGAACAGAAACGCTCACCTAGAAGGACAAGGGTAGAACTGCCGTACTTACAGTCTGTGAAGAAGACATGTGCAGCCCGATACTTAGCGGTCGGTGGGTCCTTAAAATCACTGATGAGAGAGTGGACAGACTGTAGAGAGGGAACAAAAGAGGGAACTGAATCCAATTCTAGAAGCAAATGGGACCTATATCTGAACTGGGTTAAATCCAAGCTGCTTGTACAAAATAGCAAGGAATTTTTCTATGTATAATTCATGTTTGGCAATAACGGAGTTCTGAAGACTTAAAATTAGGATTGTTTCAGAATTTAGATGAACAAAAGCCTTCTTAGCTCATTCCAGAAGACAGCGCCAGTTCTTTGAAGCCACTATAATTTGGGTTCCTGAGAAGATATTCACAAAAGAGGAAACTGGTCAAAAACCTTCCAAGAAATTCATATTGATGACATTCTGGCAATTTAGTAGCCTCTGCAAAAACTTAGATGTAAGCCAGCTTTCACAAGGAAAAAGAAAGGGAATAGAAAGCAAGAGGGAATTTACACAGATTAAGAGACCTAAGACAACTATCTGCCAAATGCAAGGAGGCGCATTTTGTCTGGACAGTGACTTGAATCAATCTCCAAAAATGATAAGACGGTAAATTTCAACACAACCTGGATATTGATGAAATGGACTCAAAAGCATAAAATACCAGAGTTCTGGAGGGGGGTCACTAATTAAACACAGTGGGTCTCCTCCCTAGAGAAGGAGTGCAAGAGAGGAAACTAGACTGAACAAAGCCTGACCTTCTGGACAGCAGTTGTGCGGCAAGAGAGCTTAATGCACCCTTACTCCACTTCACACTGCACCCCTCCTTCCCTCTTTGTGGATTGCACGTTTAATCAGAGCAGTGTGTTAAATGCGCGCTTAACCTAGAAATGTCAGACACTCTGCCCCACAGATGCCAAGCCAGCACATGCAACCTTAGCCAAAGCTCTTCCAGGGGTGAGACTTGCCTTCTCAGACGGAGTGATGAGATACACAGCCTCCAGGCTGGGGAGTGGCTCTCTGCGCTTGTTGATATCTTCCACGACTAGACAACAAACAGCAGCCCACAGTCAATTAGAAAACAGAATCAGTGATCAAAAAAAAAAAAAAAAAAAAAAAAAAGAATCAGTGATCATAGAACTAGAAACAATCTAGACAGGCCACCTTCAGACTGCTGCAGCTGAAAATATCCAGGGTGTGGGGTGGGAATCACCTGCCTCTTCCTTGAAGTTACCACGTTCCACTACCTCACCATGCTCAAGAGGTTAGAAAGCCTGAATTTTACCAAATACCAAGTATTTCTCATTTCAGTTTAAGTAAACTCCTTGATCTTGTGATTAAAAATGGAAAATCCTATCTCATTCTATTAAGGACAGTGTTTTTCCCCTTCCTCCAGTTTTTTTCTCATCTGTCCTACATAATTCCAATTCCTTTAGAATTGCCAGGTTGAGTTTATCAACAATTGGATAGTTTTTTTTTAAATCATTTTCTTCTGTATGTCACACAAAGATATTCCAAACATACCTTCTACATAATACGGTCCTTCTCAATAGTTCAAAGACTAAACATTATCTTTTGTTAAACCACAAGCTTTTGTTTTGCTTATTTCTTTTACAGTTATGTCAGCTACTTCATCTGGAAAGAAGTACTTCTGGGATAATCCTCATCTTACCAGCCACCTGATAAAGCTTAGGATATACTATCTATCCTGTACTGTCTTCTGTTATAGAGAGAACAGTACAATCACTTGCTCCCATTCTTCCTATGCAGAGGATTTAATCAAATAAAAGCATCACTTTAGGATGATATAATATTTATAAAGACTTTTCATGCCAAATAATGTTCAAATGCCAAAGTCCTTCAACCATCTACTTTACACCAGTGGTTGTAGATTTCTCAATTTCATAGGCCAATAATAATTCCCCCAAAATATTTTGGGGGTTTTACATAGGATTTCTAACTTTTCAATTTTGCCAAGCAAGGACCTTTTTTAGAACCCATCTTCGGTAGTTAGGAAGAGTCTGTGTACAGCAGGGAGAGAGCTAAACCCTCATCTACCACCACACGGAGCCAAGAGAAAAAAATCTACCATCAATGAATCCAAAGATAATAGTGTAAGTAGTTATCTAGAAATATTAAAAGGATAACCAGAAGAGCAAGCAGGCCCTGAGGGAGAAGGGAATAGGCCAGGATGCTGCTGCTTCTTCATTAGACGCTCCTTAGCTCTATTTGGCTTTTTCTCCTCCTTAATGTTTGTGCATTTTTTGCTTTAATAGAGGATAAAAATAGCTTCAAAAATTCAATGAAAGGGACCCCTGGGTGGCTTATGGCTTAGTTGGTTAAGTGACTGACTCTTGATTTCTGCTCAGGTTATGATCTCAGGGTGGGTAGGTCAAACCCCACGCCGGGCTCAATACTCAATGAGGAGTCTGTATGAGATTCTCTCCCACTCTTTCTAAAATAAATAATCTTCAAAAAATTCAATGAAGGGGCCCCTGGTGGCTCAGTCAGTTCAGTGGCTGACTCTTGATTTCAGCTCAGGTTGTGATCTCAGGGTCCTGGGATGAAGCCCTGCATTGAGCTCCTCCTTCAATGGGGAGTCTGCTTGGGGTTGTCTCTCTTACTCCCTCTAACCCTCCCCCAGCTCACATGCATGCTCTCTCTCTCTCTCTCTAATAGATAAACAAATCTTTAAAAAAATTCAATGAAGAAAATAACTTTGTAAGTTCAAAACAGGAATAAGCCTCATCTTGAATCAATGAATGACAAAAAGTCACAGTAAAAGCTATATACTTTCATCATAGGGCTAGGTTTCTGGTGACAGATAAACTAGATTTGGAAAAGTGTTTTTAAAAATGAAGGATTCACGTCCAAGGTATGATTATACCACCCCAAATTATTACATATATATTCATACATATATATTTCACATGGAATTTAATCAATAAAAAAATCCACGATGCAGTATCACTATAATTTCACAACTTAAAAGCATTTTTTTTTCTTAAAAGCATTTTTTAAAAATATTCTATTTATTTATTCATGAGACACAGAGAGAAAGAGAGAGAGAGGTAGAGACATAGGCAGAGGGAGAAGCAGGCCCCATGCAGGGAGCCCAACGCGGGACTCGATCTCAGGCCTTCAGGATCACAACCTGGGCCAAAGGTGGTGCTAAACCGCTGAGGAACCTGGGCTGCCCTTAAAAGCATTTTAACACCAAATAATAGGAAAGACATGATCTTAGAATAAAGGACAAACCTTTGAATGAAATTCATTTAGCTTAGCAAAATCTCAACCCTCCCGTAATTGTGGTTTGGGAATAATTTTCACAAAGACCAGCAACAGTCTGCAAGTCACACATCATACAAAGTCTCCAGGGAAAAATACTAGGAAAGAAATTGCAACAGGTGTGTTCCACCCAACATTTTTTCCACAGGAAAAATAAAGGGTAACTTCCTTGTTTGAAACAATAGCTCAGAGAATATTGCTTTTCAGTCTTCTGAGATAGTTCAGGAGAGAATGCTGTTTCAAAGATTAAAATACATGATCCCTCTTGAAGTTGCCCCTGAGTAAAAGAAGAGCTACAAACAAATGTGAATAAGAGCAAGGACAGGAGTCAGAAGTCTGAGTCCTAGTCTCAGGTGTGAGACACTGGCTAGTGACCTTGAACAGGTGACTTAACTTTTTAAAAAAGCCTTTGTTGTGAATTATAACATGCATTCCAAAGAGTGAATAAAACATAAACATAAAATTACAAAGTAAATACCTGTATAAGTGTCACCCCAGTTAGGAAAGAGAACTGGCCGGCCCTAAAACAAGTACACTTGTCATACCCTCACTTCCCTCCCTCCAAAGAGAACCATCATCCTGACTTAAATGTGATTACTTCTCTTCATGGGTTTACCATATACATTTGCATTTCAAAACAGCATAGCTTAGTTCTGCCTAGTTCTGAACTCTATATAAATTAAAGCACACTGGGGGCACCTGAGTGGCTCAGTCAGTTGAGCATACAACTCTTGGTTTCTGTTCAGGTGGTGATCTCAGGGTCGTGAGATGGAGACTCATGGTGGGCTCTGTGCTCGGTAGGGAGTCTGCTTCTCTCTCTCTCTCTCTCTCCCCCCCCCCCTCCCTTTCCCTCTGCCCTTCCCCCCATTCCCTCTCTCTAAATTAAATAAATAGTTTTTAAAAATTAATTAGTTAAAGCACACTGTAAGTATTCTTTTGTATCTTGTTTCTTTTGCTCAACATTGTTTATCAGATCTACCCATATGCTTGTAAATAGCCAGATTTTGTTCATTTTTGTTGCCTTATAGTATTCTGCTATGTGACTATACCATAATTTAACCATAGTACTTTTTTTTAAGATTTTATTTATTTATTCATAACAGGCACACAGAGAGAGAGAGACAGACATAGGCAGAGAGTGAAGCAGGCTCCTTGCAGGGAGTGCGATGCAAGACTCGACCCTAGGACTCCAGGATCACGCCCTGAGCAGAAAGCAGATGTTCAACCACTGAGCCACCCAGGTGTCCCAATCATTGTATTCTTTTTTTTTTTTTTAATTTTTATTTGTTTATGATAGTCACACAGAGAGAGAGAGAGAGAGAGAGGCGCAGAGACATAGGCAGAGGGAGAAGCAGGCTCCATGCACCAGGAGCCCGATATGGGATTCGATCCCGGGTCTCCAGGATCGCGCCCTGGGCCAAAGGCAGGCGCTAAACCACTGCGCCACCCAGGGATCCCCAATCATTGTATTCTTGATGGATGTTTTGTTTTCAAATTGGGGCTACTATGAACAATGCTCTGTGAATATCCCTGCATGTGCATTCTGGGCACATGTGCCTAAGGTTGTCTAGGACACACGCCTAACCATCTGGCTTGTAGGACACACTCACCTTCAACTCTACTAGATACTGCCAGTGTTTTTCCAAGTAACTATACCAGTGGACACTTGTCATATAGGAGTTCCCATTTTTTTACATCCTGTCACTTGGCATTATCAGAATTTAAATATTCCAATCTGGTAAGTGTATAGCAAGATTCCACTCAGGTTTTAACTGACTAATGTAGGTGAGCAATTTTTTCATGTATTTATTGGTCATTGGGATTTCTAATTAAGTTCCTGTTCAGGTCTTTTGTCCATTGTTTCTATTGGTGGCCTACTTTCTTCCCCTTGATTTAACCTTCCTTTCAACACCTTTACCAGGTATTTAATGTCGTCTAGTACTACATCAGGTGCTAGGGATTTAGTGAATGATAAGAAAGCCTTGGGTCTCTCTCAAGAACTTATAGTCTTAACCACCCAGGTTGCTGGAAGAATCTAAAGTCAAGTGAGATAACAGCGAACAGGGAGAGGGAAAGATCGCCAGAAAGAGGAGGCCTGAGTTTCACTCAAGGGTAGAGAGACAGCTGTGCTCACTTGTTATCCCCTCAGTCATGATGTCCGTCATCTTACAGCAGGAGGACAGCATCCTCATGCTCAGCTGATCGACCACCAGCACCTGGAAGCAAAAAGAACAGCTTATGGCCTGCAAGGAATCTGTTATTCTTTCAGCTTACTGTTAGACTTCAAAAAGCACCCCAGAAATATAGAATAGTAAGTTATAAATACTTACTATGGGCCAGAAGTTTGCTAACATACATGCTAGCTTTTCTCTCCTATGCCACACCCAAACTTAACCTTCTAAGAGTCTAGAGTTCATTCTTGCCGACTTAATTTTATAAGCTTAAAAAATTAACGTTTTTCCATGATAAAGAAACTGACTACTTAAAAAAAAAGAAAAAAAAAAAGAAACTGACTACTTATAAAAAAGGCAAAAGAGAAAAGAAAAGAAAAAAGTCATCTGCAGCACCCACATTCAGAGAAAACCATACTGGAAATTATCTTTTCTTTTTACATGAACACTCGTGCCGCACATATGGCTTAGAAGGTGAGGACTTCGTTGCCAATATCATGAGGATGGAGCAATATATGAGTTGTCTGGGCACATACTCTACCTTGGCCCAGACTGGAAGAAAAAGAACACACCAGTCCCGGCCTAAGTTTCAGACCTACAATTCTTCAGCTAACCATTCCCTTCTCCATTCAGGCAACAGTGGGGAGAAGCCATAAGCTAAAACAAGGCTACTTCTCTTCCTCTTTAATGATGTAAACCAAGATAACATGAGCTAGACACAATGTGGACCAGAAAGCTCTAAGAACCAGTTATTTTTCATTTAAAATTCACAAGTCTGAAAGTCTATTACTGATGGGAAGGGTAAGAGAAAGAGGAGGACATAGATAAAGAGGAGGATGGATGTGCTGGCTAAAACAAACTCACAAGGCTGAGGTGGAGACCAAAATGCTTCTGTACCATGCAGCTCTGTTGTTTATGGACAAAGACAACTTGAAAATGTGTGGGCTCTTGACTGTAGGACAACTTAGGGGCAAGAATGATTGGTATAAACCCTCCAATGACACATAGGAAAGTTCAAGTAAAAGGGCATCTTCTTCTGATTGGTATAATGCCTGGCCCCAGACAACCAAATGACTTTCTGAATAGAAGATAGCCGCTTTCCCACTTGTATCACCCACTCAGGTAAGTGAGAACATAATTAATCTGATTGGCTTAAGTACTTGCTTCCAGCATTGCTCTAAATGTTCTATGAATAAACAAGCTTCCTTCTTTCATCTTATGTAATTACAGATAAATGGGGATGGACCAGATGAGGGCTTTCCAAACTGTTGTATAGGTTCTGTGGAGATGCTTTAGGGCCACCAGAGGGACTTCTTTCTCTCCCATAGCAAGCAGAATAATTTCACCTTCTTCTGCTTTATAGAAGAGGTTCCAGGAGGTTCCAGGTAAGATTTTGTTTGAATAAAAGAGTTCCTTTGCTAAAGTGTCCCACCAGGTGATCTTTAACAGAAGCTTTATTACCAAGAGATTTCTTAACTAGGACTGCATAAAATGAGGCAGAAGGGATTATTATTATTATTATTATTATTATTATTATTCTTTTACTCTCTGGACACAGCAAAGGTATTGATTCTCTACTTATATATCTTTCCTCCAACTCTATTTTCTTATACTTTCACCATTCTTGTATTTTCCACATGAACTCACCTGTTAAGACCCTTAATTGTGCTCTTCTACCTACCTTCCACTCCCCCTTCTTCTTTACCTTCTTGATCACATCATGCATAATCTCTAAAAAAGGAGAGAAAAAAAAAGGAGAGAAAAGAAAAAGAAAGGAAGGAAGGGAGGGAGAGAGGGAAAGAAGGAGAGAGGAAAATTTAATGTAATGTTAAGGTCTTTCAACACCTGTTTATTATATTACACCAGGTCATTTCCTCCACAGGCTTTGTATTCTCTATCATGCAATTCAACCAATCTGCTTACTGAGCCATAATCAAATTACCACAAACTTTTCCTGTTCCTTTATTATTTTAAAAAATTTTTATTTTATTTTTATATATTTTTTAAATTAAAAAACAATTTTAAAGATTTTATTTATTTATTCATGAGAGACACACACACACAGAGAGGCAGAGGCATAGGCAGAGGGAGAAGCAGACTCCATGCAGGAGGCCCGATGTGGCACTCAATCCCAGGATTCCAGAATCACGCCCTGAGCAGAAGGCAGACACTCAACCACTGAGCCACCCAGGCGTCCCTTATTTTTATATTTTTTAAAGATTTTATTTATTTATTTATTTATTTGAGGTAGAGATAGTGAGAAAGAGCATGAGGCGGGGAGGAGAGGGAGAAGCAGGCTCCCCGTTGAGCAGGGAGCACAACGCGGGGCTGGATCCTGGGACCCTGGGATCATGGTCTGAGCTGAAAGCAGACACTTAACCAACTGAGCCACCCAGGCTCCTCTAACTTTTTTAAAAAGTAAGCTCAAGGCCCAAAGTGGAGCTTGGACTCTTGACCTAAGATCAAGAATCACATACTTCACCAACTGAGACAGCCAGGTGCCCCTCTTCCTGTTCCCTTAATTTGGCAGTTCTCAAACTTTCTGTTTTTTTAATTTTTTTTTTGTTTTTGTTTTTTTAAAGACCCCATTTATTTATTCATGAGAGACAGAGAGAGAGAGAGGCAGAGACACAGGCAGAGGGAGAAGCAGGCTCCATGCAGGAGCCCGATGCGGGACCTGATCCCAGAACTCTGGGATCATGTCCCGAGCCAAAGGCAGACACTCAACCGCTGAGCCACTCAGGCATCCCAGTTCTCAAACTTTTTGGTCTCAGGACTTCTTCACACTCTTAAAAAATGAAGACTCCAAAGAATGTTTGTTAGGTGGGTAAATATCTGTTGATATTTATCATATTAGAAATTAAACTGAGAGGGGCACCTTGCTGGCTCAGTCAGTGAAGCATGTAACTCTTGATCTCAGGGTTGTGAGTTCAAGCCCCACGTTGGGCATAGAGTTTACTTAAAAATAAAATCTTCTCTCTCTCTCTGTCTCTATGAATGAATAAATAAAATCTTAAAAAAAAAAAAAAAAAAAAGGCAGCCCCGGTGGCGCAGCGGTTTAGCGCCGCCTGCAGCCCAGGGCATGATCCTGGAGACCCTGGATCCGGTCCCACATCGGTCTCTCTGCACATGGAGCCTGCTTCTCCCTCTGCCTGTGTCTCTGCCTCTCTCTCTCTCTCTCTCTCTGTCTCTATGAATGAATAAATAAAATCAAGCTCCATGTCATGTCAGCAGAGAGTCTGCTTGTCTCCCTCTCTCAACCCCCATGCTTGCTTTCTCTATATATATCTCTTTCAAATAAATAAATAAATCTTTAAAAAAATCTTTAAAAGGGGCGCCTGGGTGGCTCAGTGGTTAGGCGTCTGCTTTCAGCTTGGGGCATGATCCTGGGGTCCTGGGATCAAGCCCCACATCGGGCTTCCTGCATGGAGCCTGCTTCTCCCTCTGCCTATATCTCTGTGTCTTTCATGAATAAATAAATAAAATCTTAAAAAAAGTAAAAATAAAAAATCTTTAAAAAATAAGAGGAGAAATTTTTAAAGTAATCATTAATTCACTTAAAATTACAAGAGGATGGGTAGCCTGGGTGGCTCAGAGGTTTAGTGCTGCCTTTGGCCCAGGGCCTGAGTCTGGAGACCCGGGATCAAGTCCCACATTGGGCTCTGTGCGTGGAGGCTGCTTCTCCCTCTGCCTGTGTCCCGGCCCCTCTCTAGGTGTCTCTCATGAATCAATAAATAAAATCTTTAAAAAAAAAAAAATTACAAGGGCAGCCCAGTGGCTCAGCGGTTTAGTGGCGCCTTTGGCCCAGGACCTGATCCTGGAGACCCAGGATCGAGTCCCACGTTGGGCTCCCTGCATGGAGCCTGCTTCTCCCTCTGCCTGTGTCTCTGCCTCTCTCTCTCTCTCTCTCTCTCTGTTTCTCATGAATAAATAAATAAAATATTAAAAAAAAATTACAAGAGGAAGGGGGCCTGATTGGTTCAGTCAGTTAACCATCTAACTTTTGATCTCAGCTCAGGTCTTGAGTCTTAAAAAAAACAAAACAGGGATGCCTGGGTGGCTCAGCGGTTGAGCAACTGCCTTCAGCTCAGGGCGTGATCCTGAGGTTCCAGGATTGAGTCCCACATGGGGCTCCCTGCATGGAGCCTGCTTCTCCCTCTGCCTGTGTCTCTGCCTCTGTCTGGGTGTCTCTCATGAATAAATAAACAAAATCTTAAAAAACAAAAACAAAAAACAGCGGTGTCTGGGTGGCTCAGTCAATTAAGTATCTGCCTTCAGCTCAAGTCTTGATCACAGGGCCTTGCGATTGAGCCCCATGTCCCTGCGTCAGGCTCCTTACTTAGCTTCTCCCTCTCCCTCCTGCTCTCTCTGCTTGTGCTTTCAGTGAAATTAATAAGTAAATAAAATCTGTAAAACAAAACAAAACAAAAACCAAGAGGGGTGACTGGCTAGCTCAGTCCAGAGAGCATGCTGACTCTTGATCTCTGAGTCATGAGTTCAAGCCCCATGTTGGACATTGAGTTTATAAAAATAGATAGATAGATAGAAACAAGAAACCCATTATATATTAACATAAATAGCATTTTAATTAAATATAATTATATTTTCTACAATAAAACAATAAAAATTGTTTTTGTAACTCTCTTCATCTAGCTTCATAAAGGACAGCTGGACTTTCCTATATGCTTCTGCAGTCTGCTATGAATCATATAGCATCTAGAAAACTCTACTGTATACTTGAGAATAAGAGTGAAAAAGTCAAATAACGTCTATAGTCTTATTATGAAGACAGTTTTGCTCATGGACTCCCCATGGGATCCCGTGTTTGAGAACCAAAGCTTTAAGTAAATGGGTAAGAAGGTATGACATTACCTCAGGCCACATGAGCCCCCTTAAGCTCCAAAAACAGTTATGATATCTTTCTAACCTTGAGCTCATCTATGGGATACTCCCAACCAAAATCACCATTTTGGTAAGCCACAGTTCCTAGAAATGCCACACCATGCACAAGTCTATCCAGCCATGGAGTCTTCACAGGAAATAAAACTTCAGCCACTCTTTCTAAATCCAGGTAATACAAGGGCCTGGATGGACTAAAAGGCAAGAGTTGCCATCAGCAAGTGTGTTTCAAACACTGAGGTCATTCTCTAGAGCACAACAGTTCAGAATTCTACTTTTGACGATCTTCAATAATCTGATGTGTCATAAAAGTTTCCCAAAATCTTGGGGCACCTGGGTGATTCAGTTGGTTAAGCATCTGCCTTCAGCTCAGGTCATGATCCCAAGAAGATGCCAGGGTCCTAAGATTGAGCCTTATGTCCGTTGTCCTCCCTGATCAGTGGGGAGCCTGCTTCTCCCTCTCCCCTCTGCCACTTCCCCTGCTTATGGCTTGTTTGTTCTCTCTCTCTGTCAAATAAATAAATAAAATCTTAAAAAAAAAAGTTTCCCCAAATACTTAAAAACTTTTAAAGTTTTTATTTAATATCTTTTATTTTATATTTTTAAATATTTTATTAAAATTTTATTTAAATATTGATAAATTTTTTAAAACTTTTTTATTCAATTATAAAAAAAAAACACACACTGTAGTAAGCATAGAAAACACAAATAAGTATAAAGAAGAAACTACCAATACTACTTGTATACATAAAAAAAAAAAAAAATCGGGAATCCCTGAGTGGCTCAGTGGTTTAGCACCTGCTTCAGCCTAGGGCATGATCCTGGAGTCCTAGGATGAGTTCCGCATCAGGCTCCCTGCATGGAGCCTGCTTCTCCCTCTGCCTGTGTCTCTGCCTCTCTCTCTCTCTCTCTGTGAGTCTCTCATGAATAAATAATAAATCTTTTTTTAAAAATTTTTATTTATTTATGATAGTCACACAGAGAGAGAGAGAGGCAGAGACATAGGCAGAGGGAGAAGCAGACTCCATGCACCGGGAGCCCGACGTGGGATTCGATCCCGGTTCTCCAGGATCGCGCCCTGGGCCAAAGGCAGGTGCCAAACCGCTGCGCCACCCAGGGATCCTTAAATAATAAATCTTAAAAAAAAAAAAATCACCTGTAATCCTGCCAGCTTGAAGTACATAATTAACATTTTTTTTTAATCTTAAATTTTTATTTATTTATGATAGCCACAGAGAGAGAGAGAGATGCGCAGAGACACAGGCAGAGGGAGAAGCAGGCTCCATGCACCGGGAGCCCGATGTGGGATTCGATCCCGGGTCTCCAGGATCGCGCCCTGGGCCAAAGGCAGGCGCCAAACCGCTGCACCACCCAGGGATCCCCATAATTAACATTTTAGTTTATTTCCTGCTAGCTTTTTCCATGCAACTCTACATAGTTAATATAATGCTGTATACATAATTTTGTATTATGCTTTTTTCATGAATAAGCTCATTTTCCCACATTAATAAAAATGCTCCCTTGATTTTAAATGCCTGCATAACAGTCCCTAGTTTAAGTCAACAATTTCCCCAATAGCCATTTAGATTATTTCCCATATTTCAATGTGATGAAAAATTGGGAACAAATACATCCAATGATAAGGCTGTGCTTAAGGCAATTAGGTTATGTTAATATAATGGAATACAATGTACTCATTAAAAATAATGATATGGTAGCATATCTATTCACTCAATAACATTTGCTGAGTAACCACTGTTTACCAGTCAGTGGAGCAGGCACCAGGAATAGAACATAGAAGACATGGTGCAGCTCCCATGGAGCTTACACCCTGGTGGAGAAAGCAAACATTGGATCAAGAGCAATCTCAGTTTCTTCTAAGTGCTCTCTGAGGTGAATAAACAAAAACTATGGTAGAAAAAAAAAAAGTTGTGAACAGCTACCTTAAAGAGGAGACCAGACAAGGCCTCTCTGAGGAAGTGAACCTCACAAGGAGGATACCAGCCATTCAAAGGCTGGGAAGGAGAAAGACCAAAAGACATCTTCTCGGAATGGAGATGGTATAAGTTGAGGTTGGAGTACACATCATACAGCACCTTGATAAGGGGTATTATTTTTATCTGAAAGGTACTGGAATGCCACTGGTAGATAGATTTCACTTTATTAAAGATTTCATCCATTTATTCATGAGAGACACAGAGAGAGATGCAGAGACATAGACAGAGGGAGAAGCAGGCTCCCTGTGGGGAGACTGATACGGAATTAGATCCCAGGACCCCGGGATCATGACCTGAGCCAAGGACAGACACTCAACCACTAAGCCACCCAGGCACCAGGGAGATGGGAGACTGCAACGGATGAGAACAGAAGGAAGGCGCAGAGCTAGGAGGCCTTTGCAATCAGAAAAAAAAAAAAAAAAAAAAAAAAATCAGCATGACTGGTAGCAGTGGTCATGGTAAGAAGTGGATGGATTTGATACATATTTTGAAAATAAAACCAACAGAGCTAGCTGCTGAATTGGATATGGGATCCGAGGGATGAAGGATGGGGAAGAGACATAGATAAATCCTGGGGTTTGGGCTCAAGCAAAGAAACTGATGTAAAGACATTTGGAGATACAGAGAGAAAAGATTTAGAGGAAGAACTGAGTTGTAGGAGAATAGCAATAATTCTTTTTTGATTAAAGATTGAGATGGCTAAGAGATATCTGAGGAGAGATGGAGGGCAGGTAGCTAGAGGTAGCTCTGGAGTTTGGGAGAGTGACCTCAGCTAGAGGTAAAAATTTGGACTTCAATCCTTCCTGCCTAGGTATTCCCATTCCAAAATTCTTGGTAAAGATATTTGTCATGGGTATTGTTAACAGCCAATTCTAATGCTGCCCTACATTTTTCTAATCCAATACCGAAAAGGAAACAAGGATTAGAGCCCATTTTAGCATTAAGAATCAGGTAGCTTGGGCTACTTCCCCACAAATAATCCCTGGCAATCACATTTCATCTCATAGTCCTCTTTGTGTGGAAAGAAACAAAGCCTTCTGAGGCGGGTCTAACCAGCAGATCTTATTTTTGCACACCAAACTGTGTGTATAAACAGCCACACCATCCCCTCCACCACCCACCTAGTCTATACAGATGGAATGGAAGATACCAAGGCAGCTTCAATTTCTCCATAATTGCGAGGACCACAGCACTCGCGGACTCCGCTTCCCTCATAGCCAAGGGGGTAAACAAGAAGGCTCCTTCTCGGCCACATGCACCCAATATACCAAATGAAGTCCTGAAGCACAGACTCTAGGGATAGCTCCAAACCCTGTCCCTCCCTTGTGAAGCCCTGTCCTTATAGCCCGGGCACCCATGACTGCATTTCACAGTGACATGTGTCAGGACCCCTGAGCCCATGGTACACCAAAACATGTGAAATAGCATGACTAATATTAGATGGGCTGGAAGCTTGGGAGAAATGTGAGCACCACCGGAGTCCTTAAAATCTTCCCTTAAATGGGGGATTCAAATATGCTAATGCCCTGTCCAGAACAGATGCATCAGGAATCCGGTGCCAACAGATCAAAGGAAAAATACGTCTATTCTACAAAGAGATTTAAAGTAATCTAAACTCAGGCCACAGATGCCCTCCTCTTTACCAATCCAAAGTACAGGGTTGTTCTGGTTTAATAGCAGGTAGTTCTAAAAGACACTCTTGTGTGCTTGCTTCGGCAGCACATATACTAAAATTGGAAAGACACTCTCTTGAATATAAAGCTAGTTACTCAACAAAGGTCACCCCCATCTCCTATAATTAAAAAAAAAAAAAAGAAAGAAAGAAAAGCATCAGAGGAAGCACTAATGTTAGACCAGGGAAAATCCAGGTTCAGGCATTTATGATTGTGTGAACTTGGGCAAGTTTAAAATGTTTTAACCCTCAGTTTTCTCACTGAAGAATTTAAATTATAATATTCTTTTTTAAAAAAAAGATTTTATTTATTCATGACAGAGAGAGGCAGAGACACAGGCAGAGGGAGAAACAGGCTCCATGCAGGGAGTCCGATGTGGGACTCGATCCTGGGACTCCAGGATCACACCCCAGGCCTAAGGCGGCCGCTGAGCCATCGGGGCTGCCCAAATTATAATATTCTAATGGCCTGTTATAAAGATTAATGGGATACAATGCTCAGTCAGTGCCTGGCATTTCACAGAAGGCACTTATTGTGATGTCACTATAAAGTATGCTATTCATACAACAAGGAATTATTTCCTTATGAAAATTATGACACTGCTTCCATCAATCAAGATTTTTAATATAATGTAAAAACCTATTAAAAAGAAACATGTATTCAAAATAGTTTTAAAATAATCACAAAAATAGTAGACAGCAATCTCTACAGGTAGTTCACCCAAAACTTCAAAAGCTTCTCTGACCCCCAACACACATGTGATAAGTTTTAGGATAATGGCACGAATGTGTCAATATATATAATATAAATCTTATATGGAAATATAAAGTTAAACGGAAGATTCCTTCTATCCCTTTTGAGAAGACAGAGACCTCTTTAGGAAGAAATGCATTTACACCGGAAGCACAAGTGGGGACCCACAGGAAGTAAAGGTATTTAACAGTCCTACAGAGATACACAGGATTGTATTTTTAAATTGCTATTACTAAACATTGTTCTGCAAATTCTCTTAGACAAGAAAACAAAATGAGGTAAGGATGTAAAATTGTTAAGAAGAATGCAGAATATCTGCCTACAGCAATCATGGGAATCACATTAAAATGCTCATGAAGATACAAAATAAATACATAAGAACCAATGGGGACTTCTCCAGAGCAAAAACAATCTGAAAACAAGTCTGATGTTTACCACCGCATACTGGGCCCTGGGCCGGGACTCCACCTCTCTCAATTCTACCCACTGCTGGCAATTCTGCTCCAAAGCAACAAGAAGTCTCTTCCTCTTTCCCTGGCAGCACTTCAAATACCTGAAGATGGCAACCACGTCTCTTTGTCTTGCTCTGGGCTGGAGAGTCTCCTTGCTAAACAACTGTACCTCCCAAGTGGCATGAGTTTAGGGCTAAACAATACATGAGAAAATGGTTTAAGTACTTGAAAACAAGACTTCCAAGTCCTGTCAGGATCTTTCTTGCCTTAGACTCCCTGCATAATCATTTCTCGGCCTTTTGGCTAAGATCAAGTGTAGACTCTCTGCATGGAGCCTGCTTCTCCCTCTGCCTATTCTCTGCCTCTCTCTGTGTGTCTCTCATGAATAAATAAATAAAATCTTAAAAAAAAAAAAAAAGAAAAAGAAAAAAAGATCTTGCCTTAGAAATACTCATTTAAGGGCACCTGGGTGGCTTAGTGGTTGAGTGTCTGCCTTTGGCTCAGGTCATGATCACTGGGTCCTGGGATCAAGTCCCGAATCAGGCTCCTTACAGGGAGTCTGCTTCTCCCTCTGCCTATGTCTCTGCCTCTCTGTGTTTCTCATGAATAAAAAAAAAAAAAACCATATATACATAGACTCCTAGTCACCTAGCTACAAATTATTTACCATTTTGTCTTTCTTCTCTTTCTTTCTCCCCTCCCTTCATTCCTTCCTTCTTTCCTTCCTTCCTTTCTTCCTGAGACACAGAGAGAGAGAGAGAGGCAGAGACACAGACAGAGGGAGAAGCAGGCTCCATGCAGGGAGCCCGATGTGGGACTCGATCCCGGGTCTCCAGGATCACATCCTGGGCTGAAGGCGGTGCTAAACCGCTGAGCCACCTGCGCTGCCCCTATTTTGTCTTTATGTAGTTCTTCATAATACAGAAGTAGCACATTTTTGTTGAAAAATTCAAATAGATATGTAAATACAAAATGAAATTTACCTCCTTACCCCATTCTTGAGGGGAAACACTGGTGAACAAGTTTCACAAGCACCCTTACAGATCCTTCTCTATGCATATACAAATGTATATGGGAATGTACACATGTATACCCGTGACTCCTTGGCTGAGGCCTGGGGAGGTTAAGTAACTTTCCATGATTCTCCTTCTTTGGTGCTTAAGAACCCTTATGTTAGAAAGCACTTTAGAGTGCAGCCCAGGTGGCTTAGCGGCTTAGTGCCACCTTCAGCCCCGGGCGTGATCCTGGGGACCCGGGATCGAGTCCCGGATTGAGTCCCACATCGGGCTCCCTGCATGGAGCCTGCTTCTCCCTCTGCCTGTGTCTCTGCCGCGCGCGCGCTCGCTCTCTCTCTCATTAATAAATAAAATCTAAAAAAATTTTTTTTAAAAAAGGAAGAACCTTAGAGATCATTTAAGACCAGAGTCTAGGTCCCTCATTTTGGAATTGAGATACTTCTTGCAAAACAGAACCATCACGGGACGCCTGGGAGCTTTTTTTTTTTTTTTTTTTTTTTAAATAAGGCATATTTTATTTTTTTATTTTAAGAGATTTTATTTATTTATTCATGAGAGACACAGAGAGGGGAGAGAGAGAGGTAGAGACACAGGCAGAGGGAGAAGCAGGCTCCATGCAGGGAGCCCGACGTGGGACTCGATCCCGGGTCTCCAGGATCACACCCTGGGCTGAAGGCGGCGCTAAACCGCTGAGCCACCAGGGCTGCCCACCTGGGAGCTTTTTGAAAGTATTTTGGCTAGGTTGTGATTGCTCAGATACTGATTAAAAATTAATTACTGGAGAAATGGGACGCCAGGGTGGCTCAGGGGTTGAGCATCTTGCCTTCGGCTCAGAGTGTGATCTTGGGGTCTGGGGATTAAGTCCTGCATCGGGTTCCCTGCATGGACCCTGCTTCTCCCTCTGCCTATGTCTCTGCCTCTCTCTGTGCCTCTCATGAATAAATTAAAAAAAAAAATCTGGAGTGGGCAAACCCACTAAATGGTCACTCTAGAGTAAGCAGAAATGGGTTCCTGGATCCCCATCCAAATGTTCTTCCCATTACACACAGTGTCTCTTGGCTATAGCATGGACTGGACTCTGAAGTTTAAAGCTGGGTGTGCTTTTCTCTGTTTCATTTCAGTGATCACCTTGACACAGTAAAGCTAATTGATTCAGATGGGTTTTGGAGCCAGATCCTCCACTTACCCAGCTGTGACCTTCAGCAAGTTATTAAATCTCTGTGTCAGTTTTCCCAGCTGTAAAATGGGAATGACCACACATGACCCATGGAATTATTGTGGGGATTAAATGAGTTCACGTAAGCACTCAGTTTAGTACTTAACACTTGGTTATCACCATCACCATCATCATCTATTTCAAAGGGTACTTGATCTCCCTAGGATGGAAAAACCCAACAATTTCCAGTTGGTTTCTTATTGCTCCTCCAGGGAGTTTGCGATGTCTTTTTTTTTTTTTTTTTGTCTCCTGTTTTCCAGTTTATTTCTCTGCATAGAAAATTCTGAAAGAATTTTCTTTCATCCACTCAACAATGATGATTTTTTGAACACCTGCTATATGTCAGACCTCCCTCCTGACACTGCAAAGACCACAGTGAACAAACTAAAGAAGACGTCTGCTCTTAAGGTGCTTATACCTGATATGGAGGGCAGAAACAGCCAATAAACACTAGAAAGTCAACAAGATCATTCTAGAGAGTGATATGTGCTCAAAGGAAATTAAAAAGGTTAATTAACAAGAATGTGATAGAGGTTTGGTGGAAGGTCCTCTAAGAAGGTGACAAGGAGGATCAACACTGTGTCATTCAGGCAGGAAGAGTTTTCCAGGCATAGGAAAAGCAGGTGAAAAATCCTCAAGTTAGAATCAAGAGTGGTATAGTCTAAAAAAAAAAAGAGAAAGCAATTATGGGGAGACCCAGCAAGCTCAGTGAGGGAGAGAAAGGTTTAGGATGCACTGAGAGGTCACCCCAGAGTCTCACCTGGTCTTTAAAGCAGTAACTCCTTACTGAGGACTCCACAAGGCATGCACAGTATTCTGTGCCTGTAACACTAAAACCTCATTCAGTCACCTTCAAACATGACAATTCCTTCCTATCCCTGCACCCTCAACTCCCACTCCGTGTCTGGCATTTGGCATAAAATAATGATCTAGCAAATGCCTGTAGAATGAATGAGTCCCCGAATGGCATAATTGAGCAGTACTTGCTGAGAGTGAAATGAGTGGTTCTGTTCATAGTGTATCTCATGACTACATAAGGTGATTCCACCCAGTAGCTTGCTGCAACCACCTACATACCCCCTCCCAGGGCTGCCACTCTCCTGATACCCCCCAAGATTCAGAATTCCCAGTTCAAGGATGATTGCCAGAAAAAAATAGTCTCAGGGACTCTTTCACAGGGATTGCTGGAGAGAGAGAGCTTTTTATTCTTGAGGAACATGACAGGTAAGTTATGGTTATTCTGGCTAGCCCCAAGTTTGCAAGCCAGAAAGATCCAGAAATATTTTCCCCAAACTTTCCTCAATTAAATGCAGTGAGGGGTATGGCTATTACATGAATGTTCAGATACAAATGCTCAAATCCAAAGTTTTCTGCCATCTTAGCATTTCCCTAGTAATTTTTTTTTAAGATTTTATTTAGGTATTCATGAGAGACCAAGAGAGAGGCAGAGACACAGGCAGATGAAGAAGCAGGTTTCATGCAGGGAGCCCAATGTGGGACTCAATCCTGGGTCTCCAGGATCATGCCCTGGGCCAAAGGCAGGCGCTAAACCACTGGGCCATCCAGGAATCCCCTAGTAATTAATTTTTAACCAGTATCTGAGATACTACCCAAAATACTTTCAAAAGCTCGTTATTAAAAAAAAAGCCCAATCAATAATTCAGTCTTAATTTTTAAAAAGTGCCCACAATTATAGAATCTAACACTTACTGAAGAATTACTATATGGAATACCTTGTCCTACACATTTTACATGTATCATCTCATTTAAAGCTCACTGTGACCCTCTAAGATTAAGTATTATAATCACTCCCATTTTACAAAGAAGGAAACTTAGGCCAAGAAAAGTGAAGTGTCTGAGATGAATGGAGAAAGACGTATACAATGGAACACTACTCAGTCATCAAAAAATGAAATCTTGCCATTTGCAGCAACATGGATGAAACTAGAGGATATTATGCTAAGTGAAATAAGTCAATCAGAGAGAGACAATTATCGTATGATCTCACTCATCCGTGGAATTTAAGAAACAAAACAGAAGATCATAGGAGAAGAGAGAAAAAAATAAAACAAGACAAAATCAGAGAGAGAGACAAACCATAAGAGATTCTTAATCACAGGAAACAGACTGAGGGTCGCTAAAGGGGAGGGGGGTGGAGGGATGGGATAACTGGGTGATGGACATTAAGGAGGGCACATGATGTAATGAGCCCATACATGATGTAATGGGTATTATATAAGACTGATGAATCACTGACCTCTACCTCTGAAACCTAGAATACATTATATGTTAATTAATTGAATTTAAATTTTAAAAAGTGAAGTGTCTAGCACCTGCATTCTAAAATGCACATAACCACAGGAAGCCTATGGAGAATATATACATTTTTAAGTATAAATCAATTCTTGACCTCAAGGAACTTATAGTCTATTTGGGGAAACAAGACAATATACCCAAAGCCTAAGATAAAAGTCATCAGAACCCTCCTGCACTGCTCCTGGGAATGTAAAATGGTATAGCCGCTCTGGAAAACAGTCTGGTGGTTCCTTAAACAGCTCAATGTAGAATTACACTCCTAGGTACACACCCAAGATAAATGAAAACCGAGGTCTACACAAAAACTTACACATGAATGTTCATAGCAGCATTATTCATAAAGTGGAAGCCAAAAAAGTGGAAACAACCCAAATATCCATCACCCAGTGAATGGAGAGATAAATGTCGTATATTCAGACAATGGAATATTCAGCCATAAAAGGAATGAAATACTGATACATGGTTCAACATGGATGAATATTTAAAACATACTAAGTCAAAGAAGCCTGTCACAAAAGACCACAGGTCCAGTGAATTCCATTTATACAAAATGTCTAGAATTGGTGAATCCATGGATATAGAAAGTAGATATGGATTGATCAGTAGTTTCCTAGTGCAGGGGAATGGAAGAGTTGGGGGTAATGTTAAGGGAGTATGCAACTTCTTTTGGGGGTAATGAAAGTGTACTAAATTTGTGATAATGGATGTACACTTCTGTACATATACTAAAAGCTACTGAAATGCACACTTTAAATGGGCAAATGGTACGGTGCGTGAATAATATCTCAAGAAAACTGTTTTTAAAAAGTCATCAGATGGGGTACCTGGGTTCCTCAGTGGGTTAAGCATCTGCCTTCAGCTCAGGTCATGATCCCAGGGTCCTGGGATTGAACCCTGCACCAGGCTCCCTGCTCAGTTGGGAGTCTGCTTTTTCCTCTCCCTGCTTGTGTGCTCTTGCTCTTAAATAAATAAAATCTTAAAAAAAAAAAAAAAAAAAGAGTCCTCAGAGAGGGACACCGGGTAGCACAGTTGGTTGGGTGACCGACTCTTGGTTTCCACTCAGGTTGTGATCTTAGAGTCTTGAGATTGAACCCCACATCAGGCTCTGTGCTCAGTGTGGAGTCAGCTTGGAGTTTCTCTCTCCCTCTCCCTCTGTTCCTCCCCCTGCTTGTGTGGACATGCTCACTCTCTCTCTCTCTCTCAAATAAATAAATAAATCTTTTTTAAAAAGTCATCAGAAAAAAAAAAAAGTCATCAGAGAGGGATGCCTGGGTGGCTCAGCGGTTAAGCGTCTGCCTTAGGCTTGGAGTGTGATCCCGGAGTCTCAGGATCCAGTCCCACGTCGGGCTCCCCGCAGGGAGCCTGCTTCTCCCT
The DNA here is from genome assembly GCF_053574225.1 of Canis aureus. Taxonomy (NCBI): domain Eukaryota; kingdom Metazoa; phylum Chordata; class Mammalia; order Carnivora; family Canidae; genus Canis; species Canis aureus. The sequence continues at coordinate 5,361,222 of NC_135626.1, read as the reverse complement.
CTGCCTGTGTCTCTGCCTCTCTCTCTCTCTCTCTCTCTCTCTCTCTGTGTCTCTCATGAATAAATAAAATCTTTTAAAAATAAATAAATAAATAAATAAAAAATAAAAAGTCATCAGAGAATTTCACTTTTTTTTAAAAGATTTTTTATTTATTTATTCATAAGAGAGAGAGAGAGAGAGAGAGAGAGAGGCAGGCAGAGACACGGGCAAAGGGAGAAGTAGGCTCTATGCAGCGAGCCCAATGTGGGACTCCCGGACCACATTCTGAGCCAAAGGCAGACACTCAACCACTGAGCCAGCCAGGCGTCCTGAGAATTTTTAAAAAATATTTTATTTATTTATTTGAGAGAGAGAGAACACAAAAGAAAGCATGAGCTGGGGGAGAGGCAGATGGAGAGGGAGAACCAGATCCCCTACAGAGCAAGGAGCACAATGTGGGGCTCAATCCCAGAACCTGGGATCATGACCTGAGCCAAAGGCAGACACTTAACCAACTGAGCCACCCAGGCGCCCCATCATCATAGAATTTTAGATGAAAATTTCAAACCCAAGTGGCTAGGTGGCTCAGGTGGTCCTGGGATCAAGCCCCACGTTGGGACTCTCTACTCAGTAGGGAGTCTGCTGCTTCTCCTTCTCCCCCTGTGCGCACTCTCTCTCTGCAAATAAATAAACAAAATCTTAAAAAAAAATTTCAAACGCCAAAATATAAACACCATTTTGCTTAATATGGAATTGCTCTGCAGTGTCTTTACCTGAAAACAGGTACCTAGCTTACCCCTCTAAAACATCGGTTATTTAAAATTATAATTTACTATAATTTTATATCTGAACTGTACTTTGTGAAAGTGAGAGACCAAAACAGAAACCACAAATTGTCAGCCACAGGGCAAAAATGAGGTACTGCTCCCTCTAACTGTTTAATGACAATTGCCTAACCTGGGAATGTTCCTGTTAGGTTTATTTTTGGGGTGGTGGGGAATGAGAGGGAAAGAGGGGCTGATTGTTGGAGTGGTCACAAGCTTTAGAACATGCAGAGACTAGTGAACAATGATTTGATTACGCTGCCCTTGTAAGCACACCCACAGATTACATAAGACTCAAAATGTCTAATATTATGACATCCAACACTTGGGCTGCTGCCAGCATCTGAGAGGAAAGTGTGATAAATGAAGGTCTGATGTCTGAGAGACCAAATCCTAACCTTAGGCCCATAAAGATGCCAGATGGAGTTACAGAAAGGACTACTCACTGTCTCTTTCACAGGAGATTCTCATTTTCTATCTTACTTTCCCCACTCTGCTTCCTAAGGTTTAGAGCCAAAAGGTCAAGGAGAGCTAGAGCGTCTCTAATGCAAAGCCTCACAGACCTTGGAAATTTGATTTGTAGAAAGGAAATCTCAAAGTGAGGACAAAAGAGATTAGAAAGAGGAGTTCCCATAGCACTTTAGATGCAGTCACCCCACCTCAGCTCCAAAGAAGCTATTGTCTTCTTCCTATAGTTGCTTTCCACGTGATATCCCTTGGATTAAAGGAGCTGTGAAATCACCAAATACACATAAATAGGAAAATCAGTTAAAAAATGGAAACTGAAACAATTTCTATTTTCTTAAAATCAACAGCTTATAGTAATAAATACTGTTTAGTTAATTAAGGTTTTGCACAAAAAGACGAAAGACACAAAATGGTGAAATGGAGATTATTATTCTAGGACAGACAGCAGTACTAATACCTTGCAAGCATTACTGAATAAGACATTTTTTAAAGGACTCAAGAATGAAGGCCATTTTTATACAAGATAGTAATATCATGCAGTTATTTGGAAAGCATTTTACATTAGCTAAAGAAAAAAAAAAGGAAAGAAGGAGGGAAGGAGGGAAGAAATGAAGGAAGGGAGGGAACACTGCCCATATACATCATCAACAGCAGCAGACCTCATCTGTAAATGTCTCGTTTGGTCTATCAGCCTGTATTTGTTTTTCTGCAAAAAGCTTGTCCTCAGAGCACCTGAGTGACACAGTCAGTTAAGTGTCTGACTCTTGGTTTCGGCTCAGGTCCTGATCTCAGGGTCATGAAATTGAGCCCCACATCAGGCTCTGTGCTGAGTCTGCTAAAGTTTCTTTCCCTCTGTCCCTCCCCACCTCACTCTCTCAAAAAAAAAAAAAAAAAAAATTTTTTTAATTCCCCCAAAACAGCTTGTCCTCCTCCGAGTACAGACTATGATGACTGCAATAACTCCTCCTTGAACTACAAGGACCTAGAACAGGTATCTAACTCGGTCTTGGCAGGAACCCAAGATGTGGCTAGTATCTTAAATTCCTAAGTGTAGCCTTTAATGGCTCCAAATCACATTTCTTGACTAAGTGGGAGTTTCCCTCCCATTAAGGACTAAGGATTAGAGAAAAATATGCTTTAGAAAGAGGGAGAAAAAATAGGATGCTCATATAATCCCCAAAACCCAGAAACCCAGAGCAGACAAAAGATCCAGCCCAGTGGTTTTTAGTGGGGAAGTGACTGGTGCCCCTCCCCATCCTGGCAGGGGGCATTCAGCAATGTCTGGAGGATGCTACAGGCAGGTAGTGGAAAAAGGCCACGGATGCTGCCAAACATCCTACAACACACAGGCTCATATAGTCCCATATGTCAAGAGTGCTGAGATTGAGAAACCCTGATCTAGTCCATTTTATAAAGAAAATGAACCCGAGAGATAAGTGACTTATCTGTGACAGTGGTGGTAGGAATCCTCTTATCTTCAAGTCCAAGATTCTCACCAGCCCTCTGTTCTAAGATTTAACCTGCTTCAGGTCTTCAGGTATGAGACATTAAAAGTGTTGAGTCTTACACTGCACGGCAAGGCCATAAGTTCAAGCTCCTTCTGGAGCCAACAATACAGCCATTATAGAGGTGTCAAAATGACAGAAGACAAAAGCCTCAGGGAAGCTTCCAGAAGGAGGAAATGTTCCCCCCACCACCACTCCCAGCCTCCAACACATAACAAGGTCTAATTCCAGGAGGGCTACTTCCTTCTCTCAAATCCATGTAACTGGTTACAATTATATACCAGGAAAAGAAAACATCCTCCAGGGGTTTGGGCCCAGGACCAAGCACAGGAAGAAGGTGGAGCTCTAAGAACAAACACTGAAAATCCAGAAGAAACGGCTGAGTTTGCACTAACTTTCACTGAATATGCAGGCTGGGTGCTTTCCTCAAGCCAGTCTTCCATACCCTGTAGAAAAAGATGCTGCTGCTTACGATTCTGGAGTGCTACCTACCATTGTGTGCTTTCCATTTCCTTGGCCTGGCTAACCCATTTCCCACTTTGTTCTGTTATTTCACAGCACCTGATATCTGAGCTCTTGGTTCATCATTTTTCTGTTTGAGAGTGATTCAAATTGTTTTCTCTGTATCGGTCTACTTCCAGAATAAATTCTTTACCTGAGAGTCTATGTGCCATATTTCTGTCATTTTTCCTTTTCAAAGTTTTACAAAGTTCCCATGTAGATATTTTTTCTTTTCTGCTTAAGTCACCTACACAGGGACAATTCTTTCTGGCAATCTGTTGTATCAAAATGTCCAGGTGGGCTCTCTTTGTTCCCTCCCCCATTTACCTAGGTATTATTTGAATACTGCCCTCAGCATAGGAGTTGGCTGTGTGTTGGGATGGTGGTCTCTGCCCAGCGTTCAGCTAGGGAAGGGTAGGTGGCAGAGAACTGACTGGAGAAATTCGTCTCTACAGATTGTGTAACTTGGTTCTATGCCAAAGACCACTCCATGAAAGATTGATGTTGGGGTCCAGGAGGGGATACCAGTATCAAAAAAGTGACTTTAGGATCCCTGGGTGGCGCAGCGGTTTGGCGCCTGCCTTTGGCCCAGGGCGCGATCCTGGAGACCCGGGATCGAATCCCACGTCGGGCTCCTGGTGCATGGAGCCTGCTTCTCCCTCTGCCTATGTCTCTGCCTCTCTCTCTCTCTGTGTGTGACTATCATAAAGAAATAAAAATTTTAAAAAAATTAAAAAAAAACCTGTAGCAGATGGTTTCCATTCTCCTCTCAGCAAGAAAGGGGCGGGGGGGTGGCCAAAAGAGCCAGTCATTTTGTTATATTAAGAATCTAGGGGGTAGCCCAGGTGGCTCAGTGGTTTAGTGCTGCCTTCAGCCCAGGGCCTGATCTTGGGGACCTGGGATCGAGTCCCATGTCGGGCTCCCTCCATGGAGCCTGCTTCTCCCTCTGCCTGTGTCTCTGCCTCTCTCTCTCTCTGTGTGTCTCTCATGAATAAATACATAAAACTTAAAAAAAAAAAAATCTAGGGTGTGGGGTCCCCAGCTTCTGGCTGCTGGCCACTCCCATCCTTCCTTCCTAGAAATGATAGTCTTATTTATAAATTCTGAGTCTGTGCTCTTATTTTCTACAGTAGACATGTGGTAAGTGACTTAGCAGGCCTAGGAAAGCTGAATCTATCTGAAGTGGAATACTAAGCCAGCAGCAGGGAACACTGAAAACCAATTAAATGTGCATAAAAGAATCCTCAACAGTTTCAGGAACTGGAAGCACCAGGTACCTCTGGAATTTAAAAGAATGTAGGGGGAGTGACAGGGAATACAAGGCATGTTGGTAGAAAGGTATTTGGGATAGAGTCCCAACTGTTATAGCCTAGATTCCTTCTACCACTTCCGGTCATTGGGTGATTGTCCTTCTCCCAACATGGCAGAACACTGAAAATTTCCTCTCCAGAGAGTGTAGAGTGTACAGGGTCCCTGAACTGTGAAACCCAAGGCACAGCTCTGAGCATGAGTTTAATAGTGAAAACAAAGGGGCTAAACGACCATGTGTACGGATTGTTGAGAACTACCCTCCATACCTCTGGCCCTCTTCATCTACTCAGCTTCCAGAATTCTGGTAGCCAGACCTTTATCTCTCAAGCAGGAGACAGACTTCTCTGGGCAATCAAGCCCAAGAAGGAAAAATCTAAAGACCTTGACATTGGGGATTCCCCACAAACAGCTCACCTAGTTCAGCCCCATTCACAAGCCCAGAGCTCCAATCAACATTTAAGTCTCTCATTTTAATCACAAGCAGCCAGTCACTGGGTTTGCTACCCACTTAATCAAAGTTCCTACGTGGAAAATAGAGATAAAACAACAACAAAACCTGGAAGAAACAGTCTATGCAGATAATTAAAAAAAATTTGTTTTTAAAGATTTTATTTATTTATTCATGAGAGACACAAAGAGAGAGGGGCAGAGACACAGGCAGAGGGAGGGGAAGCAGGCTCCATGCAAGGAGTCCGATGTGGGACTCGATCCCAGGTCTCCAGGATCATGCCCTGGGCTGAAGGCAGTTGCTCAACCACTGAGCCACCCAGGAGTCCCTTAATTTTTTTTTTTTTTTTTAAAGAGACATAGGGCGCCTGGGTGGCTCAGCGGTTGAGCGTCTGCCTTTGGCTCACGTCGTGATCCCGGGGTCCTGGGATCGAGTGCCACATCAGGCTTCCTATAGGGAGCCTGCTTCTCCCTCTGCCTATGTCTCTGCCTCTCTCTGTGTCACTCATGAAGAAATAAATAAAATCTTAAAAAAATAAAAATAAAAATAGAAACATGGGACGCCTGGGTGGCTCAGCGGTTGGGTGCCTGCCTTCAGCCCAGGGCATGATCCCAGAGCCCAGAGATGGGAGTCCCACGTCAGGCTCCCTGCATGGAGCCTGCTTCTCCCTCTGCCTGTCTGTCTGTCTGTCTGTCTCTCTGTGTCTCATGAATAATAAAATCTTTAAAAAAAATAAAAATAAAAAGAGAGATATGGAGAGCCTGGGTGGCCCAGTGGGTTAAGCATTTGCCTTCAGCTCAGATCAAGATCCCAGGGTCCTGGGACTGAGCCTCACATCAGGGTCCCTGCTCTGCAGGGAGCCTGTTTTCCTTCTCCCTCTGCCGCTCCCCCTGCTTGTGCTCTCTCACTCTCTGTCAAATAAATAACATCTTTAAAATAAATAAATAAGGGATGCCTGGTCCCAGGCATGGGATGGATGATCCCAGAGTCCCAGGATCAAGTCCCACATCCAGCTCCTTGTATGGAGCCTGCTTCTCCTCCCTCTGCCTGTGTCTCTGCCTCTTTCTGTGTCTTTCATGAATAAATAAATAAAATCAAATAAATAAATAAATAAATAAATAAATAAGACATAAAGGAAGACACCACATCTGTGAAACAAGAATAGGAAGCTACAAAAGAAAAAAGGCTATTAGAAATTTTTAAGGAAAAAAAAAAAGAAAGAAAGAAATTTTTAAGGAACAGGGCAGCCCCGGTGGCGCAGCGGTTTAGTGCCGCCTGCAGCCTGGGGTGTGATCCTGGAGACCCAGGATTGAGTCCCGCGTCGGGCTCCCTGCATGGAGCTTGCTTCTCCCTCTGCCTGTGTCTCTGCCTCTCTCTCTGTGTGTGTCTCTCATGAATAAATAAATAAAATCTTTAAAAAAAAAAAAAGAAATTTTTAAGGAACATGACAGCACATATTTAAAATTAAATAGAAGGGTTGAAAGATAGAGTTGAGGAAATCTGAAAAACACAGCAAAAAGTCAAAGAGATAAATAACTGAAAAGATAAGAAAATAGGAGGACCAGTCCAAGAGGTTCAACATCTAAATAGTACTAATTGCATAAAGAGAAAACTCAGGAGAGGAAATAATTGTGAAATTATTTTTTTTAAGATTTTACTTATTTTATTTGAGAAAGAGAGAGAAAGCAGGGGAGGGAGAGGCAAATGAAGAGGAGAGAAAGAATTTCCAGCAGACTCTGCAGTGAGCATGGAGCCCAAGTTGGGGCCCAATATCATGACCCTGAGATCAAGACTTGAGCCAAAACCAAGAGTTGGATGCTTAACCAACTGAGCCACCCAGGTGCCCCTGAGAAATTATTTTTTAAATGTTCCCAGTAGTAAATGATATAAGTTGCCAGACAGAAAGATCCACTGAATGTCTAGCACACGGGTCAGCAAATTATGGCCTGTGGGCCAAATTCGGTGTGCAGTCTATTTTTGTACTGACCTTAAGCTAAGAATGGCTATTACACTTTTAAAGGTGTGGGGAAAAAAGGATGAAGATGCAGCAGAGATCACAGGTGGATCACAAAAACTAACGTATTTACTATGTAACCTTTTATGGAAAAAGTTTTCTGACCCTCATCCAGCACAATAGATAAAGAGGCATACACCACAGCAAATCACTATGAAAGTCCAGAACACTGAGGACAGAGTAGAAGTTTCAGAAGGGAAGATATGAGACATATACTAAAGGATCAGGAATCAAATACCTTCAAACTTCTCAAAGGCAAAACTGGAAACAAGACAACAAAGGAGCAGTCTTCAAAATTCTGAAGGAAACCAATTTTCAATGTAAAATTCTATGCTCCTCCAAACTATCAATTAAGCATTAAGAGTAAAATATTTTCTGATATGCAAGGCTCCAAAAAACTACCTCCCATTTTCCAGAAGCTCCTGGGAGGTAAGCTCCACCAAAACAGGAGAGAGTAAACCAAGAACGGAAGATATGAAATACAGAAGACAGGATGATTCAAAACGAGAGAGGAGAGGGGCACGCCTGGCTGGCTTAGCCAGTACAGCATGTAACATTTGCTCTTGGGGTCATGAGTCTGAGCCCCACAATGGGTGCAGAGATTTTTTTAAATGAATGAATTAATTAAAAAACAAGACAGGTGAAAAAGATCCCAGGAGGATGGTGAATAGATGGAGGTTGAGAGTAACAGTGGTGCACTAGAGGGAAGACAACCAGTCTCAGCATAATTGGCTTTATGTTCAGCAACAGTCATCGTTTCTGGAGCTCTGCATTCTATTGGGCAGATGCAAGTTCCCCTGTGGTATCATTTCAAGGGTGTAGGTCTGCTGGTGAGGCATTCTTTCAACTTTTTTTTTTTTTTTTAACAATCTGAGAGTGTTTATTTAGCTTTGCTACTGAAGGATACAGTATATTCTCTGGGGTATAGCATTCTAGGTTAATATTTTGTACCTCTCAGTCCTTCAAAGTCACTGCTCTACTGCCTTTTGCTTACACAGCTTTTGGCAAGCAATCTGTACCATCTTTATCTCCGCTCTGTATATCGTGTGTCTTTTCTCTCTGGTTAATTAAACATTTTCTTTTTATAACTGCTTTTAAGTAATTTGGTTATGATGTGCCTTGGTGTAGAATTCCTCATGGCTGCTTATGCTTGGGGTTCACTGAACTTCTTGGATCTGAGAATTAATAGTTTTCATCAAATTTGGAAAGAGTTCAGCCAATAGTTCTTCAAATATTGTTTCTATATACTGCCCCCACCCCCCGCCCCATTCTTCTCTTCTTTAAGGACTCCCAAGTATATACACCGTGCTCCTTGGAGTTGTCTTACTCACTGACGCTTTTTGTTTTTTTCCTCAGGACTTTTTTCTGTGTTTCACTTTGGATAGTTTTTAGTTCTGTATCTTCAAGCTGTTTTTTTCTTCTGCAATGTCTAACCCCTAACCCTGACCCTTCAGTAAAAAGAGAGATAAAAACAAAGATAGCAAGAGATTAACAACAGTTAAATCTAGGTAGAAGGTAAGTGGATGATCATTATACTATTCTTTCAACTTTTCAGAATGTTGGACATTTTTAGTAAGATTGGGGGCAGGGAAAGAATGGGTTTTACCACTGTATGAGAAACAGATCTCATACAGACCTTTCACAGGTCTCAGTTAAAGCCTAAAAAAAGTTAGACTTTAACTTGAATTTCGAAGTTCCTTAAAGAATAAATAGGAGGGGTGAGGTGACACAGAGGGAGAGACACCCCACCACACAACCAAAACAGTAAAGTTCAAGGTAGCTCATCCTGAGGGAAAGCAAACTAGAAACTCAGCAGCTATACGATTGCCTCATATTAAAATCCTGAAGAACTTTTACCCAAAACATGATTAGGTCTGTAGGGTGAGTAATTTTTAAAGGGTCTGCCTCAAAGTAGTCTATTGTGGAAAGCCTAGAGTGTGAAATTAACAGAGCAGGAGGGCAACTCTTGCTCGGCTGCAATGTTTTATTTTCCTCAAATCCCTAGCAACTAGCCCCAACAATATTGATGTGTCTGGAGACCAGTGAGAGGCCTCTCTCCTTCCTCTCCTAGGTACACCAGCGCCCAAGAAGATGGGTGAAAAAGAACTGTAAGAGAAGAGGCCAAGGTCTGTATTGCCAGGTCCCTCTCAGCCTGGGGGCTCTGAAAACCATCTAAGCCTAAAAGGTCTTCCTTCCCATCCCTCAGCTGCAACAGAAGCAACTTTGTTTCTACTATCATTAGAGGAAGTTCATGAGGATCATATGTGACTGGATTAGAATCAACTAGAAAGTCCTGAGCTACATCTAAGCACAACATAAGTGGCCTTTCCTCCCTATTATAACATTGCTAGTGGCTTATACCTGTCATTGTGAAAATCTACAGTGAAACAGACATGAAAATAAGACTCTGTCCCCAGGGGCAGCCCGGGTGGCTCAGCGGTTTAGCGCCTGCCTTCGGCCCAGGGCCTGATCCTGGAGACCCAGGATCGAGTCCCGCATCAGGCTCCCTGCATGGGGCCTGCTTCTCCCTCTGCCTGTCTCTCTCTTTCTCTCTCCCTGTGTCTCTGAGTAATAAATAAAATAAAATCTTAAAAAAAAAAAAAAAAAAAGGACTCTGTCCCCAGTAGCCACAGAGAAGGGGGAAAAAAAACCTGCCACTGTGTTTCATACAACAGACTAAACAATCTGACTTCCTGCCCTGGGTGGGAGTCTGGATTAAACGCTTCTAAGATTGTTCCCAGAGCCAAGATTCTACACATTGATGCTATCCTCAGAGCTTTACAACTATATCCTCATTTCCTCCTCAAAACAATCCTGAACAATGAAATTCATATAGACATGGATTGACTTTAAGACACAGAATAACTCTGGAAAAGTATCCAAGTGCCAAGCCTCCCAGCTTGGAAAGCAAAGATTCACTCCTAAACAAGGAGTCCTGGTTGCCGGCTCAAGCTTGCTTCCAGACAGTTTGACAATGGGCCCTGTGAGTCACAAAATCATAGACACTGCTCTGTTAGATTCACCTTCCTGTCTCTGACTCTCAAGGCTGCCAGCTACTCTTCCTATGTTGATCCAAAACGTTGGCATCTCTTAGGGGAAAACGCAGGCCCTTTCCTCTGTGATCTGATCCCATAGCTTGTCACCTGGGGAGGCCTCAATCCAAATCTCCAGCCCAGGCCTTCTGGATACATCTGTTGGCTGCCTACTGGCTGTCCCTTACACAGTCCACAGACACAATGCCTATGAAGCATACCTTCCCTGGCAAACCTGTTTCTTCCCTTTTCTCTCTCAGTGAATGGCACGACCTCCCATCCCGCACATCCAAGCAATCATGATGACCTGACCCTTCTACCTCCAGATTCCTTCATGTCAATCTTCTCTCTAGCTGCTGTGACTTCTACATCCCCAGCAGAGCTCAGCATGCTCACCTCAACTGTCTCTAGCCTGGGCCACCACAAGAGCTTCTTAATGGGATCTTCTGCCGTTAGTCTCCCTCCCTCCCACTGTCTTCCATGCAGCAACCACAGATCTTTCTAAACTAAATTCTTTTTCTTTTTTTTTTTTAATTTTTCAAAGTAGGCTCCAAACACAATGTGGGGTCTGAGCTCACGACCGTGAGATCAAGAAGTCAGATCTCTATTGACTGAGCCAGCCAGGTGTCCCTAAACTAAATTCTAACCGTCTCTCCCCTAACTTAAACCTTCAGAGGCATCCTCCTGCTCCTAGAATAAAGATAAAAGTCCTTCACAAGGGTAAGAAAGCCCCAAGCACCTCTCCAACTTCGCTCTGCATACTCCTTCACCCCAGATCTCCAGATACGTTGAATTTTTCTTTCACATTCTCTTGCCAAGCCCAGACATTCATTTACTTGATTTAATCTCCCCCAGGCCCCACCAACACCATCCTTCTCCTGGTTAACTCCCCTAATTCTCCAAGTCTCCCTCAGCCTCCCTCATTCCCAAGGCCTTGTTAGAAGCTCCACCATGTGCTCCAATATCATCATACCTCTCAGGGACTTAACCTGATGTGCTACCATTGCCTGTCTGAATCTCACTAGCACCAGATTTACTTATACACCATTATATCTGCTGCCCATAGCACAGCTTTTGGCATAGAGGAGATTGCATAAATACTGTTTGAATGAATGAAAACACGTGGTCTCAGAACCTTCCGCGGCAGGCTGAAATGGAAACAAGCAGTGATATATGACTGGGGTTTCTCTGACATCTCAGAAATCCTCCAAACAAGGAGTGACTGTTGGAAAGTCCAATTCAAATCTGTATCTTCACAGCTAAGCTCCAGGAATTTTTTAAAAATTTGTTTGTTTTTCTCTATTTCTTTTTTTTTTAAATTGTTTTTCTCTATTTCTATCTCTAATTTTGTTGTTATTGTTCCTAAGAATGAAATAGATTTTCTTAGTGTGATAAACACTTAATAGCTCATTCATTTCCTACAAGTCAGCTTTTAGGCCAAATAATTAGTAGAGATTTAAAGTGAAAGAAACATCATGGGGTGCCTGGCTGTCTCAGTTGGTAGAAGCGTGAGACTCTTGACCTTAAGAGTTGTGAGTTCAGGGCAGCCTAGATGGCTCAGCGGTTTGGCGCCTGCCTTTGGCCCAGGGCATGATCCTGGAGACCCCAGATGGAGTCCCGCATTGGGCTCCCTGCGTGGAGCCTGCTTCTCCCTCTGCATGGGTCTCTGCCTTTCTCTCTGTGTGTGTGTCTCTCATGAATAAATAAAAATATCTTTAAAAAAAAAAAGGAGTTGTGAGTTCAAACCCCATGATGGATGTAGAATTTACTTATAAATAAATAAATAAATAAATAAATAAAGTTAAATATCAGTGGTATATAAGAAACAAACAAAAGGAATACTGGAAATCTGTCCTGAGAGCTTGCAATCTGAGCCATCAATAGTTACTCTTGCTTCAGAGCCCCACAGACACCTATTAAGATCAGATCAGTGTATATCAGAAGCAAATTGCTTTGTTTTAAGCAATGCAAATTCTCCCCAAAGGGCATCAGAATGGACAACAGCTAGCTGTTGTCTAATGATTATTAGATCTTGTGTCTATCAAAAGCATAGTGATTGATTTCCTTGACTTTTCTAATAACTTATTCACCAATCTTGAGCAGTAAACTAATCTCTGTAGTTATATCTGTAAACAATCTGTAAATAATAGTCCCTTATAGTGACTCTTTGTCTTCCAAGCAATTTTTTCGTATATTATTTAATGTGAGCCTTAAAAGAATTGTATAATGCTGAAATCAGCATTCCTAGTTTAAAAAGAGGTTTAATAAGATGTCCAGGTCATCTTACCACTAAGTGTGAGAACTGGAACTGTTGGCTGGATGTTCTGACTTCTGGTCCAGAAATTTTTCCCACTTACCTAATACTGCTTCTCATGGATTAAAAAAAAAAAAAAATTTTTTTTTAACTAAAAAAACTGCATGGAGGGAAAATGGTAAGTAAAACTCTGATTTGCTAAAATTCAGATGAAGTCTTGGACATCTCACCCTAACTTTCGTGCTAGGAACAGCCTTGCACAGAGCAACTGGTTGAAGCAATCAAAAAGCAGAAGCTAGGGATTCTCCAAGCATTTCTCATATAGGTGAGCCATGGACGAAGGTTCAAATTTTATGGCTGCTGAGTTGCTAGTAATGACTATAAGATTTGGCCTGACTACTCTACTAAAGAAAAGATATTTCATTAGCTGCCAAACACCTGTTTTCTAAAAGGTGCTGCATGCCAAAAAAGCCAGAGGGAAAATCTTTTGGTGCACATTCAATAAGCCCTTTTTGGATCCTGTGGCAGATATATATACTTACATCTGATGGGTAACATATGAATGTTACCTGAGTCCCAAACCACCTCTTACAGAAATTTTGCCCCAATATAAACTGCTAAAAAATGTGTGTGTGTGGGGGGGGGGGGGTGCACCTGGGTGGCTCAGTCAGTTAAGTGTCTGACTCTTGATTTTAGCGCAGCTCATGATCTCAGGGTGGTGAGATCGAGGAGCCCAGTATCCTGCTCTGTGCTGGGCATGGAGCCTACTTAAAAAAAAAAAAAAAAAATTAAAACAGATAAGTCTCTAACATATATTTCCATGAAAATAATAGCACAAACAGAATAAATGAGAAAGACGATCATAACAACTATTACAGGAGGTATTTTATAAATTAACAAATTTATGGGATGCCTGGGTGGCTCAGTGTTTGAGCGTTTGCCTTCGAACTGGGTCGTGAACCTGGAGTCTCAGGATGGAGACCTGCATCGGGCTCTCTGCATGGAACCTGCTTCTCCCTCTGCCTGTGTCTCTGCCTCTCTCTCTCTGTGTCTCTCATGAATAAATAAAATCTTAAAAAAAAAAAGTAAAAACTACTTATTTGAGAGGGTGAGCACTTGAGCATGTACAAGGGGGAGGGGCAGGAGAGGGAGAAACAGACTCCCCACTGAGCAGAGAGCCAATCCCACACCCTGAGACACAGATGCTCAACCACTGAGCCACCAGGCGTCCCTTTTTATGTATTGTGTGAGTTAGGAGGTTCATTTTGTGCGTGTGTGAATTTTTTTGTATGTGAGTGTCCACTTGTTCTAGCCCCATTTATTGAAAAGACTATCTTTTTTTTCATTAAATTGTCTTTGTTCTTTGTTGAAAATCAGTTGGCCGTACGTGGGTGGGTCCATTTCTGAACTCAGTGTTATGTTTCATTGATCTATGTGTATGCTTTCATCAATATTCGCTCTAGTCATTTATTGTAGCTTTAAAGTAAGACTGGAAACCAGGTATTATGAGTTGTCCAACTTAGTTCTTTTTCATAATTGTTTTGCTTCTTTTGGTTCATTTGCTTTTCCACATAAATTATAGAATCAGCATATCTATTTTCTATTTTAAAAATATTTCTGGGGGACCCCTGCATGGCTCAGCGGTTTAGTGCCTTCCTTTGGCTCAGGGTGTGATCGACTCCCAGGATCGACTCCCACGTCAGGCTCCCTGCATGGAATGGAGTCTGCTTCTCCTCTGTCTGTGTCTCTGCCTCTCTCTCTCTCTCTCTCTCTCTCTCTCTCTGTCTCTCATGAATAAATAAATAAAATCTTTTAAAAAAATCCCAGAAATATATATTTTTTAAGATTTTATTTATTTATTCATGAGAGACATAGAGAAAGAGAGGCAGAGACACAGGCAGAGGGAGAAGCAGGCTCCATGCAGGAAGCTCAATGCGGGACTCAATCCCAGGACTCCAGGATCACGCCCTGGGCCGAAGGCAGGCGCCAAACGCTGAGCCACCCAGGGATCCCTATTTCTGGGATTTTGATTGGAATTGTGTTGAATCTATAGGCCAGTTTGGGAAGAACTGATATTTTAACAAATTTACTTTTAATATTTTAGTTTCTTAGCTATATTGCAATGTTAAAGTCATAATTCTTAGCTTCCCAAATAAGGGAGCAACCTATAAAGAGAACTGCATATAGTTTAATAGAGTTGCAGAAGACAAAATCACTTTATAAAAATCTATATGGAAATTGAAATTTAAAATAGTACCCTTGGGGATCCCTGGGTGGCTCAGTGCTTTAGCACACCTGCCTTCGGCCCAGGGCGTGATTCTGGAGTCCCGGGATCAAGTCCCACATCAGGCTCCCTGCATGGAGCCTGCTTCTCCCTCTGTGTCTCTCATGAATAAATAAATTTTAAAAGAAAAAAAAAATAATAAAATAAAATAGTACCCTTTATAGAATGAATAAAAGCATGAGATATTTAGTATAAATCTAATAGAATATGTTCTAGGTCTATATGCCGAAAGCTATAAAACACTGCTGAAAGAAACCAAAGAAGGCTTAAATAAATGGAGCGATATACCATATTCATGGAATAGAATTTATGTTACATTTATTTTTATTTTTTATTTTTTTTCTTAACATGTCTTTTTCAGTTTTCTTGGGTAGATACCTAGGAATAGAACTGCTGGGTCATATGATAACTATATTTAATTCTTTGAAGAAAGAGTTACCGTTTCCTTTCCCAGAGTGGCTGCACATTCCTACCAGGAGTGTGTAAGGGTTCCAATTTCATAACATTCTCCCCAAATTTTTATTATCTGTCTTTTTTGTTATAGCCATCCTGATGAATATAAAGTAGTATTCCATTGTGGGGTTTTTTTTTTTTTTTTTTGAAGAGTTGTGGGGTTTTTTTAAAAGATTTTATTTATTTATCTGAGAGAAAGAGATAGCAAGAAAGAGCACAAATGGCGGGTGGGGTAGGGAGAAGAAGACTCCCCACTGAGCTGGGAGCCCAACTTGAGGCTCGATTCCAGGACCCCGGAATAGTGACTTGAGCCAAATGCAGGTGCTTAACCCACTGAGCCACCCAGGCATGCCTCCACTGGTGAGTTTTTTTTTTTAAGATTTTATTTATTTATTCATGATAGACAGAGAGAGAGAGAGAGAGAGAGGCAGAGACACAGGCAGAGAGAGGCAGAGACACAGGCTCCATGCAGGGAGCCCAACGTGGGATTCGATCCCAGGTCTCTAGGTCATGCCCTGGGCTGAAGGTGGTGCTAAAATTGCTGAGCCACCCGGGCTGCCCCATTGTGGTTTTGATTTCCATTTCCCTGGTGGCTAGTGATAAGCAGTTTTCTCATCTGTTTATTGAGCCATTTGTATATCTTCTTTGAAAAGATATGTACACAGATCCTTTGCTATCTATCTATCTATCTATCTATCTATCTATTAAGTTGGGGGAGAGGCAGAGGGAGAGGGGGGAGAGAATCGTAAGCAGGCTCCACACCAAGTGCAATTTTAGTGTCCCTAAAATTACATTTCTAATCTACATATTATTTTCATTTGAAGTTATTATTTTTACTCTATCTTTTAAATATAAAAGTGGAGGGACACCTGGGTGGCTCAGCGGTTGAGCATCTGCTTTCAGCTCAGGGCATAATCCTAGGGTCCTGGGATCGAGTCCCACATTGGGATTCCTGCATGGAGCCTGCTTCTCCCTCTGCTTGTGTCTCTGCCCCTCTCTCTCTCTCTGTCTCTCATGAATAAAATAAATAAAATAAAATAAATAAAATCTTTAAAAAATAAAAGAAATTAAAAAAATAAAAATTAACTCAAAATGGATCTAAGATTAAATATAAGGCCTAAAATTATGAAACTTCAGGACGCCTGGGTGGCTCAGCAATTGAGCGTGTGCCTTCGGCTCAGGGTGTGATCCTGGGTCCAGGATTGAGTCCCACATCGGGCTCCCCGCAGGGAGCCTACTTCTCCCTCCATCTATGTCTCTGCCTGTGTGTATCTCATGAATAAATAAATAAATTCTTTTAAAAAATAAAACTATAAAACTTCTAGAAGAAAACACAGATAATTTATAAAACAGAGAAAATCTTTGTGAGTTTGGGCTAGGCAAGGATTTCTTAGCTAGGATACCAAAAACAGAATCCATAAAAGAAGAAATTGATAAATTAGACCTTCTCTGAAAAATACTGTTCATAGAATAAAGACAAGACAAAAACTATGAGAAAATATTTTTTTCAGAAAAAATTTTTAAATAATATCACTGATAAAGGACTTGCACCCAGAATATATAGACCTCTCCAAATTCAATCATAAGAAAATAACCCAATTAAAAATATGCAAAAGATTTGGACATTTCACCAAAAATATACAGATTGATACTAAATGTATGAAAATATGCTTATCATCATCATCAGTCATTAGCAAAAGGCAAATTAAAACCATCAGACTGGGGTACCTGGGTGGCTCAGTGGTTGAGCAGAGTTTGCCTTTGGCTCAGGTCATGATCTTGAGGTCCCTGGGATTAAGTCGTGTACCCCCCCATCAGTCTCCCTGCGGGGAGCCTGCTTCTCCTCTGCATATATCTCTGCCTCTCTGCATCCCTAATGAATAAATGAATAAAATCTTAAAAAAAAAATCAAACCAATACCTATCAGAATGGCTAAAATTTATATATATATATATATATATTTTTTTTTTTTTTTTAAGTTGGCTCCACACCCAGCATGGAGGCCAACACGGTGCTTGAACTCACAACCCTGAGATCATGAATTGGATGCCTGAGCAGTCTGGGTAGCTCAGCGGTTTTAGCACCACCTTCAGCCTAGGGCATGATCCTAAAGACCCGGGATCGAGTCCCACATCAGGCTCCCTGTATGATGCTTGCTTCTCCCTCTGCCTGTGTCTCTGCCTCTCTCTCTCTCTCTGTCTTTCATGAATAAATAAATAAAATCTTTTAAAAAATAAAATAAAATAAAATAAAATAAAATAAAATAAAAAGCTACATACTGTATGATTCCATTCATGTGACATTCTGGAAGCAGCTAAACTTTAGGGACAGAAAACCGTTCAGTGTTTGCTGGGAGTGGAAGGAGACTGTTCTATATTTTGATGGTTACATGGCTGCATGCAATGGATGAAACGTGAAGAAACATTCACTAAAAAGGGTGAACTTTATGCAAATTATACCTTGATTTTAAAATTGGAAAAAATACAGTATGTATGCAATATATTTCAAAAAATACTTGTCATTTACATGCTAACCAAAGTTCCTACAGAGGGAACCTGGGGGGCTTAGTGGTTGATCATCTGCTTTTCGCTCAGGTTGTGATCAGGTTTCTACAGAAAAAGAAGTATAAGAATGAGAGAAGATTGCTTCTATCTAGATGTCCTTTTTTTCTTTTTTTTTTTTTTAACATTTTATTTATTTATTCATGAGAGACACAGGCAGAGGGAGAAGCAAGCTCCATGCAGGGAGCCAGATGTGGAACTTGATCCCGGGACCCCAGGATCACGCCCGAGACAAAGACAGGCGCTAAACCGCTGAGTGACCCAGGGATCCCCTAGATGCTCTCTAATTTCTAACACATCCTACGAATCATGGCCCAATCAGAAAAAGGTATGTACTTAATGTGCAAATCAAAACTGCATTCTTTGCCAGAGGAATGTGATTCTTATAAACAAATATGAGGAAAAATTATGAGCAGCTAGGAAACAACAAGAAAGAGAGACAGTACATTTTGAACTCCTTGCATCACTGTAATATACTGACAAAACTTCAGGGAACAGAAATAAACTCTGGATTACAACATGGATTTACATGATTGAAATGTCATCTATTAACATAAAACAGACATAAAATGCCACAAAAAATGAAATCTTCCTTTCTCTTACAACCTCTTTGTAGAGAGCAGAAAACAAGTATATTTTATAGAAAGAAAATAAAGATAAAAGGGTCAAGATATGAGCAGAACTGGAAACAGAAGTTAGATCAGATCACAATTTATCCATAGGTTCTTCAGGCAGATTCTCTCATTTTTCCAGTTCCTTTGCACTTAAGATATTTTTTTTTTTAAAGATTTTATTTATTTATTCATGAGAGACACAGACAGAGCTAGAGAGGCAGAGACACAGGCAGAGAGAGAAGCAGGTTCCACACAGGGAGACCGATGTGGGACTTGATACCGGGACTCCAGGATCACACCCTGGGCCGAAGGCAGGCACTAAACCACTGAGCAACCCATGGATCCCCAAGAAATTTTTTTTAGGGGTGCCTGGGTGGCTCAGTTGGTTAAGCATCTGCCTTTGGTTCAGGTCATGATCCCAGAGTCCCAGATTAAGCCCCAAGACTGGCTCCCAGCTCAGCAGGGAGTCCACTTCTCCCTCTGCCCATCCCCAGCTCAGCTCCCCACCGCCTCAAATAAATAAATAAAATCTTAAAAAAAATTTTTTTAGGGGCACCTGGGTGCTCAGTGGTTGAGCATCTGCCTTTGGCTCAGGTCATGATCCTGGGGTCCTGGGATCAGAGTCCCACATCAGGCTTCCCTCGGGGAACCTGCCTCTCCCTCTGCCTATGTCTCTGCCTCTCTCTGTGTCTCTCATGAATAAATAAGTAATCTTTTAAAAAAATTTTTTTAAGATTTCACTTCTTTAATTGAGAGAGAGGAAGCACAAGCAGGGAGGAGGGGTAGAGAGAGAAGGAGAAGCAGGCTCCCCCCTGAGCAGGGAGCCCAAAATAGGGCTCAACCCTGGGACCATGACCTGAGCCAAAGGCAGACCCTTAACCATCTGAGCTACCCAGCTGCCCCTTTCAAGAAATGTTTCTGAGACTCCTTTCTCCCCCTAAACTCTGGCCCCACAGGACAGCTAGCGCTTGTGCTCAAAATTCTCTAACACTTACTGACCTTTTTTGTGGATCTTTTCACTTTGATAATACATACTGAATTTACTGTGTGCTAAGAACCATGCTATGTGCTATACCTGCACTACCTCATTTAATCCTCCCAGAACCCCACAGGGTAGATGCTATAACTCATTTTATAGTTTAAGAAACTGAAGCACAAAAAGGTTCTATTATTTGCCAAAGTCACATGGCTAATGATTGGTGAGCCAAAATTTTATCCCAGGCAGTCTAATTCCAAGAGCCCATTCTCTGAATTACTATACATAAAGGTTAAGCCATTTGTTCATCTACTGAGTACCAAACACTAATTCACACACTAAAGATAGACAAAAGAATAAGACAAGGTTCTACTCTCTCCTGAAGGAACTTCTGGTCTAGCTGGGCAAGACTATCAACAAGGACATGCAATTCACAGAGTATATCCTACATGGGGGAAGCAATAGGGGGTGAAAGGGAAAACCTGGCAGTAACTCCTCAGGATTGTCTATGTCTGTCACAACAATATGAATGTCCCATATTTTAGTCTCCCATAGTTCCTAGCTGGCTGTGAACTAACATTGCTGAAGAAACAGTTTAAAGTAGACCTACCTCCTCTATTTCTGTTGTCTGTTCCTACTGCCATTCTTAAAACTCAACTCAGAAAGATGTGACAAGGAGCCAAAAACTACACTTATCGTGCTCTCCATTGTATGCTTCATTCATTGACATTCAATAAATATTTATTGATGGTTGACTGAGTCCGCCACCATCAGCATTGAGTACAGTGATGAACATGCCAGATAAAGACCCTGCTCTCCTGGAAGCGATATTCAAATGGATGAAACAATAAAAGAAATACAAAAAAAAAAAAAAAAGCCTCACAAAAAACAAATCTGAACAAGATCATTTCAGTTCATTTTAAGTGCTACAAAGAAAATAAAATGAGGAAATACAATCAACACTGACTATCAGGTGTTAATTTAGATTGGGAAGACCAGGCTGTCTGTATAGGAGACATTTAAACTGGTGCATGTTGGTTAAAAAAAAAATCTTGGGACACCTGGGTGGCTCAGCGTCTGCCTTTGTCTCGGGTCATGATCCTGGGGCCCCGGGGATGGAGTCCCACATCGGAGCCTGCTTCTCCCTCTGCCTGTGTCTCTGCCTCTCTCTCTTTCATGAATAAATAAATAAAACCTTTTAAAAATAATAATAATATTTTTAAAATAATAAAAATATTTATTTTACTTTTATTTTTTAGAGAAAGGAAAAATTAGAAACCCAAACCAGAATTAACCTCTGTCATTGACAAATAATTGCAATAGTATTTTTCTGGAAATATATACACAACTCAAATGTTATCAGAACAGTTGCTGTTCACGTATTCACCAATTTTATGTAAAATTAATTTGATTTTCATAAAGAGTGGTCTTGCTTTATTTCAGAAAGGAAATTTTAGCCATTACTGCATTATTGATTTTATCTTTATGCTGATTTCTAAAAGGGGAGGGGGAATAAGGGGCTACCACATATACAAGGGTCCTGGCAAAAGGATGCAAAAACTTATTTCTATAACACTTAAGGTTTTTGGGATCCTGGGTGGATCCAGGGATCCAGGCATTTTGGGATGCCTGGGTGGCGCAGCGGTTTAGCGCCTGCCTTTGGCCCAGGGCGCGATCCTGGAGACCTGGGATCAAGTCCCACGACGGGCTCCCGGTGCATGGAGCCTGCTTCTCCCTCTGCCTGTGTCTCTGCCTCTCTCTCTCTCTCCCTCTCTCTCTCCCTCTCTCTCTCTGTGACTATCATAAATAAATAATTAAAAAAAAAAAACACTTAAGGTTTTTATCTTAAAAGCACAATATTCAAATATAACATCTGAAAGAATGTAACATGTAACAACATTCCACATTCCAAAACCCTTTTAAAAGGCTACTGGAAGGAAATGGTATATACAGAATAATGAAGAAAGTTATCTTTTACTAATGTTGCAAGGAAATGGGTATTAGGTTTTAAAAAATTAATTAACACTGATTTTGGCAAATCATTTAACTGCTAACAAGCCTCTATTTCTTTCCCACAGGTAAAATGACATTAGAAGATCCCTCATGGGTCCTTCCAGCCCCAACTGCCTTGATTCACCTAAGAAAATAGAAGGTAAATGATTCGGGAACTTTACTGCATGAGGAAGGCAGGTATTATTGTGGGCACTCTTCAAAAGTTGCTCATCTGGGGTCCACTTTTTAATCACAATTTTCTTCTGATGCAATAGGTCAGGTCAGGTTGTACAACAAGTGGGAATATTTCCTATATATCAACGGAAGAACTGGGGAAGAAAAACAGTTATGATGCTCAAAAGGAACGCTACACAGCCAAAAACGTTTGATGAGAGAGCGCTACAATAACAGAATCACTGGAAAGGAAATACGGTCATTTCCACCACTTTTATTATCTTTCCTTTCTTACCATCTCCTGCAGAGAAAAGCCCAGTTTTAATTTCCTTCCTAAATCCGAAAGAGGTAGCAAAAGCCACAGAAAGCCTTACACGTTTTTTATTAAAGAAGTCGCCAAAATGCCGAAGAGGCACTGTCTACACACCTACCATCAATCTTATTTAGCACCGAGGACGCCGTTTCCAAATATTATCACCAACAGCCCTCACTCCGCTGCAGCCGACACTCAACCACCATCCATTTTTAAACACCCATTGACGCGGAGCCTTTCATCCAAACCCATCAACAACCCTTTCCTCCCTGCAAAACGTCCAGCCAAGCCAAGCCAGGGCTGAGTCCTGCCAACAGGGAGACTGCAGACTGCGGTGCAGGGCAGGGCCGCTCCTGCCGCCGCTCGCAGAAGCTTTCCGCCTCTCCCGAGGGATTGGGAAGGGGTCGGGACCCAGATAAGACCCCGCCCTTACAGTCACGACCCCGGCACGGGAGGAGGCGAGAGGCGGCCTCAGCGCCGCAGAGCCGAGCCCTTGGAGAAACAGGCTGCTTCTCCCCGGCGGGCGGCAGCGGCCCGGGCTGGGCGAGAGGCTCGCGGCGGCCCGCGCGCGCCGAGCGGTTCCCAGGTGGGTCTCCGCAGCGGGGGGTCGCGGCTCGGGCTCCCGCAGGGGGAGGGGGAGGGGGGTGGGGGTGGCGGTGGGGGTGGCGGCGCGGGCCGCGATCTCGCTCGTCACGATTCACCAAGCGGAGTGGGAAAGAGGGAGGGACTGGAGGCAGAGAACGGAACGGAATCAGGGAGCTCGGGGAATAAAGGAGGCGAGGAAGGGAAGAGGCGAAGGGGGGAGGGAGGTGATGGGAGTGAAGACGAATGGGGGTGCAGGGGAGGGTGTTGGGTGCCGAAGGGGAGGGTAACGGGCTGCAGCGGATAAAGGCGAGGTGAAGGGGAGGGATGGGGTGCTGGGGTTCGTGAAGGGGGAGGAGGAAGAAGGAATGGCGTAAAGGGGGGATGGGGTGAGGGGAGAGAAACGGGGGTGAGGAGGGGGCGATGGGGAGGCAAAGAGGGAAGAGCGGGATTGGGGATGCAGGGGGAGGAATGCGGGAAGGGGAGAGCGGGGGCAGCGGGGAAGCGGGGAAGCGGGCGCCGGCCGCAGGAGGCCGGGAGGGACTTCCCAGGGAGGAGGGCGGCGCCGGAATAACGGGACCCTCCCAGCCCGGAGCCCCCGGCCGGGCGGGGCGAGCAGCGGGCGCGGAGGCCAGGGCGCCGGGGGCAGGTAGGGCGAGCCCTGGCCCGCAGGAGGACCCCGACCCCACTTACTCTCTCCGACCACGGCTTTGAGGCCAATGGGGGCCATCGCGCTGCGCGAGTCTCCGGGCTGCGGGTCTCCTCAGGCGACACCCGCGGACACCGCCACCTCCCCGGGTCCGCGCGCTGTGCCGGCCGCAGACCTCCGCTCCGCAGCCGCGCTCGGGCTCGACTGACGCACGGACTCGGCGCGAAGGCGCGGCGCGAGCCAGAGCGAGGCTACCGACCTGCCGGCGCGCGCGCGCGGGCGGGGCCGGCCGGGGGCGGGGCCTCGCGCCAGCCGTCAGCGTCACCCGCCCGCCTCCGCCAATCGCAGTGCGGCCCGGGAGCTCAGCCCCGCCCCCCGAGATGCGGCTGGACGCGAGGCGGTCCGTGGCTGGCGCGAAAGCCGCGCCCTCCCCCTCACCTCACGCGCCGCGCGCGCCCCGCCTGTCGCGCGCTCCTGGGGCGCAGGGTCCTAAAGTCCCCGCCGCCGACTCCGCACCTGGCCACTGGCTGCTGATGCGCTCGCTCTTCCTGAAGCCGCGTTATGTCCTGTGCTTCCCCTCCTGGGAACCCTCCGTCTTTCCGCTGCCCACTCGAGGAACTCGGAGACTCCCAACCACGACAGAACTGGAGGTTAATCGACATCATCTCTCTCTGGGTACCCATATCCACGTACCCACCCACCGTTCACGGAGTTCTTACTTGTCAGGCTCCACGCTGAGCGCTTTACTGCATCATCTCATTAAATCCTCACAATAATGAAGAATTGTTTTTTATCTCCATTTTCAGGTAAAAAAAAAAAAACAACAACAACCCGAGGCTCAGAGAATTGAGCGCTAGAGTTGCTGTGTAACATTCGTCAGTAAATATTGAGTGGTCTCTCATGACTCTATGCAAGCTACTATTCCGGGCTTTGGAGCTACGGCCACGTACAAGGCAGGCTCGGATCCGAGTCTTTGGGCGCTTAAAGGCTAGACGTTGTGAAGTCCCAGATCTGATAGGAATATGCTGTAGGACAACTCAGGTCTCAGCATCTCTTTACCGGAGTCCACGTTACCAAAGTGGTGGCAGGTCAGTTTTTGATGGACTTTCTTGGTTGATGAGGGAGGTTACTTTTTAAATATGGCACAGGACTCATCTGGCTTCAAAGAAAAGCAAAAGGGTGAGCCGATTAAACATCAAAAAAAGGCTAGGAGAGCTAGAAGTCATAAAATCAGTGAG
Organism: Canis aureus; assembly: GCF_053574225.1. Classification (NCBI taxonomy): domain Eukaryota; kingdom Metazoa; phylum Chordata; class Mammalia; order Carnivora; family Canidae; genus Canis; species Canis aureus. Next base: position 5,337,050 of record NC_135626.1, on the reverse strand, counting down.
TACTCGTTAAAATTTTGGAACAATTCTGTGAGCTAAGTCTATTTTTTTTAAAGATTTTTATTTATTTATTCATGAGAGACACACAGAGAGAGGCAGAGACACAGGCAGAGGGAGAAGCAGGCGCCATGCAGAGAGCCCTATGCGGGACTCGATCCCAGTAATGTGGGATCATGCCCTGAGCCAAAGGTAGATGCTCCACCACTGAGCCAGGCTTCCCTAAGTCCTTTTTGCTTAATGTTATTAAGATGTGTAATAATATTTATAGATGAAGAAATTGAGACTCAGAGAGGTTAAGAGCTTTGCTAGTGAGTGACAAAGGAAAGATCTAATTCCCAAATCTGAATTCTGAATCACTAGTTTACACTGAGTAACAGTTAAAGAAACTGAGGCCCATAGGAGGACTTTCCACAGGTCACACACTATAAAGAATGGCAGAGCCAGGACAAGAGGCCACATGTCTAAGTTCAGCTACCAGCCCCAGGGCAGGAAGATTTGACCATCTTCTTGTCCCCACCCCAATTTACCTCAACAGAACTTTCTCATGGCTTCCCAGGGAGTGTTTGTCTATCATTTCACATCTGGGCTCTGCCTTTTACCCAAGGAAGGTATTAATAGTCTCAGTGTAGGAGGAGATGATTTGTAAATGTGAGGGAATCTAGGATGCACTTGTAATGCTGCATGCTCCCCCCTTAGCCACCAGAGACTGCCCCCTCAAGGAGCCAGTATTTTTATTTGTTTGTTATTATTATTCATGAGAGACACAGAAAGAGGCAGAGACACAGGCAAAAAGAATTCTTTGAGCCCCCTGCAGGACTCAATCCTGGGACCCTGGGATCTCGCCCTGAGCCAAAGGCAGATACTTAACCACTGAGCAACCAAGGTGTCCCAAGGAGCCAGTATTCTAGCTGAGGAGACAGCCAGGAGTCAAGGAGTCAGACGCAGCACTGAGTTACTGTCCTAATAAGTGCTGAAGCAGGACGGGAGCTGTGAGAGTGAGTGACAGAGCACCTGACCCAGTGGACCTGGTGAGGTACAATCAGGGCAGGCTTCCTGAGATGAGTAAAAGGTAGCAAGAGGGGTCTGGGAGAGGGTGCCAGGCAGATATTCAGAAAATGCAGAGGTCGAGTGCCAGAAAGGAGTTTGGCTTTTCCAGGAACTGAGAGGGGGGCCAGTGTGATGGAAAGAGAGTCTGAGGAGCAGGTTAGAGAGGAAAGCCCCAAGGGGTAGGCCTCACTGCAAGGCTCCAGGACATTTTGGTAGCTGGAATCTGTGTGGCACTTCCTCAAAGGTCACAGGCAAATAAAATATAGCAGTTTGTTATTTCCTGCAGGGGGAAGGACAAAAAAAGAATTTTTTTTCCGGTGGATGTGTACCTGAGATGTTCACTAGGGATGGCAAAAATCGGAAAGGATGTTATTCTAAATAAGGATGTTTGAAAAAGCAAGTCAGGTGACAGACTGTGAACTCACTCAGGAACCCCTGACGCTGGAGTGGTGGATTGGAATCTTCCTGGATGTGGAATCCAAGATCTGGCTTGAGACCTTCTGATATCGCTGAGCCTTGATTTCCATATCTGTCAAACAGGACAATAAAGTTTCCCTGCTATTCTGAGGCCTCAGAGGAGCCAGGGAGATGACCTGCCTCCCCCTCTTTTTAAAGATTTTATTTATTTATTCATGAGAGACACACACACACAGAGAGAGAAGCAGAGACACTGGTAGAGGGAGAAGCAGGCTCCATGCAGGGAGTCCGATGTGGGATTCCCACCCGGGACTCCAGGCTCACATCCTGGGCGAAGACAGGCACTAAACCGCTGAGCCACCCAGGGATCCCCTGACCTACCCTTTAAGGTAAACTCATCCTGTCAATCATCAAGCCTACTATCCTTTGATACAGCCCAGACATCACGCAAAGGGTCCTCATGAATATTCACTGATTCTCACTACCGCCCCACGGGGTCAGTGCTATTATTATTGAATTTTCCTGGTGCGCTGGGAGGTCAAGTCACTTGCCCAAGGTCACATGGCTCTAAGCGCAGACCGGGGAGTCGCGCTCTTTCTGATGCCCAGGGGAGAACATCAACGCCCAGGCGCAGCCCCAGTGCCCTGACCCTCTCCTTAGAGAGCTCTGGCTGTGTGCACTGCTATCTAGGAGCATATCAACAACCAGAACCTGGACTTCTTGGGGATTCGTACCCAGGCGAGCCCTCAACACGGCTCCCCAGCCCAGCCTGAGCGCCGGGCGGGCTGCGGCAGCAGGATGCCCTGGGCTGGTCCGCGGCCGGGCAGGTGCTTTTGGAGCAGCGCATGCGCGGGCTGCAGCCTCTGCAGAGCCCTAGTGCGGACTAGCCGCTGGGGGTAGAAGAGTCCTGTGATTTACGCACCAGTCATGTGACGGCGGGGAGTCTGCTAGTGGCTTGGCCGCTGCACTTCCAGGAGATAGGCAGGTGGGGGCGATGGGTGCAGAGCAGAGCCGGGCTGAAGCTGGAGGTCTGAGCTTAAGGGTGGTGAGCAGCTTGGAGGGACCGAGAGGGGAGAGTGGGACACACGAGCCAGAATTGGTAATGGGGCAGACCAAACTGAGGCAGAAGCAACCGGTATAGTTGTTGCCACCAAACCTAATGATACTGTGGACACACTGGCTTGGGTCCCCTGCACACACCCAGGGCCTGTTGGAGAGCCCTTCTCCCACGGGCTTGCACCTCCCTCGGGTTTGCACCTCCCTCCCTTCTGCTTTTAAGCCGCATCATCAACTGCATTTTTTCCTGTTCACCCCCACGCTTCTCATGGCCACGGGACATTTAGATTCCGCTACATTCTTTTGGAAGCAATTTTTGAAGAATTCAACAAGGTAATATTTATAAGATTCTTTACCTAGGACTGGGTACCTAGTAAGGACCCAATGAATGCTAGCTAGTAACATCATTAAAAATAACATGAGGGGGGATCCCTGGGTGGCTCAGCGGTTTAGTGCCTGCCTTCGGCCCAGGATGTGAGCCTGGAGACCCGGGATCGAGTTCCGAGTCGGGCTCCCTACATGGAGCCTGCTTCTCCCTCTGCCTGTGTCTCTGTCTCTCTCTATGTCTATCATGAATAAATAAATAAATAAATAAATAAATAAATAAATCTTAAAAAAAATAATAACATGAGGCTCTGTCCTACCTACCTTTATTGCTGCTGTAGATTCTTGGCAGAGAATGAAAAAAATGTTTCCATCACAGCCACCCACCGTCCCCACACCTGCAAAGAGCTGCTGGACCTGGAGTCCTTGGGTCTGGTACATCCTTGCCCCCAAGAGTGAGTTAACAGATTTTTGTATTTGAGGTCAGAATATAATATCGAAAGGGCTTTCTTTTCAAAGTGTAGGCCAGGGTCTTAAATTCAAAGTACTGGAGAGGCCGTGCAGAGGTGAGTAACAACTGCAGATGTGGCCAACTACAGATCCCATGTCTTGTTCAGAGGGGCAGTCCTTACTCAGCTCCAAACAATAGTTTCTATGCAGTGGCCAAGGGTCTTGATGGTAGTAATTGTGACATCTCTCAAGGCTAAGCGTTGCAATGGACTAATAACACCACCATTGGCCAAACAAAACACATCTGAGGGTCACATCCAGCCCCTAAGCCAGCTGCATGCAAAACTCTGGGGGACCAAAGGGAAAGGTTGGATTCCCCCATTTAGCAGGTTTCCAGAGAGGCACTGACTTTTACCCCACTCATACAGAGCCCCATTGTGGGTAGGGCTCTGGACAGGGGTGGTGGTAGTGTGAATGCCTGGAATCAATCACCAAAACCTTTCCAACTCAGCCTGAAGAGCCAGGAAAGAGTCCTTTTGCTCAGCCTGGCTCTGGACAGGGATTAGGGCCAGCCACTTTCAAATGGACTAGTGAATACTGCCTGTGGAAGCCTCTGCAGACAGCTGATGTGAGCAGTTCAGATTTGCATAGTGTAAAAATCCCAGGAATAAGGAAAAAGCTACCCCCATATGCCAGGTACTAGAAGTCTCCATGATCTCAGCCAGTTGGGGCTTAAAGCTGGTTTTATTTGATTTAGAAAAATAAAGAAATATGGCATTTTTTACACTGTGGTTATCAGAAAACAATTTGTATCTTTTACACTTTACATTAAATTGTTATAGGATCCCAGAGGAAGGGATTTTCATTCCAAGTGGGGAAATAGTTTTGTTTAGATGTATTTTGCTTCAGGCCCAGTTTGGCCAGAAAGATTCATGGAAGAAGCAGCAGTTGAATGAGCGCAGAAGCTGAGAAGAGAAAGCTCAAATCTAATCAAAGAAAAAGCATAGACCCACGGTTCCGAAACTGTGTTGAGATACCCTGAGGTGCCATAGCAAATGAACAGGAGCATAGTAAAATACTTTCAATTTTGGAGAGAAACAATGATATCATCTGTTGGACACTGAAAACTAGTAGTTGGAAGTAGTTCACAGTATCAGCATTAGACCTTCCTACATTCCTCTCTGTGATATCACATCTTTGTAAAGCTGGATTTTCATCAATTGATGTGACAAGAAGCAAATAACTCATGCAAATCAGTGTGGAACAGGAAGTAATGGAGTCAATGTCTGATTGATTCTAAGGTCTGAGAACATGCACATATACCATTAGTAAGTAATGGTGTTACTTAAGAATCATTTTAAAATATCTTTTCTTGGGGCACCTGGGTGGCTCAGTCAGTTAAGTCTCTGCCTTCAGCTCAGGTCATGATCTCAAGATCCTAGGATCAAAAAAAAAAAAAAAAAAAAAGATCCTAGGATCAAGCCCTGTGTTGAGCTCCCTGCTCAGCCAGTAGTTTGCTTTTCCCTCTGCCCCTTCCCACACTCATGCTCTCTCTCTCTCTCTTTCTCTCTCTCCCTCTTCCTTTCTCTCTCTCAAATAAAGAAATAAAATTTAAAAAATAAATAAAATATCTTTTCTTTGAATACATGGGTATTTTTTTTAATATTTATTTATTCATGGGCTCGAGTCTTACGTTGGGCTCCCTGCATGGAGCCTGCTTCTCCCTCTCCCTGTGTCTCTGCCTCTCTCTCTCTCTCTATGAGAGAGAATATGAATAAATAAATAAAATCTTAAAAAAAATAAAAATAAAAAATAGTAGAGTGATCAAGAGTAGGACTGGGGAAGGGCAGAGGATAGTTTTACATTTTATTTATTTTATTTTATTATTATTATTTTCTAAGTGGGCTCCATAACCAGCGTGGAGCTCAACGTGGGCTTGAACTCACAATAGCGAGATCAGGACCTGAGCCAAGATCAAGAGCCAGACACTTGAGTGACTGAATCGCCCAGGAACCTCTAGTGTTGCATTTTAAAGGGGAAAGACAGGCAGGCTGGGCTTCAGTGGGAAGCCACTGGATGTGAGTTCAAAGTCAGAAGCCAGATCTGGTGTCCCTGTCAGCTCATAGGCTATGGATGACACCAGCAATAGTGACTGAGATGATACAAGTGCCTAGGGTTGGTTATGTGAAGGACACTCAGTTTAAGGCTGAGCAAGAGGAGTAGACACCAGAAAGAGGCAGGAGGGAAATGGCCAAAGAAGTACAGGTGAGCCAAGGGTGCAAAGAGACGGAATAGCAAAAGAACAGCTAGATGAACCACAGATCAGGATCAAGGGCACTTTTTTGAATAGGGAAGAACCTCTATTTTTTTTTTAAAGATTTTATTTATTTATTTATTTATTTATTTATTTAGATTTTATTTATTTATTCACGACAGACACAGAGAGAAAGAGAGAGGCAGAGACACAGACAGAGGGAGAAGCAGGCTCCATGCAGGGAGCCTGACATGGGACTCGATCTGGGGTCTTCAAGATCACACCCTGGGCTGAAGGCGGCACTAAACCACTGGGCCACAGGAGCTGCCCAGAACCTCTATTTTTAAAAACAAAACCCTTTTTAAAACACAGCAAAACGCCTTTCCGCGCTACCCAGGGAAGGGTCCATACGGCATTGTTTTGCGTTCCCATCATTGTTTTAAAGGGAAACTTTAACAATGTCGGGAGCCCTTGATGTTCTGCAAATGAAGGAGGAGGATGTCCTCAAATTCCTTGCAGCGGGAACCTACTTAGGTGGCACCAACCTTGACTTCCAAATGGAACAGTACATCTACAAAAGGAAAGGTGATGGTATCTACATCATAAATCTGAAGAGAACCTGGGAGAAGCTTCTGTTGGCAGCTCGTGCCATTGTTGCCATTGAAAACCCAGCTGATGTCGATGTTACATCATCCAGGAATACTGGCCAGCGAGCTGTGCTGAAATTTGCTGCTGCTACTGGAGCCATTCCTATTGCTGGCCGCTTCACTCCTGGAACCTTCACTAACCAGATCCAGGCAGCCTTCCGAGAGCCAAGGCTTCCGGTGGTTACTGATCCCAGGGCTGACCACCAGCCTCTCACAGAGGCATCTTACATTAACCTGCCTACCATTGCTCTGTGTAACAGACTCTCCTCTGTGCTATGTGGACATTGCATCCCTTGCAACAACAAGGGAGCTCACTCAGTGGGTCTGATGGGGTGGATGCTAGCCCGGGAAGTCCTGCGCATGCATGGCACCATTTCCTGCGAGCACCCATGGGAAGTCATGCCTGATCTCTACTTCTACAGAGGTCCTGAAGAGATTGAAAAGGAAGAACAGGCCGCTGCTGAAAAGGCTGTGACTAAGGAGGAATTTCAGGGTGAATGGACGGCTCCAGCTCCTAAGTTCACTGCTATTCAGCCTGAAGTTGCAGACTGGTCTGAAGGCGTGCAGGTGCCCTCTATGCCTATTCAGCAGTTCCCTACTGAAGACAGGAGCGCTCAGCCAGTCACTGAAGACTGCTCTGCAGCTCCCACTGCTCAGGCCACGGAATGGGTAGGAACAACCACTGAGTGCTCTTAAGCTGCTCTTCCACAGAAGCAACAAAATGGAAATAAGGTTGGCAGAAAATAAACAGTTTCTAAAAAAAACAAAAAAACAAACAGCCAAGCAATAAAGCAAATTCCCATGTGCCCCTCCTCCAAAAAAGAACAATTAATGTTTTGCTTCAGAATTTTGTTTATAGAAAAATAGATCTCATTATATAATGTGGAATCCTGTTACTCCTGAAACCCTGCTAAAGCAACAGCAGGGGAATTATTAGAAGTTTAAATCCATAAAGTCACAAAGAATAGGGGTATCTGACTGGATCAGTTGGTAGAGCATGTGACTCTTGTTTTTTTGCAATAGTTTTTTGTTTTGCTTTAAGATATTATTTATTTATTTATTTATTAAAGATTTTTTTTTTATTATTTATCCATGATAGACACACACACACACACACACAGAGAGAGAGAGAGAGAGAGAGAGAGGCAGAGACACAGGAGGAGGGAGAAGCAGGCTCCATGTCAGGAGCCAGATGCGGGACTTGATCCCAGGACTCCAGGATCGCGCCCCGGGCCAAAGGCAGGCGCCAAACCGCTGAGCCACCCAGGGATCCCCTAAGATTTTATTTATTTATTTATTTGAGAGAGAGAGGGAGAGAGCACACAAGTTGAAGGAGGGGGAGAGGGAGAGGGAGAAGCAGACTTCTCACTGAGCAGAGTGCCAGATGTGGGGCTCCATCCCAGGACCCTGGGAGCATGACCTGAGCCAAAGGCAGATGCTCAACCACTGAACCACCCAGGCGCCCAAGCATGTGACTCTTGGATCTCCAAGATGTGAGTTCAAGCTCCAGATTGGGCAAGGCACCTACTTAAAAAAAAAAATTGGAGGGACGCCTGGGTGGCTCAGCGGTTTGGTGCGTGCCTTTGGCCCAGGGCGTGACCCCAGGGTTCCGGGATCGAGTCCCATGTCAGGCTACCTGCATGGAGCCTGCTTCTCCCTCTGCTTGTGTCTCTGCCTCTCTCTTTCTCGCTTTCTGTCTGTGTCTCTCATGAATAAATAAATAAAATCTTTAAAAAAATATTGGAAAAACAAAAACATAAAAAGGACACAAGAAACAGAAAAAGGAGGGAGTGAGAGGTGAGGCATAGTGACAAAACTCTGGAAGGTGAACAGCATGTGGCTAAAGGTTAATGACTGCATAGAGAAGAGGAGGTGGAAATATGAATCTTCAAAAAGAGAATCTTCAACCACAGAACATTGGGGAAGCTCAGGATTCATTGGTGCCAAGTATTTTGGAAGGTGAGAGTCAAGGGTAGGGCTGAGTAAACAAAGGACTGGTAAAGAAAGGGAGCTGTCCTGCCACCCGGTCCTTGCCCCTCCCCCAGCAGAAGAGTGATGAGGAGGAGCAGGGGGAGGGCAGGCCATGCAAGACAACAGCAAGTTAGTGTGGGACATATTGTGTGTCAATCACTATTCCAAGCTCTTTACATATATCAATTCATTGAACCCTAATGGTCACCTATGAGTTATTTGCTATTATTATCTCCGTTTTATAGATGAGAAAACCAAGCCATTTGTCCAAGATCTCACAGCCAACAAGAGAAAGGGCCAGAATCCAAACTGTGCCATGTGGGAGGTAAGGATGGACAGTTGAACACAGTACTCTGTGGTTTGGACTTCATCTCTCTCTCTCTCTCCATGAGAAACCATGGAAGATTTTCAAATATTGAAGTGACATTTATTTATTTATCCATTTTACATTTAATAAACATTCATCAGGTGTCTGTGGTGTGCTGGGCACTCTGCCAGGTACTGAGCACTCCAGGGTGAACCTATAGATGCAGTGCCAGGATGAACCAGGGCAGGGACAGGGAGGCAATGAGGCCTGAGGAGGGGCACCCAGTCCAGCCAGGGATCTGGAAAGGAATCTTAGGAAAGGCAAAGCTGGGCAGCCCCGGTGGCTCAGCGGTTTGGCGCCGCCTTCAGCCCAGGACATGATCCTGGAGACCCTGGATCAAGTCCTGCGTCGGGCTCCCTGCACGGAGCCTGCTTCTCCCTCTGCCTGTGTCTCTGCCTCTCTCTCTCTCTCTCTCTCTCTCTCTCTCTGTGTGTGTGTGTCTCTCAAATGAATAAATAAATAAAATCTTTAAAAAGAAAAAAAAAGAAAGGCAAAGCTGACACTGAGGCTGAACTGAGTTTGCATGGGAAGTGGGGGGGGGGGGGATGATGGGGCAAATCCTGAACCAAAGCAACAGCACCAGGGAAGGCCCCGTGACCCAACCATGGCCATTCTGGCACAGCCCACTTAGTAGCTGAGAGGAGGCCAGCTCAGAGGTGAAGGCACCAAGGGAGGCTAGGGTAATAGTTCAGGTCAGAGCTGTGGAGTCTCTGGGGTTCTTCCAGGATGGGTATGGGAGGGGCTGAATATAATAGACATGAATAAAAATAGCACCTGCCAATTCCTGGGCCCCCTTGTTTACCAAATGCTTTAAGCACAATATCTCATTTAATTTCCCTAGAAATTCTATCAAGTAGGTATGATGATTTCTATGCTTTACAGATGCAGATACTAAGACATAGCACATCCTGGGGCACATAGCAAACTCCCAGCCAAACCAGGACTTGAACCAGGCATGTCTGAGCCCAAAGCCTGAACTCTTTTTTTAATTAAATATTTTATTTATTTATTTGAGAGAGAGCAAGAGAGAGCACAAGCATGCAGGGCCACAGAAGGAGAGGGAGAAGCAGGCTCCCCACTGAGGAGGGAACCTGATGCTGGGGGGAGGTGGGGCTTGATCCCAGGACGCTGAGATCATGACCTGAGCCAAAATCAAGAGTTGGACGCCCAAACGACAGAACCACCCAGGCTCCCCACTTTAATTTTTAAAGATTTTTAAAAAGTAATCTCCATCTGGGATGCCTGGGTGGCTTAGTGGTTGAGCATCTGCCTTTGACTCAGGGTGTGATCCCAGGATCTGGGATCAAGTCCTGCATCGGGCTCCTTGCAGGGAACCTGCTTCTCCCTCTGCCTGTGTCTCTGCCTCTCATGAATAAGTAAATAAAATCTTTTTTAAAAATTAAAATAAAAAATAAAATAATCTCCATCTAACATGGGGCTCGAACTCAGACCCTGAGATCAAGAGTCACATGCTCTTCCAACTGGAAGGCACCCCATGTTATAGTTTGATTTTTTAAAAGACAGGGCTTCCTGGAAGAAGTGCCATTTGAAGTGAAATTGAATCATTTTGGATGATTATTATAATCATAAACCAAATGCTTATGGCATGTCATGCATACCATTTATTGAGTATTTCCAATATATCAGGCACTGTGCTAACTACTCTACATGTTATTATTATTATTATTTTTTAATTTTTTTATTTATTTATGATAGTCACAGAGAGAGAGAGAGAGAGAGGCAGAGACACAGGCAGAGGGAGAAGCAGGCTCCATGCACCGGGAGCCCGATGTGGGATTCGATCCCGGGTCTCCAGGATCGCGCCCTGGGCCAAAGGCAGGCGCCAAACCGCTGCGCCACCCAGGGATCCCTACATGTTATTATTTTACTTAATTTCTACCATGATTCTGAGGAGATAAATATTATCCTGCCCATTTTACAGATGAGAAAATTGAGGTTTATGAATGAAATGACTTGTTAGTCACAGGAAATAACTAAGCTGGAATTCCAGCCCAGGTTTGTCTGACCTCCGAGTCCATGCTCTTGACACCACCTGCTCCCACCTTCCTCTGCTCCTCGAGTGGCTGGCCTTGGGTTATAGAGGATGAGGGAGGAGAATCCACAGGCTCTGAGCACCTGTAGAGGTACTGTGAAGCAAGGCCCCTCTCAAGGCTCTATACCACTGTGCCACCGGGGCTGCCCTAATTTTCGTTTTTGTAATTGTGTTTTCTCTTCCTTCAAGAGAGCCTCTCGCCCCTGCCTCCCCATATTGTCAAAGCTTCAGGGTTCTCCCTGCAAAACCTGGATCTGCCCTGGAATCCAGGGTGGCCAGGAGGATAGTACTCCATCATGAGACTCTAGAATGTCACTTAGCAATACCTTAATCCCCACTGCAGCTCATGATGGGGCACCCTGGGATCCTCATCACACACCACCCCCTACACCAGTATCTTGCAAAGCAGACCCTGAAAATCTCTCAATAGCCTAAAAAAAGCAGGGATGCCTTCCCCTCCCCACTCAAATTAAGCAATGGCTATCTCCCTGGCCCCCTCTGCTTCCTGCCTCATCTCCACGCCCCTCCTCCCTCTTTCTCCTCTCTGTCTACTATCTTCCTACCTTTGCTCCTCCCCACTCATCCCTCTCCCTGACTGTCTTCCAATCTTACCGCACAGAGAGTCAGGGCCCAGAGCCCTCCTCACCCTGGTTCAGCCTCAGTGTGACTCTCAGCTTTGGGGAAGCCAGGAGTCCAGCACTCAGAGTCTGGCCCTGCCTTGCTGAGTGGTCCAGGCCTGTCCCTCTGTCCCTCTAGATATTCGTTTCCTACCTCCCATTTATGCCTAACCTGGGCCCTGGGTTCCTTGTCTTGAGTCACACTGGGTGTCTCCAGCTCTCTCTGGAGTCAAGAAGCAGGTAGACAAGGGAGTCCATCTTGGGGACCTGGCTCCCCTCCTCCACAGCTGGCCACCCTTAGAAGGATCTCAGGGGCCTGTCATCAGGCCAGCAGGTGAGGCAGGCTTTGGGTCCTGGATCCACTGATCCAAAGTTCAGGACTCACTGCCCAGACCTTTTGGGTGTCCCTGTGTGGGGTCCCTGGTGGGGTCTTCATGACCCCCGAACTCCCTCCCTGTCTTCCTTCCAGGCTGGGACCCTTCCCCTAGCTATGGATAATCCTCCCTTAAACACATTGCAGCCACACCCTGTGTACCAGAGGAGCTGTTTGAGCAGATGTTTCATATACAAAACAAAAATAGCAGTTATTTGGCTGAATGGATTCCCAACAATCAAAGCCATCTGTTTTCAACATCCCACCCCAAGGGTCTAAAAATGTCTGCTGCCTTCCATGGTGAGAGCATGACCACCCAAGAGCTGTTGGAGCATATTTATAAGTCATTCTCTGCCCCGATTCACTGGAAGGCTACAAATAGCCCCCCCACCCCCAACCTTCCCACTGATGGGGCCTCATGAAGGAGACCGAGGTTTGCATTCTGCATGATGGGTTACAGCTTCCTTTTTTTTCCTTGGTGTTTTTTATTTATTTATTTATTTATTTATTTGAGAGAGAGTGAGAGAAAGAGAGTGTGAGTAGGGGGAGGGGCGGGAAAAGCAGGTTCCCCGCTGAGCAGGGAGCCTGACTTGGGTCTCCATCCCAGGACTCTGATATCATGACCTGAGCTGAAGGCAGCCACTTAACTGACTGAGCCACCCAGGCATCCCTCCCTTGGTGTTTTCTTTGACTGCTTACAAAACACACAAACCTCTTTTACTCTGAAGTTAATCTCTTGCCATTTGCAGTTTTTCTATGAGATTCATACCTTACCTCCTTCCCCTCCCCCAACACTGCTGTCCCAACTTCTGAAGCTCATGCTGAAAGAGTACTCGTCTCCAAATCCTCTGCTACCGCTGTGCCCAGCACCTGTCTCCTGCATTTGCTCCTCTGCCTGCAGCAGAGAAATCCTGGAATGGTGTAATTGGACTATGTGGGTTTGCGTTTTGTGTATTTTTTTTTCTTCACTTTTCATTACACAAGTAAGACAGTCCACCTTTATTGTTAAAAATACCTCAAAAAGGAAATGAAATGAATTCTTTATACTAAAACCCCATGGGACACAGTTACAGTTGTACTCAGATGAACATTAGCAGTCTTAAATGCTTTTATTTATAAAAGAATCAAAGTCAGTGAATCAAGGATTCGATCTAAGAAATTAGAAAAACCAGTAAAATAAAAGGAGAGAAAAATAGGATGAAAGTGGATATTAATGACATGGGAAAAAATACTAAGAGAATAAATAAAAATTGTTTGAAAAGATCAGTTTGAAAAGACAAATAAAAAGAAAGAAATCTTTTTTTTTTTTTTTTTTTTAAATTTATGATAGGCACACAGTGAGAGAGAGAGGCAGAGACATAGGCAGAGGGAGAAGCAGGCTCCATGCACTGGGAGCCCGACATGGGATTCGATCCCGGGTCCCCAGGATTGCGCCCTGGGCCAAAGGCAGGCACCAAACTGCTGCGCCACCCAGGCATCCCAAAAGAAAGAAATCTTAACTAAAGGTAAGTCCAAAGAAAGAAAGCAAAGAGAAAAAAGTAAAAATATGTGACATTAGGATACAAACACAGATATGGATGTTATTAATCATTTTTAAATATTATAATAAATTGGAATAACAAAAGTTAATAGGTTTTTTTGCAATATATAAACTATCAAAATTGACCTAAGAAGTAGAAAATTTTAGCAGACTGAGAACCACTGAAGATTGCATCCCAGAAGGGGGATAATAATAGGACGCACTGGGCACCTGGGTGGCTCGGTCCATAGAGCATGTGACTTTTGATTTCTGAATTGTGAGTTTAAGCCCTGTGTTGGGTGTAGACACTACTTAAAAATAAGATCTTAAAAAAAAAATAGGACAAATTAACATTAAATGCCTTCTAAGATGACACAAAGGGAAATATGTAACATCAGCTGTTTAGCATTGTAACCCAAAATATTTATCCTGAATCTAATCCTAAAGAAATAAACTGAAAAATCAAGATGGTGGGACTTTCTACAAGACAATTGAGCTGGCCTCTTAAAAAAAACAAAACAAAACACCAAAGTCGTGAAAGAGAAGGAAAAAGAGACAGAACTGTTCCAGATTCAAAAAGAAGGGCAGCCCTGGTGGCTCAGCGGTTTAGCGCTGCCTTCAGCCCAGGGCTGGATTCTGGAGACCTGGGATCGAGTCCCACATTGGGCTCGCTGCATGGAGCCGCTTCTCCCTCTGCCTGTGTCACTGCCTCTCATTCTATGTCTCTCATGAATAAATAAATAAAACCTTTAAAAAGAAAAAAAAAAAGTAAAGAAATATTGGGGCACCTGGGTGGCTCAGTCAGTTAAGAAAGAAAAAAAACAAAAAGTAAAGAAATATTGGGGCACCTGGGTGGCTCAGTCGGTTAAGGGTCTGATTGTTGGTTTCTGCTCAGGTTGTGATCTCAGGGTTGTGAGCTCAAGCCCTGCGCTGAGCCCAGCTCAGAGTCACCTTCAGAGTCTCCCCTGTGCCCCCCACCCTGAAATAAATGAATATATCTTTTTTAAAAATTAAAGAAATATGACACCAAATGCACTGGAAGCTTCTTGATTAGATTTAAAAAAGAGTTAAAAAAGAAAAAAAACAGCTATAAAGACATTATTGGGACAATTAGAGAAATCTGAATATAGATAGTGTGCTAGACACTATTATTACATGCAGTTTCTTTTTTTTTTAAGATTTTATTTATTCATGAGAGACAGAGAGAGAGAGAGAGGCCGAGACACAGGCAGAGGGAGAAGATTCACCAATTTTTGTCACATGTGCTCTCTCCCTCTCTCTCTCTTTCTCTCTCTCTCTCACACACACACACACACACACACACACACACACACACATTCATGCTCTACTTTGTCCTATGTCGACTTAGCTGGAACCAAGACTCCTAGAATTCTCTCCCCTGTGTGGTTCCAAGTTGAGCTGGCCACAGAATCAATTTGCTCAAGATTTGGAAAGAGCAGCCATTCTTTATGTTCTGAGATTTGATGGAAGACTTTAGGCTCTTGCTTAGCTGGCATGTGGCTGTCATTGATCTGCCAACTTGCCTTGTTGGTTCTGGGCATCCTGGGTCTATAGTCTCCCTGGTTTCTGCCGGGTCCTCTCCTTTGACTTGTCTGAGTACTGGGATCAGGTAGGTGTGCAGCCATGGCAAAGGACACCAGTACTCCTGCAGGTCACCTGTGTCATTGAGGCTGAAGAGGGTGACAGATGTGGCTCTACTGTGTCCTAGCCCTCACACGTCACTGCCTTCTCTCCAACAACTGACAGGTATAGAGGCCTTGCACAGTCTGTCCCACCAGCACCCACAACAGCATGAAGCCTAGTACCTATTACCAGCCTCTGATTCCAAGTCACTCATAGTGACCCTGCTCTTCTGTAGACACAGACACACTCCACACCTAAAATTTTCTTGCTCAGCTATTTGAAAGGTGAAATGCGAACATCAAACACTATTCCTTAGCACATTTAAAAAAATGTATCTCTGGGGCACCTGAGTGGCTCAGTCAGTTAAGCATCTGCCTTTGGCTCAGTTCATGATCTAAGAATCCTGTGATCAAGCCCTGCATTGGGCTCCCTGCTCAGTGAGGGATCTGCTTCTCCCTCTCCCTCTGCTGCTCCCCTCTGCTCATGCGAGTGCTCTTTTTCTCTTTCTCCCTCTCAGATAAGTAAAATCTTTAAAAATGAAAGAAGAAAACTGTAGATCATTTTCACTTTTGGGTCCCTCCCCCATCCCTGAGAATAAGAGATTTCATCACTAGAAACATGGCCAATTTATTACATAAATAAACTAAAGAAGAAAAAAAAAAAAACTAAAGAAGAAAAAAACACAAATAACTTTCTAACCAGAAAAAAAAAAAAAAAACAACAACAACAACAAAAAAAACATGTTATTTAAGCATTGCATGAGCTCCCGTACCATGCTCCACACATTGGGAAGGCTATAATAGTTTGGACAGTGGAGCTTCTGCCCTTCTGCAAAATCACAGATTTCCTGTAATTGAGCATCCTATCAACCAGAGGAAGATGAAAGGGAGTCCACAATTGGGTTCTAAATGGAAAACAATGACATTCCAAATGGCATGGCAAGGAGAATGAGGGTGAAGGAGAACACATGGCTGAGAAGTGTGAGCTAGAAATGAAATTTGAGCTCCTAGCCCTTTACAGGTAGAAAAATGGAAGTCCAGAGAGGGAAGGGACTTACCCAGTTTCATAGACACCCACCTACCAGGTCAGCATGGACTTGAAGCACCAGTTCTACAGATCTGGAAAGCAAAAGCCAAGCGAAGGTATTTTTCTAAAAGGAAGCTGATCCTACCACCTGCAGGTTGAAGAGAGGAACAGCAGGATCTCGAGGGCCAGGGCTACGAGGGGATTGGTATTTTTCCTCTTGCCTCAAGTCCTGGTTTTGTTTAAATTTTTGATATTTTGTTCATCATGGAATTTTTGACATTAATTTTTATTCAAAAATAATTCATCAATGGGGCGCCTGGGTGGCTCAGTTAGTTAGATGTCTGTCTTCCGCTCAGGTCATAATCTCAGGGTACTGGGATCGAGCCCCATGTCGGGCTCCCTACTCAGTGTGGAGTCTGCTTGTCCCTCTCCCTTCCCTTCTGCCTCTCCCCTTGCTTGTGTTCATTTGTGTCTCTCTCTCACATAAATAAAATCTTGGGGTGCTTGTGCGCTCAGTTGGTTAAGTGTCTGGCTCTTGGTTTTGGCTCAGGTCATGATCTCAGGGTGGTGAGATCAAGCCCCACATGAAACTGTGTTCAGCAGGGAGTCTGAGCTTCTCTCTCTCCCTCTCCCCCTCCTCCCACTCGCTTCTCTCTCTAAAATAAATAAATCTTTCTTTTTTAAGATTTTATTTATTTATTCATGACAGACAGAGATAGAGAGGGGCGGGGGCAGAGAGAGAAGCAGGCTCCATGCAGGGAGCCTGATGTGGGACTCGATCCTGGGTCTCCAAGATCACACCTCGGGCCGAAGGTGGCGCTAAACCACTGGGCCACCGGGGCTGCCCTAAAATAAATACATCTTTAAAAAATAAATAGGAAGCACCTGGGGGCTCAGTGGTTGAGAGTCTGCCTTCAGCTCAGGTCATGATCCAGGGGTCCTGGGATCGAGTCCCACATCAGGCTCCCTGCAAGGAGC
This sequence comes from Canis aureus, assembly GCF_053574225.1. Classification (NCBI taxonomy): domain Eukaryota; kingdom Metazoa; phylum Chordata; class Mammalia; order Carnivora; family Canidae; genus Canis; species Canis aureus. The sequence continues at coordinate 5,320,310 of NC_135626.1, read as the reverse complement.
CTGCTTCTCCCTCTGCCTGTGTCTCTGCCTCTCTCTGTGTATCTCTCATGAAAAAATAAATAAAATCTTTTAAAAAGGACTAATTTAAAGTAAATAGATAAAATCTTTAAAAAATACTTCATTAAACTATTCTTTATCTTGATTACTGAGATTTTTGGCACATACACCCCCCACCCTTAAATTTTGCACCCTAGACTAGTACGTCACTTATTTCCCATTTCCATTACCTTATATTCCTAAAACCTGGAATCTTCAATCCTAGTCTCATTTCCGTCCCCAACCCAGCACTGGCATCTTATGAGAGAATCTCATCCTCTTTTAAAGAACACAGGCAAAACCCTCCAACTCTCCCTCCTTTCCTCCCTTCTTCCATCCCAACTCCTCTATGCCAGGTGCTATGTTAAGTAGACAGAGGATCTCTGCCTCTAGGCAGTTATCAAGTAAGTTACGCTAAATAACACATTTTGTTTTTCATTTTCCCAAAACACTAAAATAGTACACAGTGGAGTAATTTAGCACACAAACAGAGAGAGGCAATGAGTAACCCCAAAAATGGTTGTCATACTTTAGGACTCCTTAAAAACTCACACTCTGAGGTGACCTTGATTGGAGTTCTCAACAACCAGAGGGGTTACCTCAGAAAAAAGGTTAGTGTAAGAGATACCTTCGCTCCTGGAAACTGGAAACATTCTACAGGGGAAATATGAGGTCTGTTTCCCCCTAACTGAGCCAGCAGATAGTCTCAAGCTTGTTTTATTTCAGGTGACAGGGCTAGGGCTCCTTGTTTGAGAAAGGATTATACCAAAAGGACATTGAATATTGCAACTTTCACCATAAGGACTCCATTTGAACTGTGTTTCAAGGGCAAGGAAAGGGATGTGACAAAAATCAAATTTTGCTGCTGACCGACGTTCTACAGAATGCAGAAATGGTGGCAGCTCACAATCATGTCAGCAGGGCTGAGAGCAAGTAGGGAAGGGATGACTTATACATAAACAGCCACTTCCACCTGATGATCAGACAGTCTAAAGAGACAGTATCTGGGACAGTAGCCCTTTATTTTTATTTATATTTTTAAAGATTTTATTTATTCATGAAAGACACACACACACACACACACACACACACACACAGAGAGGCAGAGACACAGGCAGAGGGAGAAGCAGGCTCCATGCAGGGAGCCCGATGTGGGACTCGATCCTGGGTCTCCAGGATCAGGCCCTGGGCTGAAGGCGGAGCTAAACTGCTGAGCCACCGGCTGCCTGAAGTAGCCCTTTAGAATGAACACTGAAGATACACAAAGAATTTTGTTATATCTTTACATTGTAGAGATGGGTGGCTCAGCGGTTGGGCATCTGCCTTCGGCTCAGGGCCTGATCCCAGGATCTGGGATTGGGTCCTGCATCAGGCTCCCTGTGGGAGGTCTGCTTCTCCCTCTGCCTGTGTCTCCACCTCTCTCTGTGTGTCTCTCATGAATAAATAAATCTTAAAAAAAAATCTTTACATTGTAACCTGACATTTATATAGGATGTATTAATGTTCTTGAAAAGGTATCCCAATATTGAATGTCTTTCAAGCACAAGATAAAACAAAATTCAGTCTAAGGTCTACCTGACTTAAAACTGATTCTCGTAATCACTATTTGTCATTCAGCAAAATTGGTGCATGTCTACCTAATGTGATAGGACCCGTTTTAGGTGGTGGTGGGGGGATATAGTAGTGAAGAAAATGGTTAAAAGTTCCTGCCCCTGGGTGGTGTTCACTCTGATGAGGAAGACGACAATAAACATGTAATTAAATAAACAAGATCATTTCAGATAATAAAAAGCGTCATAAAAAAATGAAGCAGAGTGATGGGATGAAGGACTCTGTATTGCCAGGCAACCCGAAGATGGAGCATTTGAGATGAGACTTGAATCTAAGGAATCTACCAAGTGGATATTGGGAGAAGAGTGTTCCAGATAGAGAAAACAGGAAGTGCAGAGGTCCTGGGGTAGGATTAACCTGGGCACTTTTATGGAACAGACAAATTGGTGTGGCTGGAACACAGTGAACAAGGAAGAACGAGGGAAGATATGAGGCCTGAGGCCATGTCACAACAGCTGGCTGGGATAAAGAGCTTGGATTTTATTCCAAGAGCAATGGAAAGCCATTGCTCCTTCCATTGGAGGGATTTAAGAGGAAGGTGCTAAGATGTAATTCATGTTTTTTTAAAGGATCACTCTAATATATGGTTTGACAACTTATTCATATTTTAGGCCAGACGATTCTTTGCTGCAGGGGGCTGTCCTGTGCATTGTAGGATGTTTGTCAGCATCCTTACCCTCCACCCACTAGAGGCCAGTAGTACACACTCTCAGTCATGACTACCCAAAGTGTCTCCAGACATTGTCAAATGTGCCCTGGAGGGCAAAAGTTGCTCCCAATTGAGAATGACTGCTATAGTCATAAAAGCAAATGAAGGCTCTGGAATGTTGCTAGTTGAAAGAACCTGCAGAGACCTGACAGCTAAGTGCAATGCCTGATCTCAGACTGGATCCCATATGGTAAGGGGAGAATGCAAGGTGCTACTGAGTCAACTAACAAATAAGAATGTGAGTGGTTGCAGTACCTGCATGGTGTAGCCGGTTGAGTGTGTGACTCTTGGTTTCAGCTTAGGTCGTGATCTCACGGTAGTAGGATGGAGCCCTGGTGTCAGACTCCTCACTCAGCGTAGAGCCTACTTGAGATTCTTTCTCCTTCTGCCCCTCCCACTTGTGTTTTCTCTCTCTCTCTTTCTCTCAAAAAAAAAAAAAAAAAAAAAAAGAATGTGGGTAGTGGCTTAAATAAAAGTATTGAATCAGCATTAATTCCACTGAAGTTGCTACCTATGCTGTAGCTATGTAGGAAAATATCCCTATGCTTACAAAATACATTGGAGTGTTTAGGTATAAAGAACCATGAAGTTTAAAGTCTATGCTTAAAGGTCGCCTGGGTGGCTCAGTGGTTGAGCATCTGCCTTTGGCTCAGGTCATGATCCCAGGGTCCTGGGATCGAGTCCCACATTGGGGTCCCTGTGGGGAGACTGCTTCCTCCCCCTGTCTACATCTCTGCCTCTCTCTGTGTCTCTCATGAATAATAAATAAAATCTTTAAAAAATAAAGTGTATGCTTTAATAATTCAGGACAAGTTATATACATGCATATACATATACAGATACATGTAAGAATGTTATATAACACATACATGTATAATCTTATGTGTTTATATCTATACATTCTTACAATATGCGTGCAAATGGGTGTGTATATATAGTAGATCTATCTCCCCATGATATGAAATAATAGTTTGAGCAAAGGATGTACAAATGTGCCATTTGTACTATTATCATTCTTACAACTTTTCTATAAGCTTGAAATTATTTCCAAATAAAAAGTTCAGGGATCCCTGGGTGGCGCAGCGGTTTGGCGCCTGCCTTTGGCCCAGGGCGCGATCCTGGAGACCCGGGATCGAATCCCACATCGGGCTCCCGGTGCATGGAGCCTGCTTCTCCCTCTGCCTATGTCTCTGCCTCTCTCTCTCTCTGTGTGTGACTATCATAAATAAATAATAAAAAAATAAAAATAAAAAAAAAAACAAATAAAAAGTTCAAAAAATGGCTGTAGTCTCCTCCATTATGAGTGGACTGGGAATTGGTACGCCTGTTTTCAGAAACTATTTGGCTAAACCTCTGCCTGCCTGGCAACCCAACAGCTCTACCTCCAGGCACGTGCCTAATTGATATGAGTGTTTATGTCAACCAAAGACTTGTACTGGAATATACATAGCAGTTTATTCTTACTAGCCTCCAATGGGAAACAACTCAAATGCTCTTCAACAGTAGAATGGATAAATGAATGATAGCTCAGTAACACAATGGAATAAATACACACAACATCATAGTTAAACCCCAAAGGTGTAACATGAACCATAGCAAGTGAGAAGCAGAAGAGTACCCATTATATGGTGACTCCTTTTCTTTGCAGGTGGCAACAGGTCAAATGGATCTGAGGTGGTAGAGATTGGAATATAGGTTATCTGTGAGGGGAGGCGACCAGATGGGTTTCCAGGGCTGGAAATGTTCTGTGTCTTGATCTAGGTGGGTGTTACATGCATGATCATGTACATAAGAATTCATCAAGCTATGCATTTAGGATTTGTACAATTTATTATATATAACTTCTATTTAATAATAATAAAAAGACGGCTCTGGTTTCTGTGTAGACACTAGAGTAGTGGTGCCTAAGGGAGCCACAGAGAAGAGCAAAGAGGAAGGGAATGAGAGAGAGGGGGCTCGAGAGTGGACCCCAGGTGAACAACTGGCGGAGGCAGGGGGCGGGTGCTGACTAGGATGAGAGGTCTGCGGGAAGAGTGGGACCACTCCTCTCTCTGTAGGCCTTTCCCCAGGCCCTGAAGAATTTGGATTTCCCTCCACAGCCATGTCCCAGCTGCCACCGCCAGGGGGCAATAAGATCCTTCCAGATGGACGAGGTGGCCTGAAGCCCACAGCAGGAGCATCTGCTTCTGGGAACAGCTGTGGACATGGTGCTTGGGTGGCCTCCAAGTCACCGGGACACTGTGCTCCTTGCAGGAGAATCTTGTAGGATGGCGATGGAAGGAAATGAAAACCTAAATCCCTGGAATCTGAAAATCATGACTCCAGCCCTTTACGCTCAGGCTCAGGATGGGGCTGGCTCCTTAAGGTGGCCATGAGGTCTGGCTGCTGGCGTCCTCCACCTCACCTGCCTCCTCTCAATCCCCACACATCTCAGGGAAGAGATGGGCTCCCTTCATGTGCACCCCCTTGCACCTGCGCTGTTTCTGCAGTCTGACCCTCTCTCCTGTGGGCATCTGACACATCCCTCAGGAGTTACTCCTAGACCGTTTCTTGACCCAAAATGTGGGTCAGACCGGCCCCCTCTACATCTCCCATCACACCCCTTTCTCCCTAAATTATGTTAGACCTAATTCTTCAGCCCAGCTGTGGCTCTGATCTGAGAGGCAAGGAAGAGCCTGACATGGGCTCTAAGAATACCTGTTGGATGAATAAAAAGACAAATAAATGAGTAAGTGTATCTAAGGTAAGAGGATAGCATCTCAGTTAATTCACCCGGAGTTCTGAAGTCAGAAACCTGGGTTCAAGTACAGACAATGCCACTTATGAGCTGTGTGACCTTGGCAACTGCCTTAACCTCTCTGGGCCCCAGTCTCCTCTTCCAATTATCATAGTTACTGCATCAGTCCCTTAGCCTAAAATCTGCACATAATATATGCTCAATAAGGGATGCCTGGGTGGCTCAGCGGTTGAGCATCTGCCTTCGGCTCAGGGCATGATCCCGGAGTTCCGGGATCAAGTCCCACATCGGGCTTCCTGCATGGAGCCTGCTTTTCCCTCTGCCTGTGTCTCTGCCTCTCTCTCTCTGTGTCTCTCATGAATAAATAAATAAAAATCTTTTGAAAAAAATATATGTTCAATAAAATGAGGATTTGTGTGTGTGGGGGTTAAAAACATAAATGTATGTGTGTGTATACAATTATATCTGTGTGGGCTATATAATAAACTTAACTAGGGGATCCCTGGGTGGCGCAGCGGTTTAGCGCCTGCCTTTGGCCCAGGGCGCGATCCTGGAGACCCGGGATCGAATCCCACGTCGGGCTCCCTGAATGGAGCCTGCTTCCCCCTCTGCCTGTGTCTCTGCCTCTCTCTCTCTCTCTGTGACTATCATAAATAAATAAAAAAAAAAAAAAAAAAAAAAAAACTTAACTAATGCAGGGAGAGCAAATTGGGAGATTAAGACAAAATTTTCTTTCTTGGGCTTTACACACTGTAGTTGAATGTCTTTCATCAAGCATGTTTCATAATAACACAGCCTTTAAATGTAAAATGAGGGATCGCTGGGTGGCGCAGCGGTTTGGCGCCTGCCTTTGGCCCAGGGCGCGATCCTGGAGACCCGGGATCGAATCCCACGTCGGGCTCCCGGTGCATGGAGCCTGCTTCTCCCTCTGCCTGTGTCTCTGCCTCTCTCTCTCTCACTGTGTGCCTATCATAAATAAATAAAAATTAAAAAAAAATAAATGTAAAATGAAATCCAATATCACATGGAAAGAATACTCCATACCATTAGTCATAAAGGAAACGCAAAACAAAACCACCATGCACTTGTCAGTTGCAAGGCTAAACTCAAAAGGCTTAACAATACCAAATGTTGGCAAGAAGGTGGGGCAACTGAAATTCTCCTACATTGTTGGTGGGGGCACGAAATGGACAACTATTTCGAAAAAATGTTTGGCAGTTTCTAGCAATAAGCATACTTCCCCTATAACCAGAAATTCCACTCCTAGCTATGACTCAAGCACCAGGAAGAAAGGATGTGTCTGTAAAAATACTGTACACAGATATTCATAGTATCTTTATTTGTAATAGCCAAAACCTGGGAGTAGCCCACACGTCTATCAACAAGAGAATGTGAAAACAAACAAACAAACAAACAAACAAACAACAACAAAAAACCCAGGAGAATGTGATAAACTTTGTGGTGTGTCCATACAGTGGGATAATAGACAGCAAAAAAGAGGATGAACTGTGGTTGTAGGGGATAACCCAGGTTAATGTCAGAACCATGATTTTTTTTTTAAGATTTTATTTATTTATTCATGAGAGACACAGAGAGAAAGGCAGAGACACAGACAGAGGAAGAAGCAGGTTCCCTCTGGGAGCCCGATGGAGAACTCGATCCTGGGACCCAGGGATCATGACCTGAACTGAAGGCAGATGCTCAACCACTGAGCCACCCAGGAGTCCCCAGAACCATGATATTGAGCAAAAGAAATAAGACACAAAAGAAAATGTGCTGCATTGCTGTTTAATTCCATTTATATGAAGTTCTAGAACAAACATAGTTGATTTATGATGAGTGTCAGGACAGCAATCACCATTGAGAGAATATGACCTGGCACAAGAGAACTTCTTGGGTGCTGGAAATATTTCATATCTTGACCTGGGTGATAGTTACACACATGCATACATAGATAAAACTCAACATGCAGGGGACCTGGGTGGCTCAGTCAGTTAAGAATCCACCTCTTGATTTTGTCTCTGGTCATGATCTTGGGGTCCTGGGATGTAGCCCCCTATGGGCTCCATGCTCAGTAGGGAGTCTGCTTGAGATTCTCTCCCTCTCCCTCTGCCCTTTCCCCTGCTTGCATGTACTCTCTCTCCTCTCTCTCTCTCTCTCTTTTTAAAGATTTTATTTATTTATTCATGAGAGACACAGAGAGAGAGAGAGAGAGAGGCAGAGACACAGGCAGAGGGAGAAGCAGGCTCCCTGCAAGGAGCCCAATGCAGGACTTGATCCCGGGACCCCGGGGGTTAAGGCCCTGAGCTGAAGTCAGATGTTCAACCGCTGAGCCACCCAGGTGTGCCACTCTCTCCTCTCTCAAATAAATATATAAATCTTTTGAAAAACCAACAACTCATCAAGCCACACACAAATGTTCACAGAAGCTTTATTTATGATACCGCAAAGCAGGAAACAATTCAAATGGCCACCGACAAGCAAAAGGATGAAGACAAGTGGTACAACCCTACTGTGTAGTATAAGGCAGCAATAAAAAGTAAATTAGTAATACAATACCATAGATGAATCTTGAAATTATGATGCTGAGTTTGAAGGGGTGCCTGTGGAACATGCAACTCTTGATCTCAGGATTGTAAGTTCAAGCCTCATGTTGGATATGGCGATTCCTTAAAAATAAAATCTATAGAAAAATTATGATACGAATTTTTTTAAAAGCTAGGCCAAAAAAATAGTGTATGATTCCATTTATATAAAATTCTAGAAAATGTAAACTCATCTATGGTGGTGGAAATCAAGTCAGTGGCTGCCTCCACCCACACAAGGTGAGTGGGAGAGATGAGGGAGAATTATAAAGGGCCAGGAGGAAACACTGGGGGTTATGGGTGTTTTTCTTACCTTTATTGTGGTGCTGATTGTATGTATTCATATGCTCTAAATGATCAAATCTACACTTTAAATATGTGCAGTTTATTATATGTCAATTATGGTTCAATAAAGCAGCAAAAACATTAAAAAAAAACCCCTCATTGTGCATTTGGTATGTATAAATTAGGCTACAATAAACAAAAGAAAAAGAAAAGAAAAACTGTTTTCCTGACTCCTAGGTCAGTATTCCCAGCCTTGTCCGTGTCCCATGGAGTCCTTTCCTCTCATCCGGAGGCCCCCCCTCCCACGAGAATTTCTATGAATCAGCGCTCTGCCGCTCAGCTGGCACACCTGGGACACATGGTCTCTTTACAACCACCATATATATTCCTTTTCTCACAGCCCAGCTCAAGTACCACCTCCTCCCAAGAAGCCACCTTGTTTCATGCCACACCTTCCCAGCTCAGGACTCCCATGATCCTTGGCTCAACCCCTACCTTGGCATCTTCTACTGTCCACCTTGTATCATCAAGGGTAGCCCCATCTGTCTTCCACACTCAATGCTGACAGTCATCATGAGAACAGCTACTATTTAATGGCCCTGGGCCAAGTGCTATACATGGTTGATTTCATTGCCTTTCTACATGAACGAGACTGGCAGGGATTATTAGCTCCCTTTTGCGAAAGTGGAGGCCCAGGATGGTGATAGCCAGTGGGGCCCAGACCCCATGGCCATCAGAAGGTTAAAAACTATTCAAACTCCGCTCCTGCTCACCTTGAGGGCAGCCAGGGCCTTTTCTGGTGGAGAGAGAGGAAGGATTTAGCATCTTTGGAGACTTCACAGTTACAGGAAGATACCTTATAGGTAGATAGATGAGTCACTTTAGGTAAAAGAAATTGCCTTCAGGTTTCCAGAGCAGGAAATACAAGGAGAAAGCAGGCACCAGGGATGGAGGATAGGCTCAGGGAGGCCTCTCCTTGGGGTTTTTTACTCTTTTTTTTTTTTTTAAGATTTTATTTATTTATTCCTGAGAGACAGAGAGAGAGGCAGAAGTATAGGCAGAAGGAGAAGCAGGCTCCCCATAGGGAACCCCATGCAGGACTTGATCCTGGGATCAAGATGCTTCTTTTAATTCTTGTTAAAGGGGGATGCCTGGGTGACTCAGAGGTTAATTGACTGCCTTTGGCTCAGGTCTTGATCCCCGGGGTCATGGGATTGAGTCCTGCATCGGGCTCCCCACGGGGACCCTGCTTCTCCCTCTGCCTATATCTTTGCATCTCTCTCTCTGTGTCTCTCATGAATAAATAAATAAAATATTTTTTTAAATTTAATTAATTCTTATTAAAGGGCTCCACATTTGCAGATGGGGCCCTTGGCACAGGGGTGGAGGGGGAAGACTCCTGATGAACAGGTTCAGAGACCTTGGTTCTGGGTTTGCCAGTGACTAATTGGGGAGCAGTGAGAATGTCTGTTTCCCCATCCGTCTTAACGGCAGGGGTAGGGCTTTGCAGTGAAGTAAACCTGGGTTGAAAAACCAGCTTCCTGGGAGCCTGGGTGGCCCAGTGGTTGAGCATCTGCCTTTGGCTCAGGTGGTGATCCCTAGGTCCTGGGATAGAGTACCACACCAGCTCCTCGCAGGAAGCCTGTTCCTCCCTCTGCATATGTCTCTGCCTCTCTCTGTGTCTCTCATGAATAAAGAAATAAAATCATTAAAAAAAAAAAAAGAAAAGAAAACCCAGTTCCCTGACTTCCCATTCGTGTGACTGACCTTGCCTCTCTGAGCTTGTGTTTCCTCATCTGCAAAATGGGGATAATTATAGTGCAGCCCTCATAGGACCATCAGGAAGATAACACATCCAAAGGCCTGGCCCTGTGCCCAGCACATGGGCCGCTCAATGTCTACCCGTGTCCTTGCCATCATTATTCCTAGATGACAAATAAAAACATTAGCCTAGTCCTTGCCCAGACGAGGTGCAAGCCCAGTGACACAGTGTATCTCAGAACCACTTTGAACACTGGAGGAAATTCTACAGTAGGTATGATCCTCTCCACAATGGAATTGGACAACAGAGGGGTCTCAGCCCTAGGTTTTGAGGGCAGGGGAGGAATTCATGCCTGGGCAGCACTGGCCATCTCAGCAGAATACTTACTGTTGTTGACCTTCAGACACTAGATGCCAATAGCATCTCCTCCCCCACTCCCACAGACACCAGACATGGTGACAATTAAGAACTCCCCCATACACACATTTTCAAATGCTCCCCTAGGAGGAGGTACCATCCCTGTGGCTGCCTCCTCACTCAGGACTCCTGCATAAGCAGGTCAAACATCTACGAGGGCATCCGGTGGGCTGGGTGACAGGGTCGAATCCAGCCCATGCTGCACTTGCCAAGCCAGCTGGGGCCTTGGTGTAAGACTGCCCCAGCCTGTTGTCACTGACTTTGCTACTCTTTTTTTTTTTTTTTTTTAATTTTATTTATTTATTTGAGAGAGAGAGAGAAAACATGAGTGTGAGGTAGGGGGAAAAGGGAGAAACAGACACTCCCCTGAGCAGGGAGCCCGATGCAGGACTTGATCCCAGGATCTGGAGAGCCAAAGGCGGGCACTTAACCATCTGAGCCACCCAGGCGCCCAGACTTTGCTACTTCTCATGGAGGCACCATATGGGGTGGAACAGCACAGTCCTTGCAAGCTCCCTGCTCCCCTACCTGGTCCTCATGGTCCTTACACAGTGGCCAGTGCCCACCCTGATGCCCAGCTCTGGACTCTCCCCACCACATGTCTCTCCCTCTTTGCCACCACCCCCCTCTTCCTCTTGGGCTTCTTCTTTGTTCATCCCCACGACATGACTTCTGTCCTCCAGGCTAGGCCCTCGGAGAGTGTGGGAACTGTGTCTCAATCACCTTGGCACACTCAGGCACTCGGTATCCAGGATTATTCTCATCCTATTGAGAAGGCCCAGAGGACAGAAAGCAGTAATACCCAAGGGAGAGAGGAAGGAGGGCCAAGCTGGGGTGGAGGCAGCCCCACCTCAAGAGGCCCAGCCCAGCCTCACCACAAGTTTAGTCACTTGGAGTGCTGAGTAGACCCAGCCAGCACTGCCATCCTGGCCAGGCTCTGAGTCACCAGCTGGTGAGGGGCAGCTGTAGCCCAGCGGGAAACCACGCCTGACATGGAAGTGGTACATGTGGGTTGGGGAGGCCTTAAAACCCTCCTGGCTGGCCCTGGAGGAACTGGGAGTGACTATCACATCAACACTGGCCAGGCAACAAATGTCTCTCTGGGACTTGCCAGGAAGTCAGGAACCCAGCTAAGCTCGAGGTCTCTGGGGAGGGTGATCTCTCACTCTGGAGGGTGGGGGTGAGGTGAGAGGTAAGATCACCGTGACACACTGGGTACTGGACAAGGAACATATGACAGGTACAAGGTACAGGAGAACTAGTGCCTGCTACAATCCTTTCATCAGGGCAATTTGTCACCATGTATTGAGAACCTCAAAAGACAGCTTATTAACCAGCCATTCCAGTTCTAGCAACTGATCCTCATAAAATAATTGTGAAAATAAGTGTCCAGGGGCACCTGGTTGGTGAACATCTGCCTTCAGCTTAGGTGGTGATCCTGGGGTCCCGGGATCGAGTCCTACATCAGGCTCCCCATGAGGAGCCTGCTTTTCCTTCTGCCTATGTCTCTGCCTCTCTTTCTCTGTGTCTTTCGTGAATAAATAAATAAAATCTTAAAAAAAACAAAAAGAAAAGAAAAGAAGTGTCCATTCATAGGCAAGTAGTTTAATGGAGTCAGAAAATGGAATATCACACAGCCATTAAAAATCAGTAGAATTAAAAACTCATTAGCATAGAAAGATGTTCACAGTATATTGTTAAATAAAAATAAAAAATAAGTGAGCATGGAGCAGCCCGGGTGGCTCAGCAGTTTAGAGCTGCCTTCAGCCCAGGGCCTGATCCTGGAGACCCGGGATCGAGTCCCATGTTGGGCTCCCTGCGTGGAGCCTGCTTCTCCCTCTGCCTGTGTCTCTGTGCCCCTCTCTCTCCCCCTGTATCTCTCATGAATAAATAAATAAAATCTTTTTTTTTTAATTTTTTACTTATTTATGATAGGCACACAGTGAGAGAGAGAGAGAGGCAGAGACACAGGCAGAGGGAGAAGCAGGCTCCATGCACCGGGAGCCTGACGTGGGATTCGATCCCGGGTCTCCAGGATCGCGCCCTGGGCCAAAGGCAGGCGCCAAACCGCTGCGCCACCCAGGGATCCCAAATAAATAAAATCTTTAAAAAAAATGAGTGAGCAGACAGCGGGTGTAGCAGAGAATCCCCTTTTGTGTGTGAAAACTAGAGGAACCCATGGGTTTGGATCTGGAGGGATGGTGTGTGTTGCACTATGTTGCAGCTCTGCGTATGTCTCTAACTTTCATGTCGTCCTTGCTGTGTGACCTTGGATGAGTCACTTAACCTCACTGAGCCTCAGCTTTCTCTCCCTGGAATATGAATGTCCCTGAAAAGGGCCTCTTCCATGGAGCTGTGGTGAAGGTCGATTAAGGCAGAGGATGTAAAGCCCACAGCTGGGAACAGCAATGTTGTCACTATTTCTCACTCCCTGCCTGTTTGCTGGAGCTGAGGTACTCTCTTGTCTGACTTTGGTGTTCTTGGGCTGGACATGGAATTGCAACCTGGGGAGGTGGTGAGCACCCCCTTCCTGGAGGTATGCAAGCAGAGGCTCCCAATGGCAGGGACACTGAACAGGTTTTGCTGACAAATGGGGAGTGAAGTGGGTGCGGCCACAGCAGGTGTGACCATATGCATGTCTAGGAACAAGGTGGCCAAGTCCCAGGGATCAGGTGGGTGTCACTGTCACATTCCTCTCCAGTGCCTAGGGCAGTGTTCTGCACATTGCAGGTGCTCACCCAAGCTCCCATTATGTTGACGCTAGGGCTGTCATGTTGAACGAGGACAGCCCTGTCATCAGAGAGGAAGACTTCTTTCAACAAATAACTGCACACAAAATTAAGTAATTATGAACATGCTGATTGTGATGAAGGAGGTATAAGGCACTAGGAGAAGCAGCAGACAGGAGAGGCCTCTCTGTTTTAGCTGAGGATGGTTGGTGCTTGGTGGGGCAAACTCAGGAAAGGGAATCAGCATGTGTGTAAACCCTGATGGAGACGGGCAAGGCTAGTTTGTGGGTATGAGAGGTCAGTATGGCTGGAGGGGGGCCAGAGGAAGGGGGCAAAGGGGAGGCTGGCAGGAGCCTTCAGTGTCGTGTTTGGGGTCTGAGTTTGACTTTGTCCTCAGGACAGTGGGAGCCGCAGAAGGTTTGAAGCAGGGGAATGACACGGTCATATTTGTGTTTTGAACAATCCAGCTGGCTCTCCACTGAGGAACAAATAGGAGGCCACTAAAGGGTTGGGTTAGTTAATGGGTGGGGGAGTACAGGGCAGAGTCTTGGGGTCTGGACTTGGGTGTGGTGGTGGAGCTGGCCACAAGAGGAGCAAGAAGGGGGCCGGATCAGCCAAAGACCAGGTGACAGATGGAATGGCTGTGAGCTGTGTCTCCTTCCACCACTCGACAGTCAATAAAGAGGGGAGGTCCAGGCGGGGTGCCAGGGTCCCTTCCACACAAGGGGCCATGCCGACCTGACCTGGTAAACAGCAGTGGACACACGATATTCCTTAAAAACAAAATCCTGATTCATTCACATTCCCTGTTGTTTATCCAAGGTGTTTGTTTTTTTTCTCCTGGGCTATTTCAGGTCTGACAGGTTTGCGGGGAGAGCAGAGCTGGGACTCAGAGCCAACTGGGAGAGAGAGGCACCCATGGGGCAAGGAAGGGCCCCTCCTCCTTCTTATAAAACCAGGAAGGGTCCTGGCCTGGGCCCCTACCATATGTTTTGGGGCAAATCCCTTCCCTAATCCGGGCTGCTGTCCAAGCTCTGGACCCTCCTGGACCCCCTCTTTCCAAGTAAAGTATTATTATTCTTTACCTTTAGGTCTCAGTTTCTAAATGTGCTTTTGGGTGGGGTGAGGTGGGGCGGGGCAGCCCTGCAGGGAGGCAGCTGGGCAGAAGCCACTTCCTGACAAAGAACTGATGAATCAGGGGCTGTAGGTGGCATTCTCTGCCAGAGAGGGCAGGCTCAGCAGGTGGGCATGGGGAGTCTTCCTTCTCTGCTCTAGATCTGGATCATTTCTCTTCTTTGTCCACATGCCTGGTATCTTCCACTGGGCTTTAGGGCCTGGGCCAAGTGAAGGGTGTGGGAGAGAGCTGGTGGATAGATATCAAATCAAGAACCCTAGAAAAAAAAGCAGACACACCCCCTGCACCACACATTGCAGTATTGAGAAGTTTTTTGCTTTTGTTTTTCTTTTTTTAAAGATTTTATTTATTTGAGAGAGGGAGAGGGAGAGAAATCATGAGCGGGGCAGGCGGGTGGTTGGGCAGAGGGAAAGGGAGAAGCAGACTCCTTGCTGAGCAGGGAGCCCAGTGATGACACCAGCGGGGCTTGATCCCTGGGATCATGACCTGAGCAGAAGGCAGACGCTTAACCAACTGAGCCCCCCAGGCACCCTGAGAAATTCTTCCTTATAGAAAGAGCTCTTAAAAACCAATAAGAAAAAACATACACATTCCTATGCAAAAGCAGGCAGAAGATATGAATAGTAAATCCCCACAAAGAGCCAAGAAATGTATGAAAACATGCTTTAATTTATTCAAAACTAAAAACTGAATGGTAAAACAGCCTCAAGTGTAGGGGCAGGGGTTCCCAGCTTTTCAGAGTTGGAGAAATTCTCCTGATGTCTAATTTCCTGAAATCCTTTCCTCTTCCTCATATAGTACTGATGACTGTATTCATTTTTCTTTAAAAAAATAACTCATTCTTCCTCCACCCAAAGATCACAACTGGCCTGATTTATTAACATAAAGTAGTGAAGAGCTGAGAGTATATATATTTTTTAAGATGTATTTATTTATTTGAAAGAGAGACAGCAGAGGGAGGGGCAGAAGGAGAGGGAGAGAGAATCTCAAGCATGTGGAGCCCTACAGGGCTTGATCCCATGACCCTGAGATCAAGACCTGAGGTGGAAGCAAGAGTTAGACACCTAATAGACTGAGCCACCCAGTCCCCCCAAGAGCTGAGAACTTTTTTTTTTTGCATTTTATTTTTAAAAAATATTTTATTTATTTATTCATGAGACACACACACACACACACACACACACACAGACACAGACACAGGCAGAGGGAGAAGCAGGCTCCACGCAGGGAACCTAATGTGGGACTCGATCCAGGGACTCCAGGATTAAGCCCTGGGCTGAAGACAGGTGCTAAACCGCCGAGCCACCCAGGGATTCCTGTATTTTATTTTTTAAAGATTTTATTTATTCATGAGAGACACACAGAGAAAGAGAGAGAGAGGCAGAGGGAGAAGCAGGCTCCACGTGGGAAGCCCGATGTGTGACTTGATCCTGGAACCCCAGGATCACACCCCAAGGCAAAGGCAGATGCTCTACTGCTGAGTGACTTCCATGTCCTGAGCTGAGAACTTTTAAAGAAGTTTACAATCATCTCAGAATAAAGTAAAAATCCCTATGTTCTGAACACTAAGGAGCCTCCTGTCTGGTCCCACCTGTCCAGGGTAGGGGCCCCTCTCTCTTTTTCCCTTGAAACAGACCCTGGGTTGGTAAGGACTCATCTCCCTTGCCTTTGCTCACACTGACACCTTTACATGGTGTGCCCTCCAGGCCTACCTACCCAGTGTTTAAGTAAGGGCTAGTATGGGCATCCAATGGAATATCATCTTTTGAAAATCCTTAAAACTGGTCATTCTTCCAATAAAGTAGTTGTGAGGGCTGTCTGATGAGGCAGGGAAGGCCTTTGGCATGATATCTGGCATGAGCACAAGGGCCATGAATGATAGCTATCCCTGGATCTTCATGGCTACTTTTTGCCAATCAGGTCTCCAAGTGTTACCTCCCAGACTGCCTTCCTAGGTGGTACTCCCACTGCTGTCACTTTAATCCCTCATCCTATTTCATTATCTTAATGTTTATTCTTTCAGAAATCATCTTGTTTATGTACTACCTTTCTCCCTCCAGCATGAGAACATAGCCTCTACAAGGACAGAGATCTTGACTATCCGGTATCCTGATGTATTCTCGACCCCTACAGTAGAACCTGACACACAGCTGGAGCTCCATGCATTTGTTTCCCATTTCATTTTTGTTTTATTTTATTTTTTAAAGATTTTATTTATTTATTTATTTATTCGTAAGAGACACAGAGAGAGAGGCAGAGACACAGGCAGAGGGAGAAACAGGCTCCCTGTGGGGAGCTCAGTGTGGGACTCGATCCCAGGACCTCAGGATCACGACCTGAGTTGAAGGCAGATGCTCAATCACTGAGCCACCCAGGTGCCTCCCTCTGACATTTGTAACAGTCAATTCCCTCCACTCCACTGCTAGGTAAAACTCTGTGTATGTGAACTTAATGAATTTTTTAAAAAAAGATTTTATTTATTTATTCATGAGAGACACACACAGAGAGGCAGAGACACAGGTAGAGGGAGAAGCAGACTCCATGTAGGGAGCCCGATGTGGGACTCCATTCTGGGACTCAGGGATCATGCCCTGAGACACCCAACCGCTGAGCCACCCAGGAGTCCCAACTGAATGAATTTTCACTTGGGACTGGCGTCAAGGTCTGAGGGGAGCTATTTGCATCCACACAGCATTTTATAGTTTACCAGGCCTTTCTACTTTCATGATTTCATTTGCTTTCTACATACCACAGATGCTCAGAGGGGCTGGGTGACATGTGACAGAGGGTCTCCAAAGCCATGAAGTTGGGGGGGGGCGGGGAAGGGGAGGGATGGACTAGGGTTCTGGCATTCTGGGGTTTGTAGGTGCTCCAGGGTGACAGGCCTGGGTGTACCATAAAGGCTGACAAAAGGCTGCCTGTGGCCCCACTTCTATCTCAACTGGCCCAAGCCTCCACTCTGACCGAGGACATGCCCTGGGGTGTCCAGATGCCGGCTGGCTCCAGCTATAAGCCTAGGGCAAGCAAACCTTTCCGTCCTTATAGTTTGGGCTGTGGGGAAAATGAAATGAGAGCAGTAGCTTCTTTTGCTTCTGGTTACTTCTATCTGGTTGCTCAAAGAGAACAGACAGATGCTGGGTGTCAGGAGACTTGACTTCTGGCTGGGTTCTGCTTCTGCCTTGCTGTGTGACTTTGGCAAGTGACTTTCCTTCTCTTGGCCTCAGTTGATCTCTGGAAAGGAAACCAGCTTGACTTCAACTCCACCTGAAGACTCTCCGCTGCATGAATCCATCCTGTTCTTTAAAGACTGGCCTATGCCTGTGCTCTCCACTTCCTGGAATGCTGTTCTCCAATGTCTGCTGTCAACTTCGGTTTTTTCTTTTCTTTTCTTTTTTTTTTTTTAACTTCTGTTTTTTCTACTGGTAGTTTAGGTGCTAGTCCCTCTAGGATTTTCCTCAAAATGAAATGTTCTCGGAGTGCCTGGGTGGCTCAGTGGTTGAGTGTCTTTGGCTCAGGTAGTGATCCTGGGATCCTGGGATCGAGTCCCACATCAGGCTCCCTGTGGGGAGCCTGCTTCTCCCTCTGCCTATGTCTCTGCCTCTCTCTGTGTGTCTGAGAGAATAAAAAAGAAAAAACAACAACAAAAAAAACAAATGAAATGTTTTCCTTCCTATAGGCTCTTGACAGCAAGGACTGTGATAACAATAAGAGAATGGTGGGCTCTATGTATTGAGATGACCGATCCTCTGCCAGGCACTGTGCTGGATGCTCTGTTATATGCTTTAAGCCTTACAACAAAGTGTCATTATTCTCATTTGACAGATAAGGAAATTAAGGTTCAGAATAATGCCACTTGTCCTGGGTCACAGAGAGGGTAGGACAGCTTAGGCAACTTCCCTTAACCCCACACTCAGCATGTTTCTTTTCTTCTTCTTCTTTTCTTTCTTCTTTCTTTCTCTTTCTTTCTTTCTTTCTTTCTTTCTTTCTTTCTTTCTTTCTTTCTTTTCTTTCTTTCTTTCTTTCTTTCTTCTTCCTTTCTTCCTTTTTTTTTTTTTTTTAAGTTATCTTTAAGTATTCTATACCCCAGGTGGAGCTGAAACTCACCACCTGAGATTAAGAGTTCTCCAGTCCTGGGACAGCCAGCCAGCACCCCTGCTCCCAGCACCCCCACCCCGGGATCTTGTAGAGGGCTGAGCAAGCAGGTAGTTACCACCTGTATGCTGAATGACTGGTAAGCCACTGGCTGCACAAACGAGGGCCAGTATCACATTAGTCAACTTCAAACCTACCTTTGGCGATGTTGAAAGGACTGAAGTACCTGTGCCCAGTAATGCCAACTTTTATTACCACATTCTTTGCCTTTGTCATAGCTACAGTAAGAACTGCCCGATTACAGGGTGGGATACATGGGTGGTGGGTACTCAGTCACCAGGGTGAGCACGCAGAAGCTGGATGACCTTTGGGATGCAGCTTGGGGAAGTCTGAGCATCAGCAGCCAAGGAAGGCTTCTGCTACCCCAACCCATGATTTTGGGGGTCCCAGTTGTTGGCCTATTTCCTCTACTGGCCTGGGGGGTGGTGAGGGTAGGATCGACACATTCCTGTGGCACCCTGGACACACCCATGCCCAGCCCCGCAGGCCCGATTGATACCCACAGACCATGCAGGTCCGTGAGTTTAGAATCTTTGAGCAACTGGAAAGTTCTATTGTTTTTTTCCATTCCTGCCCTGCCCTGTCCCACAAGCTACCTCCCGAGTGAAATACCCATGCGCTGAGCCTGAGGAATGTCCGCCTGGCATTGACACCCGGGGAGCCTTCTGGCCACCCCCCCTCCCCGCGCTATTGTGCAAGGCGGGCCGGGCACACCTTCTGGGGCAGGTCGGATCCAGGCCAGGAGCTTCCTGAGAGCGGGAGGCGGCGGGCGGAGAAGTGGGGTGCGAACGCCGAGTGCCCGCACCGGGGCCTCGGCATCCCCTCCCGGTTCCCCACGGCCTGCTGGGCGCGATTCTCCTCCCGCGAGGATAGGGGAGGAGGTGACCCCAGGCTGGAGGCCCCGGCGCTCCCCGCTCTTTCAGGGGCCCCCACCGGCCCCATCTCTCTCTTGGGTTGGGCCTGGGTCTGGTGCGCCCCCGGGCGCGCCGCTGCTCGCTCCCGCTCTCGGACCGGTCTTTGTCCCGGCCTCGCCCGCAGCCCCGGGTGTCCCGCCCCGCGGCCGCGGCGGGGGCGGGGCTCGGCGCGGGGGGCGGGGCTCGGCTCGGGGGGCGGGGCGGGGCGGGGCGGGGCGCGGCGGGGCTGCGGCGCCGCGGGCTGGGGCGCGGGGCGGAGGCGGCCGGCGGGACCGACGCGGCCGGGGCTGGAGCGCGGGCAGAGCGGAGGCCGCAGCGAGGGGCGGCGGGAGCGGGCCGGGCCGGGCTGCATGGCGCCAGCCGTGTCCTCCTGAGCAGCGCGGGCAGCGACGGGCGGATCCGGGCCGCGGCTCCTCTTCCTCGCCATGGGGGACGTGCTGTCCACGCACCTGGACGACGCCCGGCGCCAGCACATCGCAGGTGAGTCCGGCGGGGTGCGGCGCGCCGGGGGGTCCTGCCGGGAGCCCCCGGGCCACGCCCCCAACCCGGGCGCGCCGGAGTCGGGTCTCTGGGGGATCAGGCCCCGAGCGCGGCGGGAGTGGCTGGGGACCAAGTGCTCCGTCCGCGCGGGTTGCCTCCGCGTTTGGGCGCGCCTTCCTGCCCCTAATGAGCTCGCCCTTCCCCCTCCTGAGGGAAGTCGCACCGCCCCCTCCCCTCCTGGAACCCCCTCCGAGCCGGCCCCTTCGAATCCCCCAACGCACTACCCCGATGGAGCTGTGGCCCACTCGGCCAGCGTGTCCTGATCTTCCTCCCTCACTGTCCCGGTCCCCAGCTCGTCCTGGCCCCAGCCCTAGTACACGTGGCTGACGCTTCTAGGGACAGGCCCCTTCCCGCCTGGACTGAGCCTGGGGAGTAGGGCTGGGGATAGATGGGGTGCACAGGAGGAGTAAGTCAGAACCCTTGCTTGCCCTTTGACTCAGGCTCAAGCTGGGTGCTCCAGCTGGCAGGCGTGTCCAGGGGGCTGGTCAAGGCCCGAGCCCGGCCTCCTCAGCCCCCTCCTTCAGCCAACCCTGCTCCCAGCCTGTCACTGCCCAGTGGCCACTTCTCAGAAGGGCGACCGACCCCAGGCTTCCCGGGGCAGCCCCCCAGTGCCTCCTCCCCCAACCCTGGAGATTGGAGAGATGGGGTGAGAATTTCAGACTGCCTGGGAAACTCAGTTTTGTGGCTCACCTCTCCCTCCCTGGGTGAGGCTGCCTGGGTGGAATCCCAGCATCTGTTTCCCAGCCGTTAGATCTTAGAGAAGTCTCTTAATGGCTTGGCACCTCAGTTTTTTCCTCTCTGAAATGGGGCGAATAATTTCTTATTAATGAGTTGTTGAGAGACTCAAGTGACCTAGTTCATGCTTGCTTAGCCAGGGCCTGGCATAGAGGAGGCACCAATGCTTGGGGTGCTGGTCCATGTGGGGTGTGGGGATGGATGCGGCCGATGGAAGGAGGAATCTGCTCCTCTTGTTGAAGTTGCTACTCCCTGGCCAGTGAGCCCAGAGCACTGCATCCACCTACATTGATCTTGACGTGTCCTGCTCAGTCCTGTAGAGTTTCAGCAGTTGTGTTCTGGCCGCTGTACCCCTTGGGAAGAGGGACCAGGTGACCCTTAACTTTGTGTCTCCAGGTTGAGCCCCAAGGTTGAGCACAAACAAGGTGCTGGGGCAGGGTTGTTCAGTGACTGTGGTGTCCTGGGCCTGCTGCCTGAATTCCCCCTTTGTACCAGGCCTGGGCCCCTGGTACTGGGGTGAGGGTGAGGTAGAAATGAGTCAGACCCTCTCCAGCCTCAGAGCAGCGGGGGTTAAGTCCTGGAAAAGCCTCCTTATAAGACAGGCCTGGACTCTGGGAGGAGGAAAGCCGGGGCGGAGTCTTCCTGTCCCTCCCTGTCGGTGGCAGCCTCCTGGGGCTTTGTAACAGTCCATCCATTCACGACCTCCTGTTGGGGCCCCTCACCCGGCCTGGGTGGGGTGTGTTGCTCCTTCTTCGGCCGGGTTTTGCTCTCCCCCCTCTTCCTACCTTCTGGGCTGAGAACTGCCAGCCCCCCACCCCACCCCCATTTTACAGGGGTGGAGACTGAAACCGCAAAAGGTGAAGTGCCCTCTCCTGGACAGGGTTGGGTTTGTTTTGTGGATCCCACGCTGGGTGGAAGAGGGCTGTGCCCACTGAGCATGCTGGCCCCTCTCTTCTCAACACTTCAGTGCTATTAATAACCCTCTTGAAATGCCTCAAATTCCTGGTCCAGGCTCACCTGAGGGAGCCTCTTAAGTCAGGCGGTTGGGGGGTTGGAAGCCTGGGAGGTTGGAGGCGGGGAGGGGGGGGGCTCTAGCCCCTTCCCAAGGAAGCAAGCCACCTTAGAGGTTTCGTTTGGAGGGAATGCAAGCTAGCCTTTGCTGCCTCCAGTGATCCAGTGAACCGTGCACCCTCCTCACCCCACCCAAGGAGCAGTGAGCACTTTCGTGCCAGATAATTAAAATTCCAGAGCCCTCCCTACCTGGGGCCATCCCTTTGGAAACGTCAGCATTTGGAACATCCCTTCCCACAGTGCTCTGAGCTCCAAGGCCTCTTGGAGTTCTATGGCTTGGCCAGTGGCCCCTGCAGCGTTTCGCCCACCCTGAGCAGGTGAGCAGGTGGATGCCAGCCTGCAAGTCCTGGCAGAGGTCGGGCACACTCTGGCCCACAGTGCCACTTTGCTGCCGCGGTGCCTTTCATCCTGGGATTTCAAAGCCCCGGGCAAGTAGGGGCTTGTACTCACATAGAAGCCCCGTGGGGCGGGTGGCAGGATGAGTCCCTCCTACTTTCTTGAGGGAGCTTGAGCAGAGGAAAGAACCCTGACCTGGGGGCCAGGAGGCCTGGGTAACCTCAGGCAGTCACTTACTCTCTCTGGGTCTCAGTTTCCCTAGCTGTGAACTGAAGGCTGTAGGCTATTCGACAGCTCAAGTCCCTTCTGACTCTGAGAGTCTAACGGTCCCAAATTTTCCCCATGAATCTCCCCCTGGTTTGGGCCAGCACAGGCTTCCAACACGGACTCCACATGATGTTAACCAACGTGAACTTGGGCCAGCAGCTTAATCTCAACATTTTAATCCGTAGAATGGGAATTTTAGTCGTTTCCTACTGGGTTCTATTGCAAGGATTTAATGAGATAGTGCTGGTAAGAAACTCAGCCCAGTGCTTTGGGGCATAGCGAGTGCTCAGCAAACAATTTCTATTACCTGTGAGAATTGCCATTCATTCTGTTACGGATTCTCTAGTGGGTGAGGAGAGTGACCAGGTGTTTTCAGTTTGAAGGGGGCAGTTGTAGTTGTGGTTTAGGTCCTGTTCATCTGGAATTTGTCCAATCCCCGGCATCAGGGTGGATACTGGTTCCTTGGATGCAGGCATCCACCAGGGTTTTTAGAAACCTTGAGTTCCATGTTCCTTGTATATTGGCAAATGTGTGAGATGGATGTAGGCTATCTATCTTGAGTGGGTGTGGAGGGCAGTGATGGGGGCCCTCATATAACTAGGAAGGAGCTAGGACCTGGGAGCGGTGGGGGATTAGGTCAACACACACCTTCCATCTGGCCCAGAGGACACGGCTGGGATGAGAGAGTGAAAGTGTCTGGGTGGGGGCAGCCCCGGTGGCTCAGTGGTTTAGTGCCACCTTTAGTCCAGGTCGTGATCCTGGAGACCTGGGATCAAGTCCCGCGTCGGGCTCCCTGCGTGGAGCCTGCTTCTCCCTCTGCCTCTGCCTGTGTCTGTGCCTCTCTCTCTCTCTGTCTCTCATGAATAAATAAATAAAATCTTAAAAAAAAAATGTCTGGGTGGCCCATGTTGGTGATATAGGAGGGGTTCTTTGCCATGAAAGCTAAGATAGAATAGGCGAGGAAGGGAGCTTACCATTGCTTGAGATGTGCAAGTAGGGGCAGGGTGCTGTGCCCTTGGCAGGAATCCTGGTATTGCCGGGGCAGGGCAGGGGGCTTCTGCCTCTAGGACAACCTTGAAGGACTGAGCCCTTCTGGAAATTCTGTTGGCCAGGATGAAATTGTGGGAGCCAAGAAAACCGCGCCCCCCATCCTCCAACCATATACATAAACTGCCCTTAAGATTTATTACCTGAGGGATCCCTGGGTGGTGCAGCGGTTTAGCTCCTGCCTTTGGCCCAGGGCGCGATCCTGGAGAGCCGGGATCGAATCCCACGTCGGGCTCCCGGTGCATTGAGCCTGCTTCTCCTTCTGCCTATGTCTCTGCCTCTCTCTCTCTCTCTCTCTCTCTGTGACTATCATAAATAAATAAAAAAAAATTAAAAAAAAACATTAAAAAAAAAAAGATTTATTACCTGAAAGGGCTGGTGACGGAATTTGCCAATACAGTGCACCTCCCTTCTGCTGGGCTCACCTTTCCCTTTGCTAATTCTTTTTTAAATAGCAGCTTTATTGAAACATAATTCACCTGCTAGACAATTTATCCACTGAAGTGTACAGTTCATTGGGTTTTGTGTGTGTATGTGTGTGTATAGTCACAGAATTGTGCAGCCATTGCCATAGTCCATTTTAGAATGCCTTCATCACCCCAGAGAGAAATGCTGCACCCATTCCTGGTCACTCCCATTTCCCTGGATTGTCCCCCTCCGTAGGCAACCACTGCTAATGCTGGCTGGTTGCATAAGTAATGCATGCACGAGCGATTTAGGGGTGTAGGGTGAGAAAGGGTCCCCTCCCTTGGCTCCCATCCCTTGGGAGAAACTGCTGGAGTTTGGTGTGTTCTTGTGTCCAAATACACGCCTCTGGGTCTACATGTGTTTAGCTCTGGCTCTCAGAAGAGGTACAATGATAACATCTCTGTGGTTGGACTGTTTTTTCACTCCGTATATTGTGAACGAACATCTTTCCATGGAGCACGTGAGTTGACCTCGTCTTTCCACGGGTGGGCTTCCTTTTGTGCATGGTGTCATTTATTTACCCATCCCCCCATTAAAGGACATGTGGGCTGTTTCCAGTGTTTTTTTTTTTTTAATATTTTATTTCTTATTTATGAGAGTCACACAACGAGAGGCAGAGACACAGGCAGAGGGAGAAGCAGGCTCCCTGTTTGTAGTCCGATGTCGGACTCAATCCCAGGACTCTGAGATCACACCCTGAGCCAAAGGCAGATGCTCAACCACTGAGCCACCCAGACACCCCTGTTTCCAGTGTTTTGCAGGAATTTGTGGCTCTGCCCAAACCAACCTCTCACGTGTCCTGTGTCAGGTTCTGGTGTCAGAGAAGCTTCAAGATGGAACTCCCAGGTCAGGTTTTCATGTCCTGACACGGAGCTTCTGCAAAGGCCATCAACATTTGAAACAGCTTAGGATGGAGCATCCTCGCCCTGACAGTCAGATATGAGAAAAAGGGTATCTTGTATATTTATCGAGCAGGACAAATCATGCCTTTTTCTGATTTAACAACCCTACCTCTCCACATGTGCGAAAGAGCTGCAGGTGCTTGGAGCGTGGAGGGAGGAAGGTGTCCCTTTTTAGCCACCCCCTCCTCCAGGTGCATGCATGGCTCCCTCCTCGCTGTCCTGGGCTTTGTAGAGACACGGGGCAGGCCGGAAACAGTGCCCAGCCCCGCCTGAGCCACTGCGGGTAGCCAAGGTCTGGGTCAGCCCCTGGGGGTGCAGCGTCTGGGGATTCTGTTCTGCTCTCGTGTCCCTCTTACATAACGCGCCTTTTGTTGGCTTTGACCCTGCCCTGCCCCTCCATCCAGCCTCCACTCTGTTCCTTTCCCATCACCCAGGCCCGAGCTCTCGCCTCACCCCCCCATCCTTCCCCCATACATGGCCAAAGAGACCTTTCTAAGCCTGAACTGGGCCGAGGAATGAAGTTTAGAGGTGAAATCACTGGGAAATCACTCACCACCAGCCTACGAGCACCACTTCATATTTTAGCAGCATTTCTCTTCTGTGTTTATTGTTCTACATTGCTGAGACCATGACTCAATTTTTGTCTTGCTCCTTTTACCAAACGATTTATAATAAACATCTCTCCCTGGTCTTTACAACCTCCCTGGAAGCATTCCCAAAGGCTGTGTTGTGTTCCACCCGAGGCCATCCATCCACACAGACGTTTTCTTTGCCTTACCCCTAATTCTGGATATTGCCATGCTCTGCTGTGACTAGACATTTGGTTTTCAGGGGTGAACTGAGTCACTGTGTTTGTTTCCTTTCCTGCTCTGGTCAGCTTCC
Organism: Canis aureus; assembly: GCF_053574225.1. NCBI lineage: Eukaryota > Metazoa > Chordata > Mammalia > Carnivora > Canidae > Canis > Canis aureus. The sequence goes on along the minus strand of NC_135626.1, from coordinate 5,294,990 downwards.
CTGCTGAAGACAGACTCATCCTCTTGACTTGCTCTCCCCCAGCCTGCTTCCACTAATCTGGGCTTTCTGAGGGAGGCTCCTTTCTGGGAGCTTGCAACACTTCTGAGCATCTTTCTAGGGGGAGTAGGCTCTAAGGGGCTGTCTGTGAGCTGGGGACACGGACTAGTGACATTGGCCTTTAGGTGTGTTGACCACAGAGGTCTGGCTGCTTCGCCAGCCTGTGGGCTGGAGGAGAACGTGGAAAAGGCTCCAAAGAGAGGCAGGCAGCGGGGGCAGGGGACCTGGGAAGGGAACAGAGTGGCATGTGTCAGAGGCTCCCATGGGTTGCACAAATATATCCCTCCCGACATTACTCAGAGATTCAAGTCACCCTTTGACCGGTCGTCTTCTCTGCGTGGCCCCCTCTTCCTCTGCAGGCACAGCTTATGACTCACTCACCGTGGGTCTCCTTGCGGCAGGCATCAGGCATCAGGCATCGTCCTGTGGTTGCAGAAATTCCTGAGCTGCTTTTTCCTACCCCCATCCACTTCCTAGCCTGAGCACTGAGGGTTTTCTCTAGCTTGTGCTGGGCAGAGCAGAGTTTGTAGGAAAGAGGAAGGCAGATAGACACCTAGTTTTCAAATCCTGGAGGGTGGGACAGAGCCACACCCCTTTCCCGGTAGAATCTTAGAGCCTGAGTCACTGAAGGGTGCAATCTTCTGATCTCTCAGATTTAAAACTGGAAGAACAGGAGGTGCCCACCTCTGCAGGGCACCTGGTCCCACCCCCTGGGAACTGCCCAGGTGTAGAGATGTGCTCCCTGTGGCCTCCAGAAGTGAAGGGACCTGCCTGGTGACAGAGTGGATGGTAAGTTAGAAGGAGCAGGGAGTCGAGAGGTTCGGGGCAAGGCTCTGCAGTCAGATGGCTTGGGTTCGGGTCCCAGCTTTGCCACTGGAGTGGCTGGTATTTTGGGTATTTTCATTTACCCTCTCTGAGTCTCAGTGTCCTCTGTAAAAAAGGATGAAAGCACTGACTTCCTAAGGCATGAGGTCCAGGAGTGGCAATCTCTGGATGATGGTACAGCACACAGGGCCATGGGGGTTAAGGACACATTGAGTGGTAGCTGTTCTGAGTGGCACTTTGTTGAGGGACATGTGCCAGGTTGGTCCTGTGGCCATAGGCACCTTTACCCCCCATCATGTGCCCCAGAAAGAAAAAGAAAAGAAAAAGACAGATGGGCCCCCCTTCCCTGTGGGTCTCAAGCTTGGTCCTGCTAACCATTTGCTGTGTGACTCTGGACCAATGGCTGTGCCTCTCTGTGCCTTTTCTCCCCATCTGTGACCCCACTATCTATCTACTCATAGGAATTCCCTGCTACAGAAAATCCTTTCCTAGGGGGTCTTAAAGTATCTTCCAAAGGCAGGGCTGGATGGGTTTTGATGTTATAAGTTGAAGTGGAACATCCCCATTGTGTGCTTCTGAGACCCCACAGACAGAGGTGTGATGATGAGCTCTACACCTAGATGCACCTGGTCATTCTTTCTTTTAGTCTTTCAGTCAAGTACTGAGCAGCTACTGTGTGCCAGGCATTGTACTCGGCACCAGGGACACGCTGATGCATGCTCCTCCTTGGCTCTTGCCCATGTGGCACTTTCTGGCTGGCTGTCCCTCTGCAGAGTGAGTGCGGAGTGTTCTCAGAAGGGCAGATCTTGGGGATCCCTGGGTGGCGCAGCGGTTTGGCGCCTGCCTTTGGCCCAGGGCGCGATCCTGGAGACCCGGGATCGAATCCCACATCGGGCTCCCGGTGCATGGAGCCTGCTTCTCCCTCTGCCTGTGTCTCTGCCTCTCTCTCTCTCACTGTGTGCCTATCATAAATAAATAAAAAAAAAAAAAAAAAAAGAAGGGCAGATCTTCTGTGAGAAGGTGGCCTAGTGAGTAGGGGAGGGTAGAGGTTAAGTGGGCGGAGCCAAGGGACTGGCCTTGAAGGGGAGGGGCCTTTGTCCTCAGGGTCCTGGGGAGGCTTGGGGGGGTAGGTGAGAGGAGGAGAGCCCAGTGGGGAGGAATGGTCTGGCTCATTGAGATGGGTATGGGGGCACATCAGGGCACAATGTGATGGGGAGATGGAGCCACCAGGCCTCTGTGATGGTGACATGTGAGGCTGGGGAGATCTGGGGTCTCTTCTGGTCAGCTTCGTAGGTTGTTTCATCAAGACAACCAGCGGTCCTGCAGCCTCTGCTCCCATTCCTCCAATGACGGGAGACTCACGTCCTTACTAGGCAGCTCTGAGTATGAGGACCTTCTTCCCTTCCAAGGGTAGAGCGGAAAGAGGGCTGGATCTGGAATCTTTATTTTTTTAAGATTCATTCATTCATTCATTCATTCATTCATTCATTCATTCGAGACACACAGAGAGAGGCAGAGACACAGGCAGAGGGAGAAGCAGGCTCCCTGCTGGGAGCCCTATGAAGGACCGATCCCAGGACTCTGGGATCACTGACCTGAGCCAAAGGCAGATGCTCAACCACTGATCCACCCAGGTGCCCTGGGTTTGGATTATCAGGACTTAGTTTGGAGATCTTGTCTCAACTACCTTGTCATTTGGCAGGTGTCTTCCCTTCTCTGGGCCACAGGTTTCTTATCTGTGAAGTGGTCATAATGGTAGCCCAGACCTGGTAGGTTGTGAGGGATCGATGAGGTGATGTGGTTAGAGCTCTTTGCACTCAAGAAGCACTGGCTCCTGTTGCCATTTGTCCTTACTGTGTGTATAGTCCATGATAGGACATTGGTCAGGGGAGTCCCTCCTCCCAGGGAGATCCAAAGTGCAGGGCGTGGGCCCCAGTGGGTAACTGGGAGCCCAGAAGGGGCAGAGGAAGAATGAATTGTGGTTTGCAAAGTGTGAAGCCCGCTTTCCCACCCACATATCTGTGACCAAGCCAACTGTAGCAGCTGTCCAGCCTCCTCACGCCTCATGCCCAACAGAGCTGTTCGTGTCCAGCCAAGTTTGTTAAGCCAGAATCTTCTAGAAGAAGAGTCCCTCAGGCAGGAGACTACTCACACTCCTGTGCTCCACCCACCTTTGATCACCCTACCTGGCGGCAGCCATTTATGCGTGCAGACTGGGAGGTAAGAGCCTCGGGGCTGGTAACAGGTGACCTTTGGCAGGTCCTTTTTTCTTCTCCTGCCTTGCTTTGTCTATCTGTGTGATGGGTCACTGGGACAATCTGTAGTGACCTTCTAGCTCCAACTTCTTAGAGCTTGTGGGCCGTGGGCTGCATTGAAGGGGAAGGTGTGATATTTATTGCCTGATGCCATCTTGCCGGGGCAGGAAGAGCTCTCTCTGAAAGCCGTCTTATGCCGTGCCTGAGCCTGGTGGTGGGGATGAAGCATTGACATGAGCCCTGATCTCATGGGACCCATGCCAGCCACGAAGTTTCCATCAAGCTGGATGTGATGTGGTTTCTGTTACAAAGACAGAGGATCTTTATGTTTTCCAAAGTGCATGTTGGTTTAAACCACTTGGTCAGCCCAGCTCAAGAGGCAGCATGTCTGGCCTTGACTGAGAGGCTGGCTTCTGCCACCCAGAGCCCTGTGGCCTTGGGCAAATTGCTCTCCCGCCTTGGTGTCTTAGCTGTCAGTGAAATGGGAAGGTGAGCCCTGCTTCTAGGGTGTGAAGCTTCTGGGAGGCCGTTGTTTCTGGCACATGGAAGGTGCTAGGTGAATGGCAGTTCCGTTTTAGTTGAGTCTGGGGGGAGCTGTCACTTGCCCCAGCCTGCCAAGGGATTTCAGGGGTGATTGGACATCCACAGGAGGAGCGAGCTGACAATTGTACTTCTGTTTCACTTTTTGTTTCTGTGTTTTTGTTTATTTTTTGGAAGTGTTCTCTGGTGGGATGTGGGGAGAAGAGAGAACAAGGCTTCAGCTTTGGGAGGCTGGGCCCTGCTGGGCCAGGTGTTGGAGGAGGGGGAAGGTTTGCCTGAGGTTTGCTCCTGGTGTGCTTGGGCCACAGCTCCCCGTTGCCCTGAATTCCGAGTTTGCTGATGGGCAGCATCTGCTTTTCTTTTTCGGGTGTAGACCCTTCTTCCTCCTAGCCAGGAAGGACCCTTTGCCATCATCTGAGCACCCCTCCTCTGTTTCATGACTGAGTAAACCGAGGCCCAGAAGGAGCAGAGGACTTACCCAGGGTGTCAGAGGCTGCAGAGCTAGGACAGGAACGTAGGGCCCTAACCCCTGCACCAAGTCTTCTCCATCCCTGTCCCCAGGGACAGCCCCAGATGGCACAGACCGGTCAGGGAAGGAGTGGTTGGCCTGGGTGGGGCTGCAGAGGTTATAATTTTGAAAACCAAGTAAACAAACAAGCCCTCTGCGAGAGAGAAGCAGCCCTGTGCTTGGCCTTACAGATAGGCCTGTGTCTGAGGAGACCGCCCAGGCCTGTCCACATGCAGACAGTGAGGGGTTGTGGTGGATTAAAAAGGCAGAACTACCCTCCCCTTGTGCCCCCACTCCCATATTTCAGGCTGCCGGGAAGCGGGGAGAGGGACAGTGCCCAGCCCGCCCCAGGCAGCCGTCACAGCTCCCGTGGGACTTGGCGCAAGGGGCTTCTTTCTGGGCCTCATCTGCCCCATCCCAAAAGGATGCTATCCCCATCCCTTAAGGAGGGTGGCGAGGGTGGGAGAGGATGTGAGCTGGGGGATTGGACACAGGGAGCCCCACAGAAACGACAGAAACTCTTCATTTCTTTGTGGCTGGAGGCGGGGCCCCGCTCCACTCCCGAGCAGAAGGGTTACTTTCTCAGTGACCCGAGAGTCAGCTCGCTCCTGGGAGACAGGCCTCCAATCCAAGGCAGGCCGGAGCAGGCCACTCAGCTTGGCTTTCCTGTTTTCCTCTTGAGATAGAGGCAGAATCCGAGAGAGGGGAACTACTTCTGGGGCTTGCCCTTCAGTCTGGGGGCTGGGGCTGGCCTGGAGCCCCCAGGGTGGGGCCCAGCAGACTTCCGGGAGATTAGGGGCAGAGCCTCTTTGCTCTCCTTCCCTTTTCCTGAGTCCCCCTGGGTGGCCTCTGAGACTCCATCTCTGTGGGGGGAGCTCAGTCTAGTCTTCCTGTTGAGCCTCAGTTTCCCCCATTGTATAAGGAAGGAGTTGGATGACAACCTCTGGGAGGCTCTCTGGGTCAAGTTCCAGACCACCCCTTGCAGCCAGGAACACTCTTCCCTCCTGGGGAAGGCTGGGTTGGGATCCCTCCTCCAGGCTCTCCTGCTCCCCCATGGTTGTGGTAGATTCTCATCTATGGTAGTACCGGGAGGGCTCAGTCACCGTGGGCTCCCTGGAGGCAGACAGTATGGGCTTGAAGGTCTGAGCTTGCTCTGCCAGCTGCTGGCCAAGTACCCTTAGGACAGTTATTTTGGTTCTTTATTTCTTAGAACCATTAGCTGTCAATTGGGAGTGTTAATAATAATCCTTCTCCAGTTAAATTATGTGTGTTTATTAATTACATTTATGCACCCTCTAACACAGTGCTGGGCACAGTAAATGCTCCAGAATCAATAGGTATAATGAACATTTATTAATTTAAGTTGCTTTAATTCCTGAGCAGTGACTGAATAATATATGTCATTACGAGGTTTACGGTGCCCCAAAGCTGTTTGGGTGAAGGGTCTGATAGGTGGAGAGGGTGCTGGGGGTGGAGGTGGTGGTGGTGCATGATAGGGGGGCAGATGTGGGCGGGTTCAGAGCCCTGGCTGGTGTGACTTCCCCTTTGCCCATCTGGAAGGAGTGGTTTGGGTCCCACTGGGTCTGAGACCGCAGGCATGGAGTGGAGTGCGTGCGGCTGTACAAGGCTTCCTTCCTCCAGGCCTGTATTATTCTCTGACTCATGCCTTTGTGCCTTTTGTTCTTGTCCTTGAGTCTCAGGGGTGAGGCCAGGAGAAGCAGGGGCCCAGGGATTGGCTCGACTGGCACATATGGACAGGCGGACTCTGCTCCCACCATGCAGGGGAGGGGACACCTGGGTCCTGGGCCTGGCGCCCCTGCTGCCGACTTACTGGGTGTCAGGCACAGGAGCACGGGCAGTTGACTAAGGGCTCACCATGTGCTTGGCACCTGAACCCAGTTACCCAGGCCCTGGCCGTGTAGAGCTCAAGGCTAGGCAAGAGAGACGCACCCAACCAGTGGTTACCAGTCACTCATTAATTAAATAATTATCAGAGGGTGAATCATGACCAATTGCCCACCCTCCTCGTGAGCTTACACACATGCTGGCCCCGGGAGGAGTGCCTCCTATATGCCCTCTGGCTACAGATGAGGAAGCAGGCTCCTGGTGACCAAGGGACCCACCCCGGTCCTTTTGTCACTTGGTATCTCAGTTCCTTGCCAGGAAAATGGGCCCATCCAGGAGGGGGTCCTGCAGGCCAGGACCTGGGCCATCACTGGGTTTTAGGACGATCAACACCAGCCTCTAGGACTACGGCAGTGCTGACCTGGCTTCATAGCCCCTGAAATTCTTTCTCTGTGCATCCCCAGGCAGAAATAGAGGGTACAGAGGCTGCTGGGACTGAAGCCCTGAGTCCTCTGAAGGCTGCCTGAGGAGGGTGGTCCTCCTCAGTTCACACCACCAGTAGGAGCAACTGCAGAAAGTCCCAAAGTCCCTGGTGAACCCTGGCTGGCTGTTCCACACCAGGTGTGTGAGGCACATTCCACACCAGGAATTTACCTTGAATGCAGCCAGAAGGTTAGATTACATTACAACATCCATTAAAATGGGGGAAAAAAAAAGGAGGGAACCAATGTCTATCAGTAGGTGATGCTCAGTGGCACAGTAAGAAGCCAGTCATTGGCTGGACTTCAGAAGGAGGATTTTCCCTCTACTATGACGAGTAGCAACAGCAGCAGACATTTGCTGGACTCTTCTCTGTGCTCAGCCCGGGAGGGACCTGTGGCTGTGGATGGATGGGCATGTGCTGATTCAAGCCAGAGATGGTGGATTGATTCCACAAGTGGAGTCCCTCTCTGTGCCAGGCGATGAGGGCAGGTGTGGGTGGGGCCAGTGAAGTGGTGAGGGGTCAGTGGGTTCTCATCCAACTGGGAGAGCCTGCCACCCCCCAGCTTGAAGGTGTCCTCACTCATTGTCCGGCTGGAATGCCGCTGCAGGCCCCCCGGGTGATGTGCACAGCTTGCTGGCTGCTTAGCACTGGGTACGGGCTGCTGGAGGTGAGGGAGGCCCACCAGGCTTGAGGACCCCTTTCTGCAGTGCTCAGGGTTTCCCTCTGGCGGTTTTTCTTGTGACTTCAGCTTTCTGTGCCTCTGTTTCCCCACCTGTAAAGTAGGGATGGCCATGACTTCCATACTCTGAGCATTTTTTTTTTTTAAAGATTTTATTTATTTGTTCATGAGAGACACACAGAGAGAGGCAGAGACATAGGCAGAGGGAGAAGCAGGCTCCCTGCGGGGAACCCGATGCAAGACTTCATCACGCCCTGAGCCGAAGACAGACGCTCAACTGCTGAGCCACCCAGGTGTCTGCATACTCTAAGCTTTATGATGCCATGCCTGGTGCCTGGCACATAGTAAACATTTAGAAGAGGTTTATGCCTTTGGAGTCCAGTGCCCCCACCAAGGGAGGCTTGGCCTTTCAACTTTGAGCTTTCTCAGAGCTCCCCCTCTTATTGTTTTTTTCTTTTTTTAAGATTTTACTTATTTATTCATGAGAGACACACAGAGAGAGACAGAGACATAGGCAGAGGGAGAAGCAGGCTCCCCGTGGGGAACCGGTTGAGGGCCTCGATCCCGGACCCAAGGATCACAACCTGAGCCAAAGGCAGCCGCTCAACCATTGGGCCACCCAGGCGTCCCTCCCCATCTTATTGTTGTGTTGTTATGTAAGCAATATGTGACGATCAAAGAAAAATTAGAAAATAAAGAGGAAAATGAAAATCTCCAATAATCCTAACCTCCCAGAAATAATGATTTTCAGGTGTTTCCGTGATACATAATCAACAGTTGGGTGTGAGCATCTGCATACATGCCCTTCCCCTGCAGTGAGTTGAATGCTTGTGGAATATTCCATTATGCCCTAATAATCTGCATTAAAAATTTATTTATTTTTATGAGAGAGAATGTGTGCACATGAGTAGGGGGAGGAGCAGAGAGAGAGAGGGACAAGCAGACCCTGTGCTGGGTGCAGAGCCTGATACAGAACTCCATCTCAGGACTGAGATCATGACCTGAGCCAAAATCAAGAGTTGGATGCTCAATGACTGAGCCACGCAGGTGCTCCCCCCTAGTAGTCTGCATTTTTACTTACTCAGACAAACTCATTGCTGGGTATTTGGGTCGTTTCTCTTTTTCATTGTTGTAAACCGGGCTGTATTGGCTAGCCTCAGTCATTTCTATGGGATTAATCTATCGGTTCCACCATAGTTTGAGAGCCTGCTCAGAGCCAGGTCGTGTGCGGGACTGTGGGTGCCAGGTGGGGAGGCTGCCATGGTTCTCACCCCATGATCCCTTTTTGGGAGGACAGACCCAACATGGGTTGGGTTCCGCTAGCCATGGTGGGGGCCAGGGTGTCTTTGGAAGCTGGGAAAGCAGCAGTAACCCAGACTCGGAGAGACAGGGCAGGCTCTTTGGAGAAGAAGATGTGTAGGTGGGCTGGAAGGCTACAGGAGGAGAGTCATAGGCAAAGGGGCAGGTCTGCAAAGGCCCGTAGGTATTTGGGGGAACAGGATTTCTTGGAAATTGGTTGTTTTGCTGTGGTTCCTTCTGCCTTAGTAGCAGCTCCCCCTTGCAAACCACCTTGGTAATTGTTATGCAGAGTGCTGGCACATCTGTCCCTCTCTGTGGCTGGGATCTTCTTCTAATGGGGATATGGGGGACACAGAAGCTGGGGACACAGAAGCCGGGTCAGATGTCTGCCCCAGCTAAGAATTGGCAAACCCAGGCCTCCTGCCCCTCTGCACGGTGTTCCCCCCAGCCCGGAGTGGGCAGAGAAGGCTCAAGTGCAGGGCCTCCTCAGCTCTAGTTTCCCAGACCCTTTGCAGGTGCTGTATCATTTGACAGAATCTGCTGGAACAGAAACTGAGGATCTGAGCTTAGGTGACGGGCTCGGTTTGTGTCACCAGGGTGGTGATCTTTTCTGCTGCTGATATGTGACCTTGAGCTGGCCTGGCCAGCTCCTGACCCAGCCCCACACCTACTGAAAGCATCCTACTGCGGTTGGAGGGCCCCTGGCTGACACATTGCCCCTGGGGCTGGGAAGGGTCTGTCCCCAGGCCTGAGCTGGCCTTTCTGGAAAACTCTGTTCTCCTCCTGTTTCTTAAAATGCCTGGTTGACCCAAGTTGGGGCCCTCTGATGTAATCTTATAGTCAGGGACAAATGTTTATATGCTAGGTGCTCTGGTTTGTATTTGATGCTGGGCGTACATCATGAATGGGACAGACAGGGTGTCTGCCCCTGTGAGGGAAATGGACACTCAGCAGTTAATTACTAGATGGAAATTGTGCTGATGATTAATGGGGGTTCTGATCTGAACTGGGGAGTGACTGTCAGGGACAGTGCTTTCAGTATCCCAGCCTGACAGGTGGAACGTGGATCAGTTGGATCAAGCCTGAACGACAGGCTCCTCTGGGTCTGTCAGGGTGGTCCTGCGTCAGGGTGGGGAACACTTTCTTTTAAGTCACAGTTGGAGGGTATTAGGGTCTTTTTTAAAAAAATATTTTATTTATTTTTTCATGAGAGACACAGAGAGAGAGGCAGAGACACCGGCAGAGGGAGAAGCAGGCTCCATGCAGGGAGCCGGATGTGGGACTCGATCCAGGGACTCCAGGATCACACCCTGGGTCAAAGGCAGGTGCTCAACTGCTGAGCCACCCAGGAGGCGTCCTGGCATTAGGGTCTTGAGGGTCCAGTACAAAGAAGTCCAGCCTCTTCACTGGACAGATAAGATGGAGAGCCAGGAAGGGTGAGAGACCTGCCCAAGGTCAGGTGGCAGTCAGGTGCCTGGCCTCAGGGCCCACCGCTCTTAACCCTGAATCACTGCCTGGAGCCTGTGCCTGGAGCATGTTTGTCACCTCCAGGAAAGACTGTGAGCCTGTCCCCACTCTCCCTTAAGGGATCCCCATAGAACTTGGACCTATTGGCTGAGAGCAGTTTCCTGTGAAGCACAGATGGGGGGGGGTCACATAGGCACCTGGGACAAGGAATGCGAGGCTGGCAGGGCCTCCGAGGGGATTTGTCCTCATACCTTCTCCTCTGGAGCCTGAGGAGACCTGCAGCTGGCGACCCAAGGGTGGGGCAGGTCCTTCCTCCTCTGCTGGCTCAGGGCACGCCACAGAAGTCTTGTTACTTGAATAAGCTTTCCATCTTCTATGTGCGTACAGCCCTTCCAGGCTGAGGGTCCCTGGCATTTCAGCCCAGGATTGGGTTTCCTTCCGGCTCAGCAGCAAGCGCATGAGTGATTTTCATATTGGCTCATCTCCCTCCTTCCCTTCCACCACCCTTGTCTTCCTTTGTCTCTCACTCCCTGGCTTTGAGAAGGCAGGAGCTCTCCCCTGGCCCCCACTTCACTCCCTGTCAGGCCCCGGGGAGGTGGCCTGCAGTGTGTACATGTGCACGCATGTGTATGAGAGATTTTGGGCAGGGGTTATTCTGGGTCCTGAGGCAGCTCGGGAAGAGTGTGACTTAGACTTGGTGAAAGCATGTAGGCATCGCATGGCACTGGGCAAAGCAGGTGGGTGGGATTTGTGTCTCTGAGTCTATTTAGCCCTTTTCTGGTAGGGTTGGGCCACAGCAACTGGCACTTATTAGTGATTGGTTCTTATTGGAACAGCAGCTGGCATTTATCAGGTTCTTACCAACAGTCAGGCAGCGTGCCAGACATTTCTCATGCATTGTCTTATTTTGTTCCCACAACTACTCTTTGAGGTGTGTATTATTTTTCTCCCTGTTTTCTTGATAAAGAAACTGAGGCTTGAGAAGTAGCAGAGCCGGTTTGTCTGGTCCCAAAGTTGGCTTTTCCTGCTCACCCTCCTCCTGTGACAGAATCTCCACAGCCTCCTTGTGGCCACCCAGCCTCTGCTTGCACACCTCCAGTGACAGGGAGTTCTCTCTCTCTCTTAGGGTTACCTGTCCCACACGGGACATCTGAGATAGAAAGCCCTCTCTGGAGTTCAGTCTGTCTTTGTTTGGTCACTTGAGAACAGGTTCCAGTTGGGCTGGGATGTTGCTATGGCTGGGTTTCCCCAGCATCTGTTTTCCCAGGGAATTACTCAGCTCTTTGGTTTGAGAGGAGTTGAGTCCTCCCTCCTTTTCCCTTAGCAGCCCCTACCTGGTACTCAGCCCTTCCCATGCCCTTCATCACATTCTGAGCAAGCCTGAGCAAACTTGATGTCGAAACGCTAGAGGGGGGCACCTGGGTGGCTCAATGATTGAACGTCTGTCTGCCTTTGGCTCTGGTCGTGATCCTGGGTTCCTGGGATCGAGTCCCACATCGGGCTCCCCACAGGGAACCTGCTTCTCCCTCTGCCTATGTCTCTGCCTCTCTGTGTCTCACATGAATAAATTAATTAATTAAAAGAAAAAAGAATCCTAGAGGAGGTATTTTTGTTAGCATTGATATGGACGTCTTAGTCAATGCAGTAAGACAAGAAAAAAGAGAGAGAGAGAGAGAGAGGTATAAATACTAAATGCCGAGAGAAGAAGACCCACATGGTCCTGCCTTTGTGGAGTTCAAAGCACCTTTCCATTTAGCTAGTCCCTTAGCTTAAAAAAAAAATTTTTTTTTTAAAGTATCCTCTGTGCCAAATATGGGCCTCAAATTCACAACCCCGAGATCAAGAGTCTCATGCTCTTCTTCTGACTGAGGCAGCCAGGCACCAGCTTCTCCCTTAGCTTTGTCCACGCTGTGAGGCTACCTGTCGGAAGTGGAGGCTCAGACAAGGAATTCACCCACCGGTAGTGCCACAGAGTGGAGGGTCTGTGGTTGGCTGAGGTTTAGTGGTGTGTGGTTTGTTGGGTATTTGCTTTCATGTTTCTGTCTCCACTTCCCCTTTCTGATTAGTTAACCTCTGAGGGATGGGGGCCCATGAAGTTTGGACCCCAGGCATGTCACTTTCCTATGCTCTGAATGGCCCCCTGAGGGGCTGAGTAGCTGTTGTTCTGTTTCCCCTTTGCTGGCTTCCATTTCAAGGCATGAAATGCATTCTAGAACGCTGCCATTTGCACAGGTGGACACACCGTGGGATCTCTGAGCTTGTGAAAGACCCCACTGCTCACCTGAAAACTCACTTCCTGGCCATCAACACTTGGGTAGACAGGACATCTTTCCATTTCCAGTTATTATTATTGATAGTACAGCACCCCATTTGATCAGGCTCTGTAGATTTCCTCATTTCTTTGAATCCATATGATAATCTGGCCAGGTGGGTACTGCTGGTCTTGGCATTTTACAGCTGAGGAAGGTACTAATATTAATACTCAGAGAGTATTAGTCACATGCCCAAAGTCCTACCGCTAGGGAGTGGTGGAGTTAGTATTAGTTTTTTTTTGTTTGTTTGTTTGTTTTTTTTTTTTTTGGAGTTAGTATTTGAATTGAGATCTTATTCCGGAACCTTGACACCACAGTGTTCTGTGAAAGTGCTCTTCTTGACATAGAAGGCATTCCTAAATATTTGTGGAATAGATTAATGCTTTCTTGAATATCTGAGTTTGTGTATTTCCTATGTCTTCCGCTTGGCACACTCTCCCTGCCTGGCCTTCCTCCTTCACCTAGTTAGCACCTCTTCATGTCTCAGGTGTGCCACTTCCTCCTGGAAGTCCACCCTGACCCCACCGGCTGGGTTAGTTACCCCTCCTCTGGGTTCCTGTACCTTCCCATGCTGTTCCCAGTTGGAGGCTTACCATGCTCATTGTAGGTTTTGTTGACAATCTGTCTCCCTCATTAAATAGCAGGGACTGAGTTTGTCTTGTTCCCTCCTGAATGCTCTCTGCCCCGTGGCTGATAAATGAGGGCAACGCAAAACTTTTCTGAGCTAGCACAACAGAGCCCCTGATACCCCTACCTGAGGTTGGCTTTGCCCCCAGCAGTCATTTTGGGTGGCCCTGGGCTGGCTGATTGGAGGAAGTGAATTCAGGCTGGGTCCTGTCCTCAGCTCCTGCCTCTTGGTGGCTGATGGGGATGGTCTGGGTGGTGATGCTGGCTACTGGGTGGTCACGGAGAATGGGCTGTCAGGAAGATCTGCTTGGGCATCTCAAGGTCCAACTGCAGGCCGGGCCCTGCGGCAAAGGTTGGTGGTGGTTTCTCAAACAGGGTGAGGACAGGGTTCTAGGCCTGTGGTGGGCACCTGCCAATGTGAGCATACCGTGGCAGGGCGCCCTGTGTCCTCTGCACGTTGGGCCGAGAGCAGGCGTGTGTGGAGGAACATCTGGAGTGGTGTGGTGAGGGTGCTGCCCTGCAGCCCGTGGGGGGTTTTGAAGGCGACCAGGCCCCAGGTTAGAGGGCTCCAGTGGCTGTGGTGGGGATGCAAAGAAGGGAATGGAGGCGAAGGATGTTGCTGAGAAGCCAGCAGGAATGGGTGGGTAGGTGTGAGGGGGAGGGAGGTTAGTGTTTACAGAATCCCTGTCCTAGATCGGCTGCCTCTTTGCCCATCCTGCTGACAACAGCTGTCTGAGGCAGAAGCCAGTTATCCCCAGTGCGCGGAGGAGAACACCAAGGCTCAGAGGCGAGGCTGCCGCGCAGGAGTGAGCTGGGATTTGTTCGTGTGTCTGGTTCCCAAGCCAGAGCTCTCTCTCAGGGCAGAAGTTGAGCAGGGCTGGGCACAGTGTGAGGTGGCTGGTCTTCCAGGGGCATCTTGGAGCTCTGGGGGTCCTCCAGGCTGCCTGGGGTGTGGCCTTGGCTGTGGCAGGGCATGGTACAGGAGCCCGGCCTTGCCCCCCTGAAGGGACACCGTGTCCTGGGCAGGCTCAATGCCGGGCCCCGTGGTGGGCCCAGGGTAGGTGTGGGAACGCTGGTCCTGCCCCGATTGGGGCGGGGTGTGGGGTGGGGAGAGCCTTGGCCCCCCTTCATCCCTGCAGCTTGGCTCTGTGTTCTTGGGTTCTGGGCTCCTAGAACAAGCTGCCAACTGTAGGCTGTGGGCACGGGTGCTGCCAGGCAGGGAGGGGGGGCCTGCAGGGGATGAGAGGGCTTTTGTTTCCCTGTTTGTGTCAAGATGGGAATCGACTTCCTCCCACTAAGCTGCCCAAGAGGTATAAAGGAAAGGGCAGTCCCGGGTGGGCGGGTCTTCAGTCTGCCTTTTTTTTTCTCGTTCTGGCATTTTTCTGGGGCTCCACTTCAGCCACCTGCCTCCTCAGGCCCTCCTGCCTCAAAGCACGCTCTTCCCCAGCTGACCTGGGTCACTGAGCCTTGGTTAAATATTTGCCAACTGAGAAGAGCTTTAAAGGCAGCGTCAGAAATCCCACCGCCTTGCCCCAGGGCTGCCTTCGTGATGGGGAGCCCCAGCCGGCCTCCGTCCTCCTCAGCCTCTTTTCTGGACTCCCTGAAGCTGGATGGCTTTCTCTTGGGTGGGGTGGGGGGTGCTCCCCACTCAGCACCTGTGTATCGGGCACCCACCTGGCCAGACACGAGCTGGGGGCCGGGGAGACGGCGGGACCAAGCTGGTAGAAGGAGCCTCTCAGGGTGACACAGCAGCCACGGTTGGGAAGAGGGCGGAGGAGAAGTGGGAGCTGTGGCTGTGGAGGCTGCGGGCCCTGGACCTTTCTGGGGCTCCGAGGAGGTGACGTTTGAGCCTGGGCAAGAGGACGAGGAGATGGCCAGGCAGAGAGAGAGCATTCCCGGGCCGCAGACCCCAAGACTAGAGCCAGCTTTCTCTTCTGGGTACAGAACTTCCCCGGCTCCTGCTCTTCTTCACCCTGCTCTCACAAGGGGTTGGGCCACAGGACTGTGGGACCTCGTGTTGCCCCTTCCCCATTCTCCAGACTTAGTTTTCCTGTCTGTCCACTGGAGAGCTTGGACTTCATCTCAGAGAGCCCTCCCTGGGTGCAGTGACCTGTTGTAAGCATACGTCACTGGTCATTAACGAGGGGACGCTCCAGGGCAGGGGTTGTACGGGTGCCAAAGGTTAAGGTAACAGCTGTGTATCTTTACACTGCCCAGCCAGCCCTTTGACTATTAACAATCAAAGCCAGCATCTCCTGAGGACCCCTCGTCACCAGTGAGGTGGTGGAACGTGGGGGGGGAGGAGTCCTGTATTGTGCCCATTTTACCAATGAAGAAACTAAGGCCAGAGAGGCTATCCAGAGCTCCTGAGCTCAGGGTTTGTTTCTTGCTTCAAGCTTGGCCCCAGAACACACTTTTCTCTCCAAGAGCCAGTGCCACACTGGGCAACAAGGTGCCCCATCTGAGCTGGGCAGCGGCCAGGCAGGTGGGGGAACATCCTGGCAGAGATGACACGTTTCCGAGCTCTTTCTCTGTTTTACCACACTTCTAGGTGTGGGGATAGAGCAGCTGACGCTCTCTTACCTGTGTGACGTTGGACAAGTCACTTCATCTCTCTGAGGCTCATCTATATAAAGCGGGTTTAAGAATAAGCCTGGGTGAGGGTTTGGGATGCTTGGGTGGCTCAGTGGGCGTGATCCTGGGTCCAAGGATGAGTCCCTTATGGGGCTCCCTGCAGGGAACCTGCCTCTCCCTCTGTCTATGTCTCTGCCTCTGTGTATCTCTCATGAATGAATAAATAAAATCTTAAAAAAAAAAAGAAGTCCGGGTGAGGTTTCAGTGAAATGATGGTGATTGTTAACATATATGGCAGGCAGCTGCCTCTGTGCCTGGTGGCCAGTGAAGTGCTGCAGGCATTAGCTCAGGCCTTAATTATTATTATAATTATGCACAAATGGGCACTGCAGGAGATGTTTGGGGGCGGCCTTGAAAGCTGGCTAAGACTTCAAACTGTAGCATCATCGAGGGGGAAGGGCTCCTGCTTGGGGGCACAGAGCAGGTGAATGTGTGGAGGTGGAGGTCTGAGGTAGGTAGGAGATGGCTAGGGTGGGCTCTGGGAAGGGAAGTGGGGCTCAGAACCTGGCGGGTCCTGGATCCCATTCAGTGTAGTGTCTGTGGGCCGCGGTGTGCCAGAGCCCGTGGCAGGTGCTGAGACTGTGGTGATGGGAAGCCTCCAGCTTCCCTGGGTGTCAGAGGCCAGCCAGAGCCTCCCTGAAGCACTTTGCATGACTATGTTTCCATGGCGCTGGGAGCCTGGGTTCCAGCCCCGGCTTGGATTCAGGCTCCTTCACCTGACAGCTGGCTGACCTTGGACGAGTCCTTGGGCCTCACAGTCTCTTGTTCCTCAGTGGGGGTGATACCCATGCCCACCTCCTGGGGCTGTTGCCAGGGCTCGGTGTCAAATGCAGTAGAGCCCCTACAGAGTAAGCCTGGGTGTCAGCAGCCAGCACTGTGCCCTTCCATCCGTGAGGCTTTCCTCCCTCCTCTGTCCACTGGGGTAATAACAGACCTCCCTCCCTGGGCCGTTTTGATCACCCACATGAAGTCCCCTGCGCAGGGCTGGTACACCATCAGGTGGTTGGTGTGATCGGGCCTTGGCATGCTGCAGACTGCTGTATTTATGGGGAGAGATTTTCCTTCCTAATAACTGGCCCCAGGGAAGGGGTGACCAGCAGAGGGTCCGTCCCTTCAGGGCACCTGAGGCCACCAGGGAGGGGACCTCGTGGGTGGCAGTCACCTTCCCGAGGAAGAAGGACGGCCTTGTGCATATCCTCCCATTCCTGGGACCTGGCACGGCCCCTGGGCTGGACATAAGCTTCCCTTTCTGTGCTGAGGAATCTCTGGGGTGTGTGTGGGGAGCTTTATTGCTCAATGAGGGTGGCTCTGTGTCGGGGGTGGCCCTGGCTCCAGATCGCTGCCTCTGGCTTCTCAGCCTGAGCTTCCTACTATGTGCCAGGCCCTGTCCCAGATGTGGTGGATACTGCCTGGGGAGTCCGACAGGGAACAGGCCTTTGCCCACTGAGAGTCAGTGGGGGCCCCACTGAGCTAGGGGCACCTTGGAGGAAGGAGCGTGCAGAGGGGGGCTGAGCAGGAGGTAGGGATGTTCCTGACCTGGAGAGCAGCCTGCGCAGGACCCCGTGGCAGGGAAGAGCATGCAGGAGCCTGGGGGCATTCTGAGGAGTTTAGTCTTTGTCCCAAAGGCAGTGGGAACCATGGAAGGCTGTTGAGCAGAGGAGGTTCAGGGAGAGAGTTGTAATAAAAAGATCCCTGTGGCTCTTGTAGGTGAAGGATCCGAAGGAGCCAGGAGTGGAAGTGGGTAGAGATTTGGAGGCAGGGCAGACATCGGATGGGAATGGCTTGGTTGGGGGACCAGTGGGACAGTGACCAGTGGCATGGTCAAGGCTTAGCTGTACCTTTCTTTTTTTTTTTTTTTTTTTTTTAAGATTTTATTTATTTCTCCATGAGAGACACAGAGAGAGAGGCAGAGACATAGGCAGAGGGAGAAGCAGGATCCCCGCAGGGAGCCCGATGTTGGGCTCAATCCTGGGACTCCAGGATCATGCCCTGAGCCGAAGGCAGACGCTTAACCACTGAGCCACCCAGGGATCCCTCAGCTTGTACCTCCTGACTGGCCCCTGGTCACTAGGAAGTCCACCTCACTCTGAAGGCCTTCCACTGGGGCATGGGGCATGGGTGGGGTGGGAGTCCTCTCAGGCCCAGAAGTGAGGTCCCAGGGCCCTGCCGCTCCTGGTGCTCTGAGCGAACTCCTTCGAGGGTTATTTGTGGGGTTGCCTTGGTCAGTCCCTTGCCCTCTCTGGGTGCTGTCTCCCTTCTGAACAAGGACTGCCTGGTTGCTCGGAGGGAACACTTAGCTGACTTAACCCCCTCTTGGCTTTCACTCTGCAGGGTTCTGGCTGCTAGTTCAAGCTCTTCTCATGGGTGGTTGGGCAGTCCCCCTCCTCTGCTGGCCAGTGGAGCCTGTCATTACCCCCTCCTCCTGACTTCCTCCCCTGATTACAGGTCCTGAGCAGGAGCCGTGTCAGCCTTTCTGGCAATGGCCACCCACAGGGCCAGGATGGCCTGGCACCCCTGCTCCCAGAGGCTGGCAGGTGGAGGGAAGGTAGATTTGTCCAAACTTTGGTTCTGTGGTAGACTCAAGCTGTTCTAGGTTCCTGGCATCGATAAGTTGTGTGTCTCCAGAGAAGTCACTTAACCCCTCTGAGTCTCAGTGTCTTCCTCTGTAAAGTAGGGACAACACATGAAATAACACGTGTAATCGTGGAGCACCACGCTGGGTGTAGAGGAGGTGCTGAACACTGGGCTGTGGCCGGGATGTGTTCATAGTGATAGTAGGGTGGCCAAGTAGAAGGGCCCCGGGCTGGGCACTGGGGGCCTGGCATGCTGACCCAGCTCTGTTGGGATATGCTGTGTGACCCCAGGAGAGTGTTGCCACCTCTCTGGCCTGCAAACTTTCCCCGCTCTCCTAGGTGGATAGTGGGGATGGCGGTCGTTTGGAGGATCGTGTGACGCAGGGCAAACTTGAGTCCCTGGCTGCCTCCTACTTCCCCACCTCGGGCCTTCACCTCTCTCCTGCTCTGGGAACCAGGTACGTAGGTTCCGAGCCTGCCCTGCCCTACAGGATGCTGCCTGCCTGGTTTCACTCGGCAGATCTCTTTCAGCTCTGAAACTGGGCCGGGTCTCATGGGTGAGGTGTGTCCCTGGGGCCCGCTGGAGGGACCGGATGAGCCTGGAACAGGCCTGGCACCTTGCCCTCAGCATGGGCCGCACCGGGGCTGGGCCCAGCGTGAAGCCCCTGTGGCTGCACAAGGCTGCCACCATCTCGGCCAGAGATTGCCCCCTTTGTCCCGGGGTCCCCGTGGTCAGTGTGGAAGGGGTCCCGGGCCTGGGCTCGGATCCTGCCTCTGCTGCTCCCCCAACTGGAGAAGGACTTGGCAGGGATCTTGGTTCTCCTTGTCTGAAATGTGCCACCAGTACAGACACCACCTGCCCCAGGGTCCAGGTGACCCCTGGGGGGTTGATCTCGGTGAGACGCGTGGTGGGCATTGGGAGGCCATAGGAAGGCCTTCGAGGCTCTCTGGGGCGCCCTGTGTTCCTTTCTCTCATCCTCGGCTCCTCGAGCCGCTTCTCCTGTCTGAGCCTCAGGTTTGTCACCTGCATGATGGGCAGGGGCCCCAGCTCCCCAGAGTCTGCAGGGGACTCCAGGCTACCCCGGGGCCTCCCACATTCTCGCCCAGCCCCCAGTTTCTGAGCGCAGGAAGCAGCGTGACCCTTACTGTTGTCAGTTTGGAAAATCAGAGATTAAAGTGCTTCCGGATGCCTTGGCTACCGTTGCTGCTGGTCCTGGGGCCGGGCCAGGCCAGGGTGTTTCAAGGGCCTCTCCCTGAATTACAGGAACCTGAACAAGCGGCACGTTATAGGAGCCCCCGTTAGCAACATGCCGCCTCTGCCAGGATGAAGCGCTTTGTGCCTGTTAGCTTGGTGATCTTGATCTTCCTGTAACCCGGGTGATAAGGCAGATACTGTTGTGCCAGTTCACAGAGGGGAGACCGAGGCTCAGAGAGAGAAAGTGCCTTGGCCAAGGCCACCCAACTAGTCGGTGGCAGACTCGGGACTTGAACTCGGAGCCTGTGTGCTCAGTAGAGATGGTGCCTTGTACACAGGTAGCATGATGCTGAGTCCTGCCTCCGCCTCCCTGACTTCCCTCCCCTTCCTTCCGTCCAGCCTGAGGGGCCTGTGGTCAGCTCCGACTCAGAGATGACTCACCAGCAGCTCAGAGGAGGTGCTGAGGCCAGCATCCTGGTCTGCTTCTGGGGCCAGGGCAACCCTGGTTAGATCATCTTTGAGATTTTAGATCAGCTGAGCCAACAGAGACCCACCCACCCATTTTATAGGTAGGAAAATTAAGGCCCAGAGAAGATGGACAGGTAAGGATCCAGTAGGTGTAAGGGTCCCAGCTCTGACCAGATGGGGGCTGGAGACCCCAGGCTTCAGTCCTTGCTCTGACAGGTCTCAGCTATGTGACCTCGGGAAAGTCATTTTGCCTCTCTGAACCTCAGTTTCTTCATCTGTAAAATGGGGATAGTAAAGTGTGTTTTGCCTGCCTCTTGGGGCAAAGACCCCAAAAGAAATTTTCTTTCTTTTTTTTTTTTAAGATTTTATTTATTTATTCATAGAGACATACACACACACACAGAGGCAGAGACACAGGCAGAGGGAGAAGCAGGCTCCATGCAGGGAGCCTGACGTGGGACTCGATCGTGGGTCTCCAGGATCACACCCCAGGCTGCAGGTGGCACTAAACTGCTGCGCCATGGGGGCTCCCCCCCAAAAGAAATTTTAAGGCAGGGCTTTGGAAACTATATTGTGGTGCCAAGTGGGAGGATGTTGGATGAGGAGGCTTTATGGGGTGGGGACTTTGTTCAGGCTTTCCCCTACTGGGCTGTGCATCTCTGAGTAGGTCGCCAGGTCTCCCTGAGCCTCAGATTCCTTATCTGTAAAGTGAGGATAACAGTCTCTGTTAGGGTTCAGTGGACTATTGAACATGTGTGCACACGTGCGTGCATTTCACCCTGGCCCCCAAGTCCTGAGCCAGATGGAGCCTGCTGCCCTCATACTGCAGATGTGATCTGGAGATGGAGGTTCCGGGGAGGGGGCAGTGGCTCCCTGAGGTGTCTGGATGCAGAATGGGACACTCAGGTCCACTCCCAGAATTCTTGGGCTGCCTTCTTGGGCTAAAGAGGGACCCCACAGGTGGATGCTTCCTGTGACAGCTCCATGGAGGTGCTCAGTGGGTTTCTGTTGACCAATGAGTGAAGTGACTTTTCTTGAGTCATTAATCTTTCCAAGTGTTGGCTTATATACCTGTAAAGTGGAGGGTTTTGTTCAGCTCCGGGGCCATTTGAAGAATCCGAGTGTGTGCACGGGGCCCTGAGTCTGAGTGGGGTGAGCTTACCGCCTAACTCTGCAGGATATGCTGGCGGAGGCTGAGGATGATGTCGGGGAGCCTCTCCGCGGTCAGGTGGGAAGTGGGGTTGCACGTTCCTTGCACGCACCTGGCCTGGCTTTCCCGCCCCCTTACTTTTGCCTGAGCTCCTCCTTTGTCCAGCAGGCTGTCCTGTCTGGCCTGTCAGCTGAAGACATACCTATCACTTTCATTATTATTTTGTGATTCTTGTCCTGGTTCTTTAAAAAAAACAAAAAACAAAAAAACCTTCCCTGGATTTTTTCAAGCTGTAAAAATTATACCTGTTAATCAAAATTTCAGTCTCTTGTCGTTGTTGTGATGAGCTGAGCACTACTGTGATTAATAGTGATATCATAGGAACATTTAGGGAAGTCCTGAGCCAAGCACTTCCTGAGCTGTCCTGTCACAGGGCCCATCCTACGGCACTTGCCTATGCCAGGCCCACCATCCCGGGGTTTGCAGTTAATCCTCAGATGGATCTGAGCGTCCCTTCCTTCCTGCCTCAAGGCTCTGAGAGGGCTGGGTGGCTTGTCAGTCCCTGCCCTGTGGCATCTCCTACAGCAGTGCCCAAGGCTGAGTCGGTCGGTGCAGGAGGGAGGGCAGATAAGATGTGGAAGGTGGGTGAGGCCGGCACATGCTCTCAGATGGCTCTGTGCCAGCATCTCTGTACCTTCCCTGGGTCGGCCCTCCCTCTGGGGATGGAGCCACAGTGTCTGTCTGTCCTTGGTGGGAGGGATGTCCTGTAAGGCCCTGTGGACTGTGGTCAGAGCCAGATGTAGGAGGGAGTCAGCAGTCTGTGGATTGAACCCCAACTGCCTCTGGATTTGTGACCTCCGGGGAGCCTCTGCTACCCTGCGGCTCAGAGTGCCCTTTGGGGTGGTGAGCCTTTGTCTCGGTGGCCCTAAATCCATGGCATGTGGTGTCTTCAGAAGCCGTGGAATGAGGGGTAAGAGCTGGTATGGGCAGGAGAGGAGAGGGCACCTGCGCGCCACCCCCCGCCCCCCGGGGCCTGGGGACCATCCACACACATCCAGGCGGGGGCGCTGCAGTGGGGACTTGAACTGTAAAATCCCTGGGCAGCTTCAGGGAGACAGCCTCCTCGTGGGGTGCCAGGAAGGGATAAAAGGGGGTGCTGAGCAATGCTTACAGGAAGGCTCAGCAGGCAGGAGCATCCAAGGTGGCCAGGGCCTGGGGATCCTGTTCAGGGCTCCTCCCCCATGAGCCCTTTATCCCAGGAGGGGACTGGACTGCCTTCCCCAGCCTGCCTCTCAGAGTTCTTTCCAGCCCCAAATCCTAGACCCCCTATGGCTCCTGAGTCCTCATCCTCTGTCTTCTGTGCCACTTCCTTTGTACCAAGCACAAGGCAGTTCCTTCCAAGCTGTTTTAGGACATCCCTCAAGAATGTGCTCAGCGCTACCCTTGCCGAGAAGCCATCCCTTGGCCCTACCCCCTTCACCCCCCTGCCTGGTCTTCCCTTTCTAGCCCTCCTTTGGCCAGACTTGGCTCTGGGTGCACCCAGTTCCCTGGCACTGCTTGGGGACTCTCTCTAGTCCTTGATCCCTTGGGGAATGATGTCCTCCCCTCCCCCAGCCCAGCGGCTTCCCCAGTCCTGTGGGGCCTGGCGCAGAGTGCGCACTTGGTGACTGGCAAGTGGACACCCCCTTTGCCCAGCACCTGCCTGTGCCAGCCCGCACGGGGGAGCTGGGGGATCTAGTGGTGAGCAGAAGGATGCCGGGCCCATCCTCCCTGGTTTGCACTCAATCCTTAGATACTGGCATCTCGATGCATTGGGCTCCTGCATTGGGAGAGCAAGTTTGGGTCGTGAGAGACCCTACTGTGACTGTTTGGAATTTCAGGTAGCAAAGGATTTATCTGAATTACCTATCCAGATCTATATAGTTCTCATGCCCGGTGAAGTGGGGGCCAGGGCAGCTGCCGTCTGTTTGGGGGTGCAAGGTGCCTCGGACCACTTCCTCTTTTCCTCTTTCATTTTCTGTCCGTTTCAGCCCGTCCCCTCTCGCCTCTCACTCCCTGCCTGGTGACTCTCCCCCAAGTCCCCATGCCCTCCACCCCTGGACTCTGGTCCCTCAGTCTCACTTGGAAAACTTGTCCGCATCCCCGTAGGAGGGCTATGGTGAATTTTCTCCTTGCCCCCATCCCCACCTGGCCCTTCTCCGCCCAGATACTTCAATCCTATCAGCTTCATCTTTGCCTTGTGGCTCCTTCTGGGTCACCTTGTTCTGGCTTTCACTTCCTCAGCCTTCCCAGCTTCCTCTCCAACCTATAGCTCACCTCCTGCCTCGGGGCCTTGACACACCTGATGGGATGATGGGATGCAGCTTTGCCCTTCCTGTCCTCCCCAGTCTGGCCTTAGGACCTTCTAACTTCTAAACTTAGCCACCCCCTGCTTAGGTGCAATATCTGGGTTTTGCTGAGAGCATGCTGTGGGTTAGGCAGACCTGGGTTCGAATTCTGACACAGGATAGCAGCTTCCTCCTGGGCCTGGCTTCCCAAGGGTCAGGGCAGATTCTGGACCTTCTGGAAATATTGCTCTGAGGCTGAGTATAGCAGGGGCGGGTCAGGCCTCCCAGAGCTGTGGCTGGAGGATCCTCAGGATCCTGCTTGCTGGAAGAGTTCCCATTGGGTGTCTGGCTGCTTGGGGCAGAGTCGGGACAAAGCCCTGGGCTGAAGCTGCCTGGCCTGGTGGCTGAGACCCTGGCTCTCCAGTCCTGCCTGGTCTGTGAGCCTCCTCATCCCTAAAATGGGAAAACAGTAGCAGTGACTCCCTGAGGCCTTCATGAAGATTCTGTGGGATCCTGCATGCAGAACTTGCCCACCCACCAGCTCAGGTTAACGCTCAACAAGTGGTGGCTATGCTGATAGTAATAAATCACAGCAGCTTCACTATTGTTACCTGATCCCATTTTCTCTATTTGGCTCCAATTCATTATCCCTTCTTGCCTGTTCCCCCCACTCCTCCCAATCTTGCCTCATCATTTTTCAAAAACAATTCCCGTGGTCTTTGAGAGCGTTCTGGTTGTTTATGGTTTTTAAAAAATAGGCATTCAAAGCAAATTCCTCATTTGTTACCCCCTTCCTCTCCCTGGATTGGAATCTGGACAGCCGTGACCTCATTCCAGGAAAGGGGACCGCAGGCAGGATCTGCAGAGAGGGGTCCTTGGGCCGAGCTCTTCCAAAGAGAGAGTAGAGGGATCGAGCCTGCCTGAGACCCCGGGTGGGGAGGTGGCACATTCTTTCAGCCCTCTTCCCTGGCCACCAGCTCCTAGCTGCAGGCCCCAGGACTGCATCTGAGCTCCACTACCCATTGGCTCCATGACCTTGTGCCAGTGACTGAACCTCTCTGGGTCTCAGCTCTTCTTCGGGGTCTTCTCAAAAATGGGAATAACACCAGCCCTACCTGACAGGGCTCTTGAGAGGATTAGATGAAATGCTGTCCTAGCTGGGTGCTCTTGGCAAGCAGAGACTAGCTGTA